>NC_064849.1:79008263-79373263 GCF_024139225.1 Suncus etruscus
GTACTATCTTTATTGCCTTCTATTTTCTTCTTTTGTTTCTCTCTATATAAAAAATAAGTGAGACTAATCTGTATCAGTCTTTCTCACTATGGCTTTACTAAACACAATACTCAAATTCCCTCCAAAACGTTTCTCTTTATTTTATTGCTATGTATATTCTATTGTGTATGTATACTACAACTCTTTATCCAATCCTTTGCTATTGGACATTAGAGTTGCCTTTTCATCCTGGTTATTTTATTTACTGGTGCAATAAAGATAGATATGCACACCTATGTTTCTGTGCTTATGTCTTTGTCTTTAGGGGATAGATACCAAGAGTTGGAATTACTAGAATATATGAAAGTTCTAGTCATAGTCCTTTGAGAAATCTTCATTTCTGAAATTGCAACTGAAATAGACAATACTCCCAATAGTGAATGAGGCTGGAATATGTTTATCTTTAACCACGGTGTTACTACCAACTGCTTAAGTCTCATTTTATTGGTATATGTCATTTGCATAGCTATGATTTGCATGTCTCTAATTATAAATGAAATGAATAATATTCCTGTTGTCCACTTGCAACCACACTTTATGAAAGTTTTTATCACTCCCAGTGCTTTATGGAAATATTCAATTTTTTGGTATTCTTTAGCTTTGTGAGTATGTTTATGTTTCTTAGGTATGAGCCCTTTACTTATGTATGATGTAAAAATATCTTTTTCTCAGTACAGTGTGTTAGGTCAAGTTTCATGCTTTTGTTTTATTTTTTGTTTGTTTGGTTTTGGTTTTAGGATACATCCAGTGACACTCAGAGGTTACTCCTGGCTCCTCACTCAAAAATCATTCTTTGCAGGGTCAGGGGACCATATGGGATGACGGAGATCAAACTAGGGTCCACTGTGTACAAAACAAATGCCCTAGCTCAGGGGTCTGCAACCTTTAAGACATAAAGAACCACTTGGACTCGTTTCCGGAGGAAAAAAAGTAAAACACCTGGGGGCCTCAAAACCATGGCAACATTTAAAACAAATATTGCACTGCATACATTGTTTCTTATCTTTTTTTTTAATGTTTCTTTTCTTTTTTTCTTTTTTTTTTTTCATTATGAGAACAAGGATGCAAAGAAAGAGGTCAAGGAAAAGTTACAGTGGAAGGACAATCACCCATAACATAATTCTCAGAAGTCCCCTTGCTGATATCTTAACTTTGAAATTTCAGCCAAAGAACATTAAGATATATAAGACAGAATCCAAAAACTACAGAGGCACGGCTGGGCTCAGAACACTCCGCATGCCAGGATTTCTGGGTGTGTTTGACTTTTATGTTGGGAGCTCTGGGCAGGACAGCTAGCCATAGGACCCTGGGCTGACCACCTAGTCCAGGGACCAAGATCCCCCCACACCAGGCGGGTCTTCAGGGCCATGCCTGGTTAATCGGGCCCTGGGGGGAGGGGGTGAGAAATTCCTCCCTATGCATCCAAAATTGTTTCTTATCTTAATGCTATCTACAGACACAGGATGGTGCAGTTAGCTGTCGATATGAAGAAAAAAGAACTTTTTTTCACTTAACAATGTAAAATATATTTGTGCAAATTAATAGCCAATTAAAATATTTAATTTACCTGTTAAATGAGATTTTTGCTCCTAAACCTCAGTTCACAGTGTCTGCACATCAGGGTTGTAAGACATTACCTTCATTTTCACCCAGGCTTGTAAGCTATGATCTGTGAGGTGTGATCTATGTTTTTATTATTATTATTATTATTATTATTATTATTATTATTATTTCTTTGTTTGACCCCCCTCAGAATTACTCCTCATAGAAATAAACGTTAAATTAGCAAGTCACCATTTAAAAGAATTCATCAGGCCCCAAAATTTTGTAAATTAATTAGTTGAGCATCAGGTTGCTGACCCTTGCTCTAGCTGCAGTGCTATTGCTCTGGCTCCTTAAGTTTCTTATATTTATTTCTCTTTCTGTTGTTTTTGTCAGTGGAATTGAGTCATTGAAGATATCTCTAAAATTCATATGTTGGGGAGCCCTGCCATTGTTTTTCTGTCAATGGATTTCATAAATTTTAGTCTTATCTCAAGGATTTTAATATATTTTGACTTTGGAGTATGCTTTGAGATATAGATTCAGAGACTTTCTTTTCTTATTAATTTTTTCAGGTGGTAATTCTGTTTTGTGAATGCTCTTGCAGAGGCTTAGCACTATTTAATGAACTTTGATAACTGTCCTCAATTTTGTGGTTTTATCTCTGCAATGGAAAATCTATTCCTTTAGTCTTAGGGAAAAAAATAGAAAAAGTCTGATTCAATTATGGCATATATGTTTTTTAGAATTTATTGTTAACCTGTATGATTCTTACCTTTCATTATGAACTTGTTCGATTTTGTACATTCAAGTTCTTCAATTATAAGAAACAGAAAATTGGGCACGGAGAGATAGCACAGCGGTGTTTGCCTTGCAAGCAGCTGATCCAGGACCAAAGGTGGTTGGTTCGAGTCCCGGTGTCCCATATGGCCCCTCGTGCCTGCCAGGAGCTATTTCTGAGCACACAGCCAGGAGTAACCCCTGAACACCACCGAGTGTGGCCCAAAAACCAAAAAAAGAAACAGAAAATTTTATTGTACTTTATTCATGGATTTAACTTATTGGCAATTAGAGAAATTATTTATATGAATTAACATGTTTCCAATTTTTATGGGCATTTTAGCTACTTTTGTCATTTATTTTTTTAATATGAGACACTTACTATCCCTAGAACAACAAATTTGGATGCCACAAATTTCTTCAGGTTTGGTATGACTGAGAATTTTTTTTGTATCACTCCCTCAGATCCAAGTGAAAAACTTACAAGAGAGAGGATATTTAGTTGAAAGCCTCTGCATGCAAAACTTTGAATAGATTAAATATATTTCTCCTTGCTTGCATATTTATTTGAGAAGTTTGATGTGAATTTTGTGTATTGCCCCTGTATATGATGGTTTTCTTCTCTAGTTACAGTTAAGGACTTTATCCCATTTTGGGTCTGGGGAGTTTTTATAGTGTATTAAAACTATATCTTGGTATTATTTTGTATCTTGGTGTATCTGTATTTTGGTGTATATTGGTGGTGTTATTTTGGCACATATTTTATTATCATTTTTGGGCTTTTGTTTATTTTGTATTTATTATATTCTACTGCTTGAGGAAATACTGCACTATCCTTTATTTAAGCAGCTATTTCTCATTACTCTGTAGGAACATATATGTTTCTGAAGTGTTCTTCCTGATACTTAAATCTAAATCATACCTTTTAAATTTTCTTCATTTCCCTCAGCTTCTTTTATATTGTCTCTTCTTTATTGATGGAGTTGTAGCTTATCTTCAAGGTCACTGATTTGATTATTAGCCTAATCCATTTTGGACAGCAGAGACCTGCTACTGTATTCTTTAACTCCTTCATGTCAACTTGAATGAATGTTTTCATTTTTTCCTTTTAGAGTATCTTCAACCTCATTAATTCTCGGGTGCAGAGATTCTTTCAGATCATGGGGATTTTTCTCCTTCTGGCATTTGAAGCAGTTAAGACGTCAGTCTGTACTTCTTTTCACTATCAGTTGACACACTCCTTTATTTCAAGACTCTTCCTGATGCTCTGTAAGAGTTGCAGTCCAGAGTCATGATAAAAATGATAGAGCAGAAATTGCTTTTGGGTCCTCCAGTTCTAGAGTTATCTGAGTGAGTGGCATGGCACCCTCCAGTAGTGGGCAGTGTGATGGGCATGATAGCTGCTCTATATGGTCTTCCTGCCTATAGTGATATACCATTGAGTATTTGTGCAGGCTAATGGTAGCCCTGGGTCCACGGTTGTCTCATGTTTTCACCATGATCGCCTCCACATACTTAGTCATTAACTTTACCTTCAGCAGCATTTCTCCTCTAGATTTTTAGATATGGTAGTTGAATCTTTACATACTTTACAACCTTTATCCAAAAATTGGTTTCAATAAGTCTCATAAGAAATACTTTTTCTAGATATATGTTCTACTAAGAATAAATATTAGTTTTAATGAACGACTAGTCATAAAAAATTATTTGGGGGTTTGGGACACACCCTGCCATGCCCATCTTTTAGTCCTTGCTCTGTGCACAAGAGTCACTCCTGGTAAGGCTTCAGGGTCCACATGCAGTGGGAATAACAGAACTCTGGTTGTCCATGTATAAGGCAAGTGCCTTAAACTTTGTACTATATCTCCAGGCCCTGTTATAAAGTTTTTGGTAGTCAACCAGAGAACCGGGAATATGATATTAGAAGAACAAACACAATGAATGATTGGGCAAAATACATCTATGGTATTAAGATGGAAATTATAAATCAGATGTGGAATATACATATATAACTATTTCCCAACTGATATGCTTTCCTAATAATAGAAATATAAGTTATGAACAGCAAGTCATTTTGGAAATAATAATTGCACAATACAATTATATTTATTACCAGAAGAGTATAAAAGTAGATTACTATGAGAAAATTAAACAAATGGTAATGAAAACTTTGAAAGAATCTAATTCCTAGAAAAGAAGAAATTTAAGTAAAGATATTAAATGTATGAAATGATACCAAACACGCATATAATTAGAATAAAAAAGAGCAAATGAAGCAGAAAAATATGCATTTGAATATGATTTTTCTAACCTTTTCTTTTCTTTTCTTTATCTTTTTTTGGTTTTTGGGCCACACCCGGTAACGCTCAGGGGTTACTCCTGGCTATGCACTCAGAAGTCGCTCCTGGCTTGGGGGACCATATGGGACGCTGGGGAATCGAACCGCGGTCCGTCCAAGGCTAGTTCAGGCAAGGCAGGCACCTTACCCTCTAGCGCCACAGCCCGGCCCCAAAATTTCTAACCTTTTCAATTTTTGTTTGTTTGTTTGTTTTCCTTGGGCTGCACTCCTGTGGTGCCCAGGGTTTACTCCTGGCTTTTCGTCCAGGAATCACTCCTAGTGGGCTTGGAAAACCATATGGGATCCTGGGCATTGAAGGAGAGTTGTCCTGTTTCCACTTTTATATTTAAACTAGTCATGGAGACATATAAGAATCTTGATATAACTTAAAGACCATTGAGGTCTTTCAACAGAGACCTTTCAACAAATATAACGAAGGTTGTTGAGGAATTTCAAAAACCTTCCATCCCCATGATAAATATTCCTATCTTTATCATCTTCAGAAAGGAGAGTGTTTCTTCACTAATCATATTGGCACAAGAGAAGGAAGTTGGCATTGACATATTCCTTTGTGTTGCTTCAAAACAGTGGAAATGAGGACAAACAATGCAGAAAACTGATTAAATTACCAGGGAGCCTATTTTTAATTCTGGTTTTTCATATAATCATGGGTCAATAAAATGCAAGCTAGTCCATAATAATGGACTGTATGAGAGATATGATTACATATTTAGAGGCTGGAGGTACAGCAGGTAGGGCACTTGCCTTGCACATATTTAACTTGGTAGCCCAGAGTCCAGCCAGAATTTTTCTCATATGTAGGTGTATGCCCTGAGCAGTATTGCTAGGCGTGGACCCCAAATTTCATATTTATTTATTATCTTCACTATGAGTCACATTTGAACCCCATTTTATATTTGCTTATAAGTAAAATAATACACAAGAGTTTGATGCAAAAGTAGTTGTACCACATGTTTTTAATTTCCTCATCTTTAAGGTTGTGTCTCAGGCAATCATAGTGAATGAGTAAAATCTTGAACAAAAAACTGAAAAGAAGATATCATTAAGGCAAAATATTAGTTTTAGTAACAAGTGGGGCAATGTACTTCCATAACAAGTGGGGCAATGTACTTCCAAGTATTGCTCAAAAAGAGAAATATATTTATTGCTTTCTTCACAACATTGCTTTCTTTTTATCTTTCAAGTATTCTATTTAAGACAACAGCTAGAATAATCTGTACTATATTCACATTGCTTTATTATATAAGGATGATCAATCCATATAGTCCCTCAAACTTATGTCATATCATCACAATTCTTTCTTCTACTGAATACTGTATGAAACAGTCCTGAAAGACTTTAAAACAGTGTATTAGAACATAAACATGTAGTTTGGCTCTCTTGGTCTTATAAACCAAGGAGAACTTTGTCATGATAGAAGGAGCATTATAAATGGAAGGTAAGAAGGATACCTATTCATAATAACATCACTTTTATTTCTATCACATTTACTAATATAATCAAAGAGATGCTCAGGTTTGTTCAGGGTAGGAAGACATGATTAGACTATAATAGAGATTCCAAAATGTATTTGGCTGGCTGTTACGTTTTCAGAAAAACTTTATTCAGCTCATAATCAGGAATTAACCATCTTTTATAAATTTTATTAATTAATTTATGTATTTAAACATGTGGTAACAAATTGTTTGTGACTGAGTTTCAGTCTTTAATCAAACAATCAGAAGTTTCCTTTCCCTAATTGCATTCCACTTTCCCAAGTATTCCAGTGCTCCTCCTTCAGAAAAAATTGGATTAGATCAGCAATTCTTTTTTTTTTTTTTTGTTTTTTTTTGTTGTTGTTGTTTGTTTGTTGGTTTGTTTTGATTTTGGATCACACCCCGGCTTTGCTCAGGGATGTATTCTGGCTCTGCACTCAGAAATCGCCCCTGGCAGGCATGGGGGACCATTTGGGATGCCAGGATTTGATCCACGGTCCTTCTGCATGGAAGGCAAACACCTTACCTCGATGCTATCTCTCCGGCCTCAGCTCCGCAATTCTTAAATGTTTGCCACCTCTGACTTCTTATATTCTAGAAAATGCAACATGGACATATAGTGATAGGAACACCTCAATTTCATTAAGTGTTTGATTTTTAAATCATGTTCCATGGAGTGACGTTTCACTGTTGTCAAAAGAGGTTTGATATACAGCTTAAGGATCTAGGAATTTGATAATTTACAAAGCTATCTATAAAATGTCATAATGATATTCAGCATAGATAGGCAGGCATTGAAACAGATAAGTATGCATACATATATATAGACACTGTTATATATAAAATAGGGATGCTTCAATTAAATGTTAAACTTAATTTTTATATAATGAATTTTCAGTTTGCTTGTTGTGAACTCCTATTTGTCATTTTTGTTTCATTTTAATTAAAATCAGATTTATTGATGATAGAACAGTATAGGTTTAAAGTGTCCATCCCTAGAAAACAGAAAATGCACATGTTGCCTCACATTAACTACTGGTAGTTCATTTTTATTCTTTAAAACACAATCATTCTCTTGGTCCTAATTTATTCATCTGCTGTTTACCTTTATCTCTGGTAACCCCTAATTGGTTTTCCAGTCCAAAAGTTTATTTTGTTTCATTTAATTCATGTTTCTTTAGAAATGCATGAATACATGAAAGGTTCAATCAATTTATCTAATTAAACATTTATTTTAATCTTTGTATTTGAACTATTACTTAAGCTTTATTCTAACACTGATTAAAAGAACATTATATTTGTAAATGTATATATGCATATATATACACTCATTCTATAAAATGGAAACATAAGCCTCTGTGCCTGCTCATATACTGCTCACAGCTGTCAGTGCCAAATTATTAAAATGAATATAGTCGGTTTGTAATTGGGGATAAAATAATGAGATTTAGACTGCTATTATTCTTGTGGTTGTGTTCAGGTTATGTGAGAGTTCTAATTGGAGAGTACTTTATCCTCTAAAAAAATGTATTATTAAACACAATAGAAAGTACTAAGTTGCTAATGTGATTTATCATTTTAAAAAAGAGTTTTTCTGGGGCTAGAATGATAGCTCAAGAAGCAGGATTCTGTGCCTTGAATTTAGTAGCCAGATGTTTAATCTCTATTAGGATATAATACCCTGAACACTAGTCCAGATGCAGCCCCTAAGCACTGAATGAGGAATGTGACTTATGCACTGCTGGCTATAAACCCCAAACCAAACTAAATTTATTTACTATTTGTTGACAATAATATAAAATCTTCAGAGTGTAATGTAATATAATATAAATATAACCATGTATGCTTACATATATATGTGTATACATATACCACCCAAAGTTATGTTACATTTTGCTAATACAAAGTTGGTGCCCTTGGGGCCAAAGTAATATTATAGTAAGTAGAGTATTTGCCTTGCATGTCTCCAAGCCTGGTTAGATCTCTGACACCCTATATTGTATCCTGAAGTCCTGCCAGAAAAATATCCCTAAACACAGAGCTCAGAGTTAGCCATGATCACTTCTAGATTTGATCCCCAGCCTGAAATAGAACCTTCATCTGGCCTTTACTGCTCTCTCCTTCCTTTCTCAATTTGTCCATCATTTTGTTGAACTTTTTTTGTTTTTGTTTTTGTTTTTTGAGCCACACCTTTTGAGGCTCAGGTGTTACTCCTGGATATGCACTCAGAAATCAGGTCCTGGCTTGGGGGAGGGGGGACCATATGAGATGCCAGGGATCCAACCAAGGTCCATCCTGGATCAGTCACGTGCAAAGAAAATGCTCTAAGGCTGCAATATCGCTTCAGCCCCTTGTGTCATTCTTTTTGTTTGTTTGTTTGGGTTTGGTTTTTTGGGGGGTCATACCTGGCAACGCGCAGGGGTTACTCCGGCCTCTACGCTCAGAAAATCACCCCTTGCAGGCACGGGGGACCAATTATGGGATGCCAGGATTCGAACCATGGTCCTTCTGCCTTATTGTCCATGCTATCTCGCCGGGTCCCTTGTGTGATTCTTAAAATGTACTTCTAATTATATTTTAGATCATATTTACATAGGTTTATTTATCAAACTTTTACTTTATTATTTTATATAAACCTTATATATTGCATGAAAATAGTATTTGCCTTTGTATAATTTATGGGAAACAAGACCTAATATAGTAATAATACCCAGAAACAATTAAGACAAAGGCAAGGAGGTCCAGCCCAAGGTAGAAAACTCATCACAAAGAGCAATGAGCATACCTAAAGTAGAGAAGGGTCTACTAGGACAATGATAAATAAAAGGATTACTCTATCACTCTGAACAAAAACTGCACTGAAAGTGGAGATACTAATGGATACTAACAGGCAAGGCACCCTTCCAAAATTAGTACAAACCAGTTTCAATAAAAAGAGAGAAATAGAGAGCAACAAATTGCCTACTCTAGAATGAGGAGGGGATAGGGAGTAAGAGAGTGGAAGAGAATTGGTGATAGGAAGGGAGGGTGCTCTGGTAAGAATGGTTTACATTGCATGATTGAAACCCAACAATGAACAATTTTGGAACCACATTTCTTAAAAAAAAAACAATTAAGAAAAACACATATATATATGTTCTTATACCTTATATCATACTTACATCATACATATAATATACAACCCAACCCTAATATCTGATTACAAATGAATGGGAAAATAAATCGTGATGTATATATATATATATACATATATATACATACATACATATACATACATACAATGGCACAATGACTTGTTCTGCAGCTATAATAACAAGTGAAACCACACCTTTTATTGTATCATAAATGGAAATGAAGGGTATTTTGTAAAAAAAAATTACTGGGAAGAAGTATGAATAGACCCTCATGATATCACTCACCACTGGCTTATAGAGAGATAAAAAAAGAAAGTAGTATTGATGGCAGACGCATGTCCCAGAATTATAGAATTCAGATTATCAACCAGTGGAAAAGAGGAGGAAAAAGTTATGAAGATAAGAACTAGTGGTAACATTTGTGCATTGTACTGGGCAATTCTATCTAGGTGGACTTTAGTGGTTTGGTGCAGCAATATTATAAATATTGACCAAATTGTAACAATGTTACCTAAATCATATTTTAGTGTTTTGTGTCAATATATACTTTCAGTTCATCTCATTATGAAACTAACATAAGATAAGTTAATAGCAGAGTACTTCAGAATAATTAATGTATATATTTTTAGAAGATTTAAAAACAAATTTATCCAGAAATATTCTAATTATAGTAATATACATATTAATATTGATAATAACATATGAACACTAACAAAGTAGATAAGAACAATATAAATGTGTTTTATATAGTATTGGATCTAAATGAACTTAAAGTTTTAAACAAAGCAAAATAAAACAATACAAAAAATAACATTAATAAAAACAAAAAAAAGGAGCCAGGAAGATAGATTAATGGGCTGAGTAAAAAAAAAAGAGCTAGGCACTTGAAAGCCATCACTGTTCCAGTACGTATCACCTGCCCTGGGTATGGTATACATACATATATATGTGTGTATATATATTTATATATCACACTAAGTTTTCTAGAGAGGAGAGGGCTACCTATCTTCCATGTTTATATTCCATCTTGAAGTCAAGTTTTTCACCTCTTTCTCCATCTCACTCATGCCCTCCAATTGTCAACCCTTTTATCAATCACATACATCCCCTGTGATATCAAAAGTACAAGACTTCCAAGGTCTTCTATTATTTTTTCATCCCATGAAACTTAAATAGTTGTATTTGCTTAATACTTTTATTTCTTCTATTTTCTCAAAACAACAAAGACTCTAACAGAGAGAACGGAACTGCCCATATCAGTCTCTACTAAAATTTATATGTGTAGATTGATTATATAGTCCCATGGATAGATTAAAACCCTTTCCTCTGAGAACTGTGTGGCTTCATGTATCTTATTTTGAAGTCAAGTAACTCAAACAGACTTGCCAAATATGCTGCTTAAAAGGCCAGCTAAAAGAAATTTTTGAAATTCAAATATAGTTAAGTATGCATTCACTAATTTCAGCTTGATTTTGTGAGACATACTTTGAATTTAGTTTTCCTGATGAATGACCAATCATGCCTTGTAACTATGGTTTTAATTATAAATTGACAAATTATTTATAATTTGAAACATCTGTTCCTAAATGTCTTTAAATAGTCTATATAATTAAAACTGAATGTATTGATACAAGTTCACATGCTATTTGCACGGTTCATTGTTTTAATTTCTTTAATTTTTATATAATTGTTGAACAACCTCATATATTATCTTTTTTCAAAAAATGCCAGGTGAAGTGATTTTCCTTTTGACATTTAGGAACAATATTGCATTTTATTTCCTTTGGGATTATATTGTCTCATGCTTACCTTTGACTGGAGTCAGCTGTCTACAAGATTTTACCTACAGTCAAAGAAAGATTTTGCAAATTAGTGCAAATTAGTGCAGCTTCTGGTAATGAAGCCAGCTTCCAGAAGGCAGTGAATATTAAAATAGGTCTACTAAATTTCATTTCAGAAGTTCCGTCTCTTTTGTAGGAAAGAGAAATTTCCTAACTGGAATTCTCATGATAATACTTATGAGAATAATGGAGTTCAAATACAATCACAGGCCTAATGATAGAGTCCAAGCAATTTTGGACTTTATGTTATAAATTATATGGATAATTTGAAGAAAATTTTAAGTATAAAGAAGTGAGACAGTGATACACAAAGAAACAGGTAGAAAGACACTGCCCAAATACTTTCCTGTGGTTATTATATTTGAAGTAATAGTTAATGTGATATATGCTGCATAGGTTTATAATTATAAACATTGCAATCTAAAGAAAAATACTAAGTGGAACTCTAAACTATGTTTTTTAGTTTTATGGCAATATCAGGCAGTATATAGGGGATGATTGGTGGGCTAAGGATTGAATTTAGATCATTTTGTGCAAGGAAAACCCCAAGTCAACTATCTTTACTGACCACTTTATTTTTGTTGTTGTTTATGTTTTATTTTCCTTTGTTTTGCTTTGTTTTGCATGGTGGCTACGCTTGGAGCTGCACTGGTTTTACCCCTGGCTCTGCTCAGAGATGTGATCAGGAATAAGTGAACTAGAAGTAGAGTCAGTGATCTAACCTTCATTAGTCACTTAGAGGGCACATGCATGTGGGCAGATGCCTTACCCACTGGACTCTCTCCAGCCCCTCTGATTTCCAAAATATGTTTTTTCCCCACAGGATATATTTGTGTGTGTGTGTCTCTGTGTATATGTTGGTTGATGACGGTGGTGATTATGATTTATAATACTCATTGATCAAGCAAGTTTCCCTAATGGTGCTTGTAGTCACCGGGTACACAAGTGATAGTCCAGTGATACATGTCTTGAAGCTTTTGGTGTCTGGGCCAATAAATGTCATGCTATTTGCACCCAGTGCTTCTTGATATAACCAAGGTTATGCTTGGAAAAGCTGGTATGGGTCATGTGGGAATGGGAATCAAATATGGGTTCTCCTATATGCTATTATTGTGCTAAAGTGCATTTTGCATTCTCATTGTTCTCCTAACCAGTTGTTGAAATAGTTTTGGGCTTCACCAGTGAAGTAAACTTAGAAAAAAAGATTTTCATGAGAAAAAAAAATGTAGTATTAATCACATTTGTGTCAAGTTGCAATAGCTTGTTTTACACAATCAGTAATTGAAGATTAAATCATTTTAGGACAACAATGGATTTATTCCTGAACTCATGGGTTGTTGAAAATTCTAGGAAATATCTTCAAGCAAAATTCAGAAGCTTAGTGGCTGGAGTGGTGGCACTAGTGGTAGGGCATTTGCCTTGCAAGCACTAACCGAGGATGGACTACAGTTTGATCCCCCTGGCATCCCAGATGGTCCCCCAAGCCAGGACCGATTTCTGAGCACATAGCCAGGAGTATCCGAAAAAAGATGTGTCCGAAAAAAGAAAAAAAAAACTCAGAAGTTTATGAAGTTAAAGTTCTTTGTAAAATTCATGTAGATGGGTATGGGACCCAAGTATAACTGCACTCATTCTGTTTCTCACTGTCTGGTCACCACCACTGTACAAAGACTTTGTCTTTTTCTACTCCATTCTCTAACAATTTTGTGAGTTCCTGGTCTGGAATTTTCAACTAGACATTGTAATTTATGTATTCTTTCTGGTGGTCCCTATTCTATACCATATCTCTGAATTTGTTCTGAAGGAGCACCCCAGGCAGTTCTTGAGAAAATGGAGATAAAATTTGAGTCAGCTACATACCACTCAAATATCTTGATTGTATTTACTTTCTGGTCACTGGGATATTTTTAAATTACTATTTCTGTCTAGTTTTAGATTTAAGATAAAGTTGACCTTATAGAACCTATTAGGAATGATTTCTGTTGCTTTGCATTTCTTTGAAAACCAGAGGTTAGGCAGTAAGTCTTCCTTAAAAGTTTGGTAAAACTCACACTGCTAAATACGCTTTATGTCTTGGACTTTGAGAGTTTTACATTTCATTTTGATCAGTTTATCCAGGATATTTTTCCTCCAAAGCCAATCTTGAGAGGTAGTCTAATACTGAGACTTTATCAATTTATTTTAGATTTTATAACTTAGTCACTGGTAGTCTTTTCTGTTGTTGAGATGTCTGTTTAAATATCTTAGCATTCATCACAAAATAATTAATTGACTTTTCTCTTTATTACACAACCATACTTAAGTTTATTGACATTATACTTTTTCTTGAATTCTATATTGTTGTCCTCTGCTCTGCTTTTTTAAATGCCCATCCTTTTTTATAATAATATTTTATTTAAAAACCTTGATTACAAACATTATTGTGGTTAGGTCTCAATCATGTAAAGAACACCCCCCATCACTAGTGCAACATTCCCATCACCAATGTCCCAAATCTCCCTCCTCTACACCCACCCCTGCCTGTACTCTAGATAGACTTTCTATTTTCCTCATATATTCTCATTGTTAGGATAGTTCTCAATGTAGATATTTTTCTAACTAAACTCATCACTGTTTGTGGTAAGCTTCATGAAATGAGCTGTAACTTCCAGCCCTTCTCTCTTCTGTCTCTGAAAATTATTGCAAGAATGTCTTTCACTTTTCTTAAAACCCATAGATGAGTGAGACCATTCTGTGTCTTTCTCTCTCTCTCTGACTTATTTCACTCAATATAATAGATTCCATGTACATCCATGTATAGGAAAATTTCATGACTTCATCTCTCCTGATGGCTGCATAGTATTCCATTGTGTACCACCGTTTCTTTAGCCATTCATCTGTTGAAGGGCATCCTGGTTGTTTCCAGAGTCTTGCTATGGTAAATAGTGCTGCAATGAATATAGGTGTAAGGAAAAGATTTTTGTATTTTGTATTTTATATTGTATTGTTACTAGGGTATATTCCTAGGAGTGGTATAGCTGGATCATATGGGAGCTCAATTTCCAGTTTTTGGAGGAATCTCCATATCGCTCTCCATAAAGGTTGGACTAGACAGCATTCCCTCCAGCAGTGGATAAGAGTTTCTTTCTCTCCACAATCCCAACAACACTGTCTGTCCTCATTCTTTGTGATGTGTGCCAATCTCTGTGGTGTGAGGTGGTACCTCATCTTTGTTTTGATTTGCATCTCCCTGATAACTAGTGATGTGGAGCATTTTTCATGGGCCTTTTGGCCATTTGCATTTCTTCTTTGTCAAAGTGTCTGTCCATTTTTTCTCCCCATTTTTTGATGAGATTAGATGTATTTCTCTTGTCCAGTTCTGTCAGTGCCTTGGATATTTTGGATATTATTAGCCCCTTATCTGATGGGTATTGGGTGAATAGTTTCTCCCACTCAATGGGTGGCTCTTCTATCCTGGGCACTATTTCCTCTGAGACACTATTTCCTTCTCAACTTAATATATTCCCATCTGTTAATCTCTGCTTTCACTTGTTTGGAAAGTGCCGTTTCCTTCTTGAAGATGCCTTTAGTCTCAATGTCATGGAGTGTTTTACCTACATGTTGTTCTATATATCTTATGGTATCAGGTCTTATATCAAGGTTTTTAATCCATTTGGATTTTAACTTTGTACATGATGTTAGCTGGGGGTCTAAGTTTAAATTTTTTGCAAGTAGCTAGCCAATTGCTTCAATACCACTTGTTGAAAAGGATTTCTTGCTTCTTTATAAAAAAAAAATTAGGTGATTGTATGTCTGGGGAACATTCTCTAAGAACTCAAGCCTACTCCACTGATCTGAGGGTCTGTCTTTATTCCAATACCATTTAGTTTTGATAACTATTGCTTTGTGATACAGTTTAAAGTTGGGGAAAGTAATGCCTCCCATATTCTTTTTCCCAATGATTGCTTTAGCTATTTGAGCGTGTTTATTGTTCCAAATGAATTTCAACAGTTTTGATCCACTTCCTTGAATAACGTCATGAGTATCTTTAGAGGGATTGCATTAAATCTGTACAATGCTTTGTGGAGTATTGCCATTTTAATGATGTTAATCCTGCCAATACATGAGCAAAGTATGTGTTTTCATTTCCGTGTGTCCTCTCTTATTTCTTGAGCAGGTTTTTATAGTTTTCTTTGTATAGGTCCTTCACATCTTTAGTCAAGTTGACTTTAAGATATTTGAGTTTGTATGGCACTACTGTGAATGGGGTTGTTTTCTTAATGTCCATTTCTTCCCTATCATTATTTGATCTTGCTGCTTTCAGTATTCTGTCTTTATCTGTGGAGTTCATCATTGTGACTAGGATGTGTCTTGGGGTGTTTTTCTTGGGGTCTCTTTTAGTTAGTACTCTTCGGCATGCAGGATTTGGTTGTATGTATTCTTTACCTCTGATAGTTTACCTTTAATGATGTTCTTGGCAGTTGATTCTTCATGGATATTTTCTTCCTGGGTCTCTGGGACTCCAATGATTCATTAGTTGTTTCTGTTGAGCTTATCAAAGACTTCTATTTTCATCTGTTCACATTCTTTGAGTAATTTTTCCATTGTCTGATCATTTGCTTTAAGGCTTTTTGCAATCTTTTCTGCTGTGTGGAGTCATTATTCGTTGCATCTTCCAGCTCACTAATTCTTTCCTCAGCTGCTGTTATCCTTCTGGAGAGGTTTTCCTTTGAGTCTTTCAATTTGTCTACTGAGTTTTTCAGACCTGTTCTTTGACTTGTTATTTCAGTTTGGAGTTTTCTGATTTCTGTCTTCATACTTTCTTTGTTCTTATTAGTGTTCTGTTCAACTCGATCTATGCTTTCTTTGAGTTCTGTGAACGTCCTCCATATTTCTCCTCTAAACTCCATATCTGAGAGACTAATTAGGTGGTTGGTCATTTTAGGGTCATCAGAATTGCCATCTTCATTCTCTATGCCTGGTGCTGACCTTTGTTGTTTCCCCATTGTCACACCTGTATTGTGGGTTTTTCTACATGTTGTGGTGGTATTCCTTGGCGCAGCCGTGTAGTGAAACTCTGACTCCACCCTTTGTGGGAGGCTTGACTCACCTCTAAGGAAGGGGAGCCCTCCAGTGATGGAGCCACAGGGATCAAGTCTCAGGTGCAAGCAGGCAAAGCAGGCAGATAGGACATCAAAAGAGGTCTCCTGAGCTTCAGAGATCCAGTATAGTTCATCTGGCTCCACCCTTTGTGGGTGGGTCGACTAACTTCCAAAGAAGGGGAGCCCTCCAGCGATGGAGTCACACCAGATCAAGTCTTAGGCTCAAGCAAGCAGAACAGGCAGAACAGGCAGATAGGACTGTCGAAAGAGGTCTTCTGAGCTTCAGAGACACAGCATAGTTCAGCCAAATGCCCATCCTTCTAATCTGGAAATAATTTGCTTAGTTTCTTCAAATAGAAGGTTATATCATTAATTTAAGATTTTTCTGATTTCCTGATTAAAGTCTTGATTATTATCAACCATTTCTTTAATACAGCTTTAGCTATAGTACACTTATTCTGAGAGATTGTATCTTTATTCACATTTGTTTGCATAAATCAACTTATTTCTTTTTGTTTTATCATTACTCCAGTAGTTACTTAATGGTAAGTTGTTCAGTTCCACTTGCCAGAGATCCCGTTTCCCCTCTACTCACACTTCTTCATTTGCACTAAATTTCTAAGTCCTTAGCGTTGTAGTTTGAAAAAAATACTAGTGTTATTTCTACTTTTGTAACTTTCTGAGACTTGAGTCCTGCATTAATTTATGGTATATCCTAAAAACTGATCCATGCACATTGGAGAAAAATGTGTACTCATTGTTTTTTTCTTTTTCTTTGAGAGGGGTCCCTATTCCCATTCTTTCCGTTTCTAGTTGGAAGATCTTACTTCATTATTTATGTTCTGTGTAAGTTTTTTGCACAATGCTGAAAATGATATGTAAGGTGTCCAGCTACTAACATTCTGCCAAAAATATATCTCTTTAGATCTTTTAATCATTACTTGGGAAATATTATTGGCCCTTTATTTGGTAAATATATGTTGCTAAATATTAAATTACCTCTATCTGTTATTAAATCATTCAGCATTAAAAGTCCATGTCTATTTTTTACTACTTTTTTTCTTGAATAGTATTTGATACACTATTAAGTATGGACATTGGTGCTGTGGTCACTGCTATCTTATGGGATTGTTTTCCAATCTTTCTTTTTGAACTTATGGTTGTCATATGAATGCAATTGTGTTTGCTGCAAGAAAGAGAGGATTGGATTTTATTTCCTGATCCATTTAGCTCCTCTCTGCCCTTTCATAGAAAAGTTCAGTCTATTGACATTTAGGAGATTTTTGATGTGAAGGAGTTTGTTGCCATTTTTCTCTGAGGCATTAGGTGACTCTTGAAGTTCAAGATTTGTGTTTCATAGGATGGATTGCAGTAATCCTTGCAACACTAGTTTGGATACAACAAGTGCTTCAGTTATACTCTGAGAGCAGTTTTTTCCCTCTTTCAAATCCATCTTCCTCTATTCTTGAAGAATAGAGAACTCTTGACTGAATATTTATTTATTCAATCTTTGAATAGAATTTTCTATTCTCTTCTAACTGGTAGAATTTTATTTGATGCACTGATATAAATTTCTCTCTTTGCTTATACTTTTTTTTTGCTTTTCTTTCCTAGTTTAGGTTGCCTATCCCTGTATTTGGTTTTGAAACTTTTAATGACTTTGTGTAGTTCTATTTGCATCAGTTTTATTGGCATCCTGGATCTCTGCACAGGTAATTCTCCTCAGACTGGGGGGATTTTATTCCAACAATACTTTTCTTTATCTTTGTTTTCTTTCTGATATCTCTATATTAAGATGTTGTTTCTTTTACTATTTTCATTAAATGCTTTACATTTTCTTTATATTATATATGTTTAAGTTTATTAATTTTTGCTTGAAGATTGAAAAGTTTATTGGTCCATTGAGTCCTAAGCCTAATCACTGCTGAGTGTGTTTGTCCAAAATTTCAAAACAGTGAGTAACAGAGAGAGAGAGAGAGAGAGAGAGAGAATAGAGTCATAGAGAGGTATATTGAAGGCATATAAACAAAATATCTTTCCAACTTGACAAAGGAATATTTTTTTTATTTAAAACTATCATTTTTATTATCTCTTATTTTATTTGAAATTACTCATTCAAAAGCTGGCATCTTCCATTCAGCTTCTTAGATTTGTTATTATAATATTTAACTCTTTTTATTCTACTGAGTGGAGTCTTTAATAATATTTTATCATTTTTTCTCAAGTAAATTGAATGTTTCTACCAAAGATCTTAGTTCAGTGAACACTGAGATGATTGCTGCTCTGAACTCATTTTCTGGAAGCTACCAAAAGTTCTGAAGCACTTTAGGCTTTACCTGGACCTTGCCCCCAGATGTTGTATCTATTGATTTTCTTTTTCTTTTCTTGTTATTTCTTTATTTGTGGTTCTTTGAAGGTGGAACTTCGTGTTCCAGGTGTATTATGCAATTATTAGGTGATTCCACTTCACAATATTAAATGACTAGTTTTTACTCCACTGATTTTGGTCAGACTAAACTTCCTAGTAAAGATTTTTCTTAGGACATGCATGTGAGGTGAGAACTAGGTCCCAAGCTCTAATCTAGTGGCCAGTCACCCTAAACCCAGGTACACCATGCTCATAGCATGGAATTGCCAGAGTGAAAATGAGCCTACAATAAACAGCCAGAGCAGGCCAGTGTTGCAGATAGAGGAAGAGTAAGAGGGAGGCAATATTAGGCTAACATGGCAGGATCAGGAATACAGGTTTGCCAAAGTTTCTTGTCAGGGCCTGTGCATAAGGTGGAGAGGACTACAGGAAAAACTAGTGGAAAGAAACTCATGGAACTTCAGGTTTGCTAGTCTATGACTAGAAATGCTGACTGAATGCACTGACTGAAATAGGGTCATGGGGCAGTTGTACATAAACAGTCTTGTAGGAAGAATAAGGAAGAATACATTATCTGTTGTCATCTATTGGCCAGATCAGAGACTGGTGCACAGACTGACACCTGGTAAGGCAAAGCACAGGTGGAAAGAGGAAGCTGCAGAGAAGCCAGGCAGTGGAACTGGTTTGGAGACACTTTCTTTAGACCAGGAAGTTTGCAGCACTGGTGAAAATTAGAAACACGAAGCTAATGTGGACAGATAAACCCAGAGAAGAAGCAAGTGGTGAAAATTTCTTCTTAATATTTTTACAATATCGCTTCTTTAGTTATGTTAGTCATCGATATTTAATATTTGTGATTATGTCAACTAACCTAAAACTAATTTATTTTATAATGAATGCACCACTTTCTTTTAAATAAGGAAAGAATATTATTAGGATATTATTATTAGAATATTATTTATTCCTAATATATTATTATTAGGGGTATTATTGACTAAAAGCTTACAAAAATTATAAAATTACAAATTTATATAAATATCATTCTGACTCAGCAATACATGTAACCTTATAAATAAATATATGAAAGTATGTATGTATATACATTTCTAAACTTAGCTATGAGAAAATATTTCATTTATAACTTTATTCAAATAAAAATATGTTGTTATCAGATATGGTTAAGCATTTTATTCAAGATATAAAATGAAAGCACAACTAAATATTGTATGCATTCTTTATATCAATTCTCTTTTCTATTTTATATATGTAAATATTTTTCAACTATAGATTTAGCATGTAAAAGAACTTTCATTAAATTTGCACATATTTACACAAAAACATTTTTCCAATGGTCAATATAAATGCAACTAAGTCAGTCTTTGTAGGTTTGCATAGTATTCCATAACAGAAATATGCTGAATTTATTTATTCAGATCCTTAGTAAGGGGTTATTATAGATATTTCTATATGTATTATAGATATTTCTATATGTAAGATTTCAATGAACTGTACCTATTTCAACTATACCTATTCAATATCTGTACCTATTTAAGAAAATTGTTATTTTGTGTGTGCCTGAAATGTAATTGATTGGAATAGAATTATACATTTTGATTGTTTATATTTCAAAATAACACAAATTTTAAAAGAATATTTACATATTCAGTTGCTGTCAATCTATATCTTGTAACTAAATGCAGGAAAGTATAAACAATGAAGTGGGTAAGAATGATAGGGAGGGAAAGAAAGAAAGAAAGAAAGAAAGAAAGAAAGAAAGAAAGAAAGAAAGAAAGAAAGAAAGAAAGAAAGAAAGAAAAAAAGAAAGAAAGAAAGAAAGAAAGAAAGAAAGAAAGAAAGAAAGAAAGAAAGAAAGAAAGAAAGAAGGAAGGAAGGAAGGAAGGAAGGAAGGAAGGAAGGAAGGAAGGAAGGAAGGAAGGAAGGAAGGAAGGAAGGAAGGAAGGAAGGAAGGAAGGAAAGAAAGAAAAGAAAGAAAGAAAGAAAGAAAGAAAGAAAGAAAGAAAGAAAGAAAGAAAGAAAGAAAGAAAGAAAGAAAGAAAAAAGAAAATAGGCACAATATTATCTCAGAAATTTAAATATAATACTTTAGAAATGATCACATTTTTTATTCTGATTGACTTAAGAAAATTAGAATTCATGGTAATTAGCATTATCATGGTGATTATTGAATATTTGCTAGTTCCACAGCCACTTATTTTTTTTAATATAATTTTTATTTTGATCATAGTGTCTTACATATTATTGACAATAACATTTTAGGTACATATTTACATAAAATCAGGGGGGATTCCCATCCCCAAATTGTCCTCCCTACCCCTCCGTTGTTGTCCTACCTCCCATTCCCTCTTCCCTCACCCCCAGGGCGGCTAGAATATGTGGTCCCCTCTGTATCCAACCCACTACTTAGTAGTCTTGCACCTGTTTGGTCTTGATGCCTCCCTTATCTCCCCCTCTAACTGTAGGCAGGACTAGCTAGTTCAAGTTGCATGGTTTTGCCTGAAAAGGAGAAGATAAATAAACTGGGGTAAGAGTCTAATACTCCCAAAATGGGTGGAATCCTTCTAGAGGCTCTCATCATCGATTTGGGAGATGAAGGAGAGAAAGAAGGTGAAACACTCCACCAGTACCAAAAAAAGTGTCAATTATCCAGTGAGGACTCCAGCTATATCGATAAGCACCACAAAAAAACAGCCGAAAAACAAAGCAAAACAGACAGACAAACAAACAAACAAAAAACAAAACAAAAACAAACAAACAAACCAAAAACACGCCATGGTCTTGAAATAAGAAACATGGCATAGCACATAACGAGGGAAAAGAAAAGAATAGAAAAAAATAAGTATAATTGGGGACGACGATTTCAATAATCACACCCAAACAGAGAAATCGACCAAAATAGATAGGTAAATAAAAATAATAATAACAATAATAAATGAAGGTAAAAGATATATGTATATATATATATATATATATATATATATATACACAGCCACTTATTTTCTGTACAAGCTATCCCTTAACATATCTGAAGAGATGTGATTATAGATCCATTTATTGATGATTAAAATAAATCTTTATATAAATTATACACTTCTACTTCTTCTAATCTATAACTGTTTGAAAGAGGAAAGCAAAATTACTTATAAGAAGTCAATAACAAAATGTTTTCCTATAGAATTTGGCTAAAATTATGCTTAGAGTTATCCTAAGCATGGTCTACTTATTCAGTTTGTACATGTGGATACTGTCTTCCCAACTGGAAGTCAGACATAAATCATGGGGGAATATATGGAATATATAAATACTATGATATTCATATTTAAAATTAAATTTCTTATTATAAATTGTGAGCATATCTAGCATATATACCTTTTTATTATCCTTGTCTATAGAGTATCAACTTTTTTCATTTGCCCTTTTTTATTTAATCTATTGTTGAATGTCAATTTTATCAATTTTAATCATTAAAATACTTTTTATTAAAATGCCAATTAAATCATGTCATCAATATTGTTTTGTGAAAATGGACTTTAGATTGATGAATTGAATCTATACATTAATTTTGTAAGTTCAGTTTTAGAGAGTGGCAAAAACTTTCAAGACTATTTAACAACTGAAATCAGATATATTCTTGAAGGAATATAAAGGGAACCAGACTTTCTTGAGACAAAAAGACAGAATGAGAAAATTATTCCACTAGAGATAATCAAAATATAATTAACTCAAAACTATTATTTACCATAAGAATTGTAAAACCCATAAATGTTCACAATCGAGCCAGATATGTGTGAAAGAAGAATAATAAATGAAGACTGAAGAGAACCAACAGGAAAAAGAGTTATCACTGAGCCAGGGGCAGACATCAAGGGAAATGTAACTGTCATTGATAGATCATAGGGTCCCCCTTTGCACTTTTCCACCCAGGATCCTTTCTCATTTGGGACCTTGAGCACGTGGCCTGCCTGGAATTTATTTTACCCTGCTTTAGAGGTTCACATGCTTATAATAGTATAACAGTGTGTGCATGAAAGTCTCCACTGGGGACTTTTGCTAACTCCATGTTCTTACAGTGTTCCTATAATACAATTCAGAATTATTTACAGAAACTATTGTCTGGGCATAGTTGCAGTTTCAGAGTGATTAAATGAGCTATTATCTACTACAGTCACAAAGGTCTCTGAAAGGCTGGGGCCAGGTTGTCTATATAATGTTCATTGTAGCACCAGCTCTAGCAATTTGAGTTGAAGTCATCAAATGAATATTTGACATACACCCAAAAATCGGGCACCAGACTGAAGAATGTAAACTGGCAGGAGTGTTATTTAAGATAAATTAAAATGATAAATGATTTTTTAATCTTTAACAGATATTATAAGAGCCTAAAGTAGAGAATGTACAGACTTTTTTTCCATTGTAATATTCTTCCAGAGGATCTGTAGGATTGCAATAGATTTAAGAATGTCCCATTTTCTGAATAAAAAGGCAGCTTAAATCTAATGGACCATTGGTTTGTTTCACTGTCTCTCTCTTCTCCGAAACAAAGCTCTACACCAAGTCTTGAGAAACAGATTAGCCAAATCTCCAAAAGAGGTCTGTTAAGGGGCCTCTATTGAGGGGTCTATATGATGTTTCTGGAGTGTATGCAATTGCGATGCTTGAGTATTTGACCATTAAAAGACATTAGTGCAGACATTACTCTAAGTCTAGCATGAGTAGTAAAGTGTTCATTTAAAAATTCCCTGCTCAAATCTTTATCTTAGTCTATGTCTGGGCCAGAAAATCATGCATCTATTTCATGTGGCAACTAGTCTCTTGGTCATTCACTCTTGTTTGTTTATTCTTTATCCTGGTTCATATCACTAAAAAATAAATCAAACAATGCAGAAATCATTTTAGTATTATTTTTCCTGAAATAATATTAATTCATATTACCCAATTTTATATAAATGTGTTTTATTTCTTTCTTTTGCTTTTTAGTTCCCAGGGCATCCACAAAATTTTAGGATTAAAATAATCATTATCTAGAACTGATGTAACAAAGATGAGTATCATAGTAAATTTCCTTTGGTCTTCTCATTTATTTTTAAAATCTAGAACATCAAACTGTGAAGCAAACATAGTCTTTTACTCTGCTTAAAATACTTCTCATTTTCTGGGGCCAGAGAGATAGCACAGCTGTGTTTGTCTTGCAAGCAGCCGATCCAGGACCTAAGGTGGTTGGTTTGAATCTCGGTGTCCCTTTGCCTGCCAGGAGCTATTTCTGAGCAAATAACCAGGAGTAACCCCTGAGCACTGCTGCCAAGTGTGGCCCAAACAAACAAACAAAAAAAATACTTCTCATTTTTTAGAATGAAATTATTTCTTGTCATTTGTAAGGCTTTGATGACTCAATATTCTGTATTTCTACTATTGATTCTAGTGTGCTACTCTTCAGTGTACCTGTGCCGTCACAGTTACAATTCTCAGAACCTCCACAGACTTCAGAACTCTCACAATACTCTGTCATAAATTTCCTCCTGTCTTAGACTCTTTCAATCCCAAATAGTTCTGCTTTGGATTTCTTCTAATGCTCTCCATCCAGATACCATTTTATTAGTTTAATGTCAGAGGAGCTCTATCGAAGCATAACCTTTTTGCTAAGAACTTCTTGACATGAGCATAAATCATATTTTTATCTTATTTAATTATATGACATCTCTCTGCAAATAGTTGTTAAAGGAGATATTGGAATTTGCATATACTCTAATTTAAGTTATGTGTTCCCTTATGTTTCCTAAGATGACATAAGCTTTAGACATTTTCAATGATGGCTAACGTATGGCACCATGATTAATACAAGTTACTGGATGCATGTGCATTTCATTAATTATTAAATTTAAAAAAAGTGAATACATGAGTATAAAGACCTAGGAAATAGAACATAAACGATTGAAAGACTAAGAAGTAGAATATATGACGATTTAAAGCATTTTTTCTCAATTCAAAAAACTATAAAAAAACTCAAGGAATTAATGTTATATTTATCACAAATATATTAGTTTCAAAGCCTTTTATTTTTTACTATTCTAACCTAAAGTTGTAATGCTTTATATTTTAAAAGATGCTATGGCTGCAAAAATATCTAGTAATATTTAATCAAGAAAATGAATATATAAGATTACCGCTTATCCTACTGGGGAAAAAATAGTTTAACTTTTTTTTTTAATCTTAGCAAAGTTCTTGGAAGGACATAAAAATACAATTGGAGGAGACAGAAGAGAGTAATAAAATAAGTAGAGTGAATAGAAAAGAAATGGAAGAAGAATGGGAGGAAAAGGAGAGAGTTTGTTTTCATCACCAACTGTAGCATTTCCATTAGAATACTCCCTCCTCTAGTACCTTGCAGGAATACATTTGATTTTATGTATTTTTAATTAGCACCTTTTTTATTTGTTTGTTTTTGTTTTGGGTCACACCCCGTGATGCTCAGGGTTACTCCTGGCTATGTGCTCAGAAATTACTCCTGGCATGGGGGACCATATGGGACGCTGGGCGAATCAAACTTCAGTCCATGCTAGGTTAGCGCTTGCAAGGCAGACACCTTACTGCTAGTGCCACTGCTCCAACCTCCAAACAGCACCCTTTTTTATTAAAAAAAAAAAAAAGAAAAAAGAAAGAAAAGAGGAAGAAAGAGAAAGCAAGAAAGAAGAAAAAGAAAGAAAGAAAGAAAGAAAGAAAGAAAGGAAGGAAGGAAGGAAGGAAGGAAGGAAGGAAGGAAGGAAGGAAGGAAGGAAGGAAGGAAGGAAGGAAGGAAAGAAAGAAAGAAAAAGAAAGAAAGAAAGAAAGAAAGAAAGAAAGAAAGAAAGAAAGAAAGAAAGAAAGAAAGAAAGAAAGAAAGAAAGAAAGAAAGAAAGAAAGAAAGAAAGAAAGAAAGAAAGAAAGAAAGAAAGAAGGAAAGAAAAGAAATCCTAGTGTTTTTAAAAAAGTCTAATATTTTATTATATAACAACAATAACTTAGCGGAAGTTTTATTGTTTTATATTATTTTTAAGTGTGCACCGAATTTTGCATATTCTACAGCAAGTTCAGTAGTAGCATTATAAATTTGTCCACCACGAAATTGATCTCTTTCACTTCAATTGAAAACTACTATTCTTTAGTTTGAAAATTTGTTTAACTTATATTTTCTGTTCATTCTTATCATTCTTATAGCTACTATTCAAGTAAGTTAGTAAGTACAATAAACATATATAGCATCCCTGTATGTGAACTCTTATTTGCTGAACAGTCTGGTGATCCTATTTATTTAACCATGGTAGTGAGATATGTTTTAATTACTAATCAAATTAATCTTGTGAAATATTTGGACAAAACATTGATAACCCAACATATCAGTGGCTTAACTGTAGAACATAGTTTGAATAAATTTTATTTAAGATGTTATCTGTTATCAAGCAAATGTTATATTTCAATTATAGTAGCAATTACTAAGGTAATATTTTGTATCATATTGTGTAATAATTTGCAAAATAAGCACTCACATCTAATTGTGTTATGGAAGCCATCCTCTCCCTCACTATTAACACTGAAAAAATAGTTTTTATTCTTTGTTCCTTCTGCAAATCGAAATACAATATCCATACAAAAGAGTACTCTCTTTACTAAACATTACTAAAATGTTTCTGACAAAAATAATTCTGTAACATGACAGACTTTTCTGCTTCCGACACAAATTAGTTAAAAGACTATTATGGTGTTGGTGTTTTTTGTCTCAGTCTGATGGTAGAATTGCTAGTTTGTAAAAACTGAACATGAGAAAATTGAAGCACTATAATGTTTCCTAAGAAAAATACCCCAATGACACAATTTGTTGTTTACAGGCAATCGTCTTGTCAAATAAATCTTAGGGCTGTGTGCCTAGAATTCCTAGGATAGCAAAAAGATTTAGTGGCTGCTTCATGCTTTCTGGCCCATTTTCTATCTGATTACAAAGCTTCACTATGGCATGACATAGCCAAGCTTGAGGTTCAGTGAATAAATGTAATGGATTCACTCTGCTTCCCTCTTCTCCTCCACCTCCATCTTTCATGTCACCATATATAGACTAATACTTATCTGCTCGAATCCTCTTTTATGTTATGGTTTCCTACGCATTTAATTTATGTTAATAGCAGCAACTTTTTTTATGTACTGAAAATCTTATTTTACTGGTGCTAATATATTTTTATTTTATTAATAAAATCTGAATAAAATTGTTGGAAAGAACAGGAATATTTTATTATATATGCCTAGTTGTCTATCGTTCCAGAACATTCTAACAACTTTTTTTTATAGATGGGATCAATGATTTTTGATAGGCTAAGTCATTTACTCATTCTGAACTACGGTTTTGACATAAG
This sequence comes from Suncus etruscus, assembly GCF_024139225.1. NCBI lineage: Eukaryota > Metazoa > Chordata > Mammalia > Eulipotyphla > Soricidae > Suncus > Suncus etruscus. Next base: position 79,035,279 of record NC_064849.1, read on the forward strand.
GTTGTATACAAACTTGAGAATTCTAAACATACTATCACCAATATTCTCCATTTTTCATTGTTGGAATATTGTCTTTGGGATCTAATCATTTTTTCTTTTAGTAGTAACAAAGAGGCAATAGATGCTATCGAGAATTATCTATTCATTTCAACATATCATAATATAAGAAAATTTATATTCTCTTTATTACACAAATAACACATAAAAATCACATTTATTTAAGCAATTAAAATTGGATTTATGTTTTATAGCAACATCTTCTTCATTGGATGTGAATTGTGTTGTGATTATTATTTCATTATTTAAACACATGTGAACCTAAAGGTGTTATGAAAGATTTGTCTTTTTATGCAGTTGACCTGAATTTTATTTATGGCACCAAATAGTCACTTCCATTAACCCTGGCAGGAAAAATCCCTTAGGTACAGAAACAGTAGTAATCCTTAAGTCTCATACTATTGGTCTTGAAACCAAAAGAAAAAATGTATAACGTATATGTAAAACTATTTTACTGTGGTTGGGTCGGAGCGGTGGCATGGAGTAGTAAGGCGCTAGACTAGGATGGACCCATGGTTCGATCCCCTAATGTTCCATATAGTCCCTCAAGCCAGGAGCAACCGCTTGAGCGTCACCTGGTGTGGCCCAAAGAAACAAAAACAAAAACAAAAGAACAACAACAAAAAAAGCAGTAGTCTGCTAATGTTGAATCTATATATTGTTATGTTTTTATCCAAAGTGAAAATAACTGAAGATATTTTATACATAACAATAGATTACAAATTTTATTATGTGGATATTTTATTACACCACAACTCCCTGGGGTTAAAATAGAAATTCCAGACTACAAAACAGCAGAATAGAATGTTTCTTTTTGGTAAAGAAATTGTGGAGGATATAATATTGTAAAGATATAATAGATGTAACTTTTGTTATTTTCTAAAAGATTAGATAATTATGTAATTATAAGAAAGTGGGAAACAGAATACTAGAAATAAATTTTACATATTTCAAATATTAATTGCATAATAGTTTGTTTGACATAACAGGGTAACTTTAAAAATGTAATACTTATTTCATTGTAATGTTTTTACTTTGATTGCAATAATATTTGTGTATCTAATGTATGCAGATTATTGTACCTAGAATTCTTATTATTTTTTAGAATAGACTATAAAAGACAGTAAAAAAAATTGTTACTAATTTGGAAATTAAATGAAACACTACTATGGAAACTAAATATTTTAAAAGTTTTATACCCTCTCTAAATTGCCATTTTCTCCACGGGACTAACAAGTGCATGGTCTGTGCTTTCCTAATGAGACACATTTCCAGATTTTATTTTTATGTTGGAATTTCTATGCATTTAGTAATTTTGTTGATAAAAATTACATAGAGTATAAAATACTGTTTTATACTTCATTCAATTTTCCAGATAAAAATTTCTACCATTAAAGGGCCAATGCAAGAGCACAGAGGGTAGGAGTGATTTCAGAGCACAGGGCAGTGTAATCCTGAGTACTGCCAGGGGTGTGGCCCTACCATTATTATTAAAAATACATCTATTTTCTATTTTTTTGTATTTATAGTATAGTAGTTCCATTACAAACTATGTACTAGTCATAGATAATGGATATCAGTTCAACCAGTGATTCAAAAGTTAGAAGGTTTAAAATTTGAGAGTCAAGGTGTACATTTCAATGGAGATCATTTTGTTATCATAAATTAATTATTATCAAGAATAAAACATTAGACAAGCTCACATATGATATTAGACCAAAAAATGAATCTTTATTATTTAGGTTAGACAGGAAAAAAAATGAATTTGTTTCACCTTGAAGATTTTCTTAACAAACAAACCAATAAAAGTTTAAGATAGAAATCTACACACACTTGATCAAAATATTTGCTAGTCCTAATATACACTTGCTTCAGAAATTGAGGACATATTAGATATTAAACCTGAATTCTAATTTAAAATGTAACAAACCACGTTGTAGTAAGAAATTTATTCAAGAGTTTGTGTGCATATATTCATTTCTTTTATATTATTTACTAACCCTAATGTCAGCCAGTCTCTAGTTTATATTATTCCCTGAATAAATATTCTGCTGATTTTAGGAATAATAGTGTTCATATGGTCATGTGTAATGATTAGTAAATATACTTTTGTTCATTGATCCATTAGTTCATGCAACCTTAACTTCAAGCCTTCTGAGATCTGAACTCGCTGCTGATGTTAATTTTTTCTCAAAATTATTTAATTAAAAGCCTAATTCTAGGTAGTTCCTAATTAGACACCCCCAGATGGTATGAATTCAAGCAGCTGTAATCCCAGCTCTGGAAACAAGTGCGAAAGAAATGCTCATCTTCTTAGCTTTATTTTTTTCTTTCTCAAAACTTTCAACATTCTTGCAATTTTCACAGACCTTTTGAATACTGTAAATAGTCGTTTCATCCATTTTAGAATACTAAAGATGCTAGCTATATTCTAGTATTAAGATGTAGATGTAAAGATGTAGTCTAGGGCTAGAGTAAGACATATCAACTTTTTTTCTGAAGTTTTGATCAAATGAAGATTCTATTCCTCAGAAAAGATCAATGTGCCTTAAAATTAATATCAAGTCTACCTTATACATACAAAACTGAAGGGCCAAGAAAATAATACAAGGAACAAAGGGTGTCTCTTGCATGTGGGTGACCCATTTCAATAACTGACTTTGCACCAAGGAATAATCCTTAAGCAGAGTCAGAAATAAACTTGAGTACAAGGTGTGCATCACCACCCCCAAACCCCAAACAGCAAACCAAACTTCGTATTATCAGTATATTTTGAAAATATACTCATTTTCATTTTTTTTCCTTCTGATCATTTTCAAATTTCTCAAAAATTTCTTTCAAGTCATTGATTATAGGATGCCATTTGATACATCAGTCAGCAAGATAACTTTATCTGTATTAATACAGAATTTTTTCCGAAGTATATTATTGCATAAAAATTAAAAAATACAATAAAGTTAGTTAGCAAAGCTGACAATATTCAGGAACTTAGATGTAGAAATTTGTTAAAATAGCATTGATGAGATAGGGGCTGGGTGGTGGCGCTAAAGGTAAGGTGCCTGCCTTGCCTGCGCTAGCCTTGGACGGACCGCGGTTCGATCCCCCGGTGTCCCATATGGTCCCCCAAGCCAGGAGCAACTTCTGAGCACATAGCAGGAGTAACCCCTTGAGCGTTACCGGGTGTGGCCCAAAAAAAAAAAAAACCAAAAAAAAAAAATATCATTGATGAGATAGAACTAGCATTGTCATGCTAATATGGTCAGTTTACACTGTCAAATGTGCCACTGCTATACAATAATCTTACTCAAGCATGTAAAGAACCAAAGATGTAAAAGAACTGACTAATGTTGAAGTAACTATAAGAATTGAAGTCTAATTGATATTATCTTCTTAACAGTTGTGTGGTAGTTACAGATTCAGACAGTGTGCTTAATTTACACTAAACTCTTGGCCAGAACAATCAATATTCCACAGAGTAGTGCTCTTGCCTTTGCGATGCATCAAGCTAGATTTGAAATTCCAGCATCACTATGGTCATGGAGCCCAGCCAGGGAGCAAGTTAATGAGGACTCTTGGGAGTTGGCCTAAAAATAAAAAAAGGAAGGAAGGAAGGAAGGAAGGATGGAAGGGAAGAAGGAAGGAAGGAAGGAAGGAAGGAAGGAAGGAAGGAAGGGAAGGAAGGAAGGAAGGAAGGAAGGAAGGAAGGAAGGAAGGAAGGAAGGAAGGAAGGAAGGAAGGGAAGGAAGGATGAAGGAAGGAGAGGAAGGAAGGAGGAAGAAGAAAGGAAGGGGAAGGAGAAGGGAGGAAGGAAGAAGGAAGGAAGAAGAAGAAAGAAAGAAAGAAAAAAGAAAGAAAGAAAGAAAGAAAGAAAGAAAGAAAGAAAAAGAAAGAAAAGAAAGAAAGAAAGAAAGAAAGAAAGAAAGAAAGAAAGAAAGAAAAGAAAGGAAAGGAAGGAAAGGAGAGAGAAAGGAAGGAGGGAAGGAGAGAGAAAGGAAGGAGGGAAAGGAGAAAGGAAGGAGGGAAAGGAGAGAGAAAGGAAGGAGGGAAAGAAGAGAGAAAGAAAGAAAGAAAGAAAGAAAGAAAGAAAGAAAGAAAGAAAGAAAGAAAGAAAGAAAGAAAGAAAGAAAGAAAGAAAGAAAGAGAAAGAAAGAAAGAAAGAAAGAAAGAAAGAAAGAAAGAAAGAAAGAAAGAAAGAAAGAAAGAAAGAAAGAAAGAAAGAAAGGAAGGAAGAAAGAAAGGAAGAAAGAAAGGAAGAAAGGAAGGAGGGAAAGGAGAAAGGAAGGAGGGAAAGGAGAGAGAAAGGAAGGAGGGAAAGAAGAGAGAAAGAAAGAAAGAAAGAAAGAAAGAAAGAAAGAAAGAAAGAAAGGAAGGAAGAAAGAAAGGAAGAAAGAAAGGAAGAAGAAAGAGAAGTAAGAAAGAAAGAAAGAAAGAAAGAAGAAAGAAAGAAGAAAGAAAGAAAGAAAAGAAAGAAAAAGAAAGAAAGAAAGAAAACAGCACTAATAAGAAAAAAATAATTTTTTTAAATTAACTTCTAAATTTGTGTATTTTTGTTTTAGGACACTTGTCAACTGTATATAGGGATAGGGAAAATAGCTGTTCTTGATCACCTAGAATGATATCTCTATAACTTTCTTTTACATAAACGCTTAAATAATAGCATTTCTGTATATCTCAAACACCAAAAGTGAAATTTAAAAATTCTTCCCCAAGATAGCTAAAGAGTGGTAGTCTCACAATTGTCATAACTCAGTAACCTTATTAAGGAATTGCAAGTCTTTTCTCCACTTTCCCACGTTTCTCCTTTTTAAAATTGGTTTTATTTTTGACCAATGTGAATTACAAGTCTTTCATAGTTATATTTAAGGTACATAGTGACAGTGAATTAGGGTGATTCCCATCAACAGTGTTGTCCTCCCTTCGCCTTTTCCCAGCATGCAACCCACAACTCAACCCTAAGCCCCTTGGACTGCTACTATAAACAGATCCCTTTTGTGTAGAGCTTGTTGTCCTTTGGGTCTCTTGATTCTATTATTGTTGACTTTGGTTGGGTATTTAAGACTGATCACTTTTTTACTTCTACTCAATGCTCAAGAGACTGCTTTGTCAGGAGAATCATCCACTTTTTCCCCCTCAATTTATGAGACAGAAAAAGATAATTCACAATCTTGTTTATAAACATCCAGAGACCTCACTAAAACCAGTCTTCTGTTCCCAACTTCAATCCAATTTGAGATGCTGTTTTTACTACATCACAAATACAATTATTTTGGTTCATCTTTAATTACTAACCTGTAAGTCAGACCAGTTATTTTCACCATATTTACTATGTTATATTTTACTATATTTACTCTGTTACTCAGTAGCTGATGAAGCAGTGCCTAAAGCAATAATGGATACTATAATATCTGTGAGTTATATTGCATTTTCCATGAAGAAACATAGTGTGGACCCTAAAATGAACAATTCTAGTTAGATTTGAAAATGACATTTTGGGTTGTGAGTACTCCAAGCAAACTGAGGGTTGTATTATTTAGATAACATATATCAAATAAATGAGGTGAATATAAAATAAATTTATAATACAAATCATACTGACAGGAATGGTTCTGTTTCTTAACTTGCAAAAATATTTTGTTTATTATATAAATATTGACTAGTTATAAGTATAAGCATAATGCCTGCTTATATTAAGATCATACTAAAGAAGAAGCATATATTCTTCATAGCCTCAGTTAAGCTTAGAAAAAGGGGAAAGGGAGAATGGAGAATGAAGGTGGAGTTGAGAAGGTGCAAGAGGGAGTACGTTTTGCTTAAAATTAAGATGAAGGAACAAAATGAACAAAGGGATGCAATCTATTAGAATTATTAATAAAATTTAATGTTCATCTTATATAAATACCTCTTACGCTCATAATTTGTTGTTGTATTAGGCCAGATCCAATTATGCTGAAAGGTTACTTCCTGGTTTGTGACCAAGAATTATTCCCAGTTTGGGGTAACTATATGGGATGCCAGGGATCAAATTTGGATCAACTTCTTGCAAGACAAGAGCCCTATATTCCATACAATCTCTTAAAATGATTTTATTTATTTATTTATTTATTTATTTATTTATTATTTATTTTTGGATTTTGGCCACACCAGGCGGTGCTCAGGAGTTACTCCTGGTTCTCTGCTCAGAAAATCGCTCCTGGCAGGATGGTGGACCAGATGGGATGCTGGGATTCAAACCACCCTTGGTCCTGGGTCAGCTGCTTGAAAAGCAAATGCCCTACCACTGTGCTATCTATCTCTCCAGCCCTTTTAAAATGATTTTTAGTCACTTAACCAGTTCAAAGTCCATTGTCATCTTCATTGTCATTAATATTTCCACTTGACTTATAAATGTCAAATTCAAGCAAAACAACTTTATTATTATAATATTCCAACTATCCTCCTATAAAAATCAAATTATAATATTTACTTGGAATAAGTTTTCATTTGCCTACCTATATTATTCTTGCAGCCTCCCAAAATAGTGGCTTTACATACTTTTTGTTCTTATTTTTGTGATTGTCTGCTTTCTAGTTTATAACTGATAGTTCTTTGCCCCATTCCTGGATAAATCTGGATCAGTGCTTCATAACAATAATAATAACAATTTAAAAAACACTACATAGTACTTTTGACTTGTTTTCTATAAACATATACACCTAGGGGTATTTGGGTATTTAGTGTTTTGTACTATACCCATGACTATATCATCTTTTAATTTGTAGCCTAAATATTCCTAAATAAGTTATTTTGTTTATTTAAATATCCAACAACTGTTCCCTAAATTTTCTCTCAACTGATGTGACCGTTGCACTTGATTTAAAAAGGTATATGTAGTCAAATCATAATGCCACCTCTTCCCTACTCTCACTATAGGCTTGTGTCTGAAGAGAATACATTGTTTTAATTTCTAATACTGCATGTGAAATCCAAAATTTCATTTATACATTAATTTCCATCCACCTTTGTTTAAATAATTACAACATACAGAAACTTTTCACTTCTTTCCTTTTCTGTGAAATTCAAACTAGCAAACACTTTGATTATCAGGGAGATTACTTTAACTAATGATTACATCAAATGCATTTTTATCTTCTGTAATAATACCTATTCCTATGCTTTATTTATGCTAGTCCATATGTTATGACAGCTGGAATATTAATAGCCATCAGTAAGCTTAAGTCAGAATTATGGTAGAATTACATTTGCCTAAAATACTGGTGCCTGAGTGTGCTAACAATGGAAGAAAGATACTAAGAGTTTTATACTCTTTGGGAACTTGAAGCCAGTATTTTTTAGGTCTAATTAACAAAGAAAATGTTCCTTCTGAAATGGTTCCCAAATGATGCAAAGAAGGAGGGCTACATTAATCATGTAACAACACGATTGTCTATATCAGCAGTGACATCATGGAGTTGACTAGACTAACTCAAAGTGGGTGACTGTGATGCCGGAAACCCCCAAACCCAAATCTTATGGTCTACAGAAAGCATGTACCATCTGAGTTGCATGTATCAGTTATGATTTCAAAGAATTCCTGCAGCTTGTGAGCAAATTTATGCACAAGACAGCAAAGTATCTGACAGTACATTTTTTCCAAAAAAGGTTACTAATCAATCTGAACTTTCAAGTGAGAGATGAAAGACTCTAACATCTAAAGAAAGATGACAAGATGTGTATTTTCATGACAAAATATAATTTAAAACCTCTTCTGATCCTCCCCCACAAGATGCCAGAAATCATTTCATTTTTTTTCACCAGAGCACATTATTGGAGTTATAATTCACATTTGAGAAAGTGGAATAGAAAGTCAGTATAGAATATAACAGTATGCTTTCAAGTGGTTTGTATTTCCTCACCTGCATGCACTATGGTGGGAGTTTGAGAATTTTTGACTTTTATTAACTAAATCTTAAAAATTGATCCCACATGTCCATTGATATAATATCATTACTTAAGTACTTATTAAGTGTTATAACATAAGTATTTATTATCATTATTATTATTATTTAGGTACCTAAACTGAAGCTTGCTTCTCCTAATTAAGTATAGTTGAAGGAATAAAAAATAAAACTGATTCCAATGAATAAACATGTGGTTATTTGTTATCATTGACATTGTCACTTGATGTGTAGCAGTAGCTTCCATTAGATGTAGCATGTTACTTGAAATTTTGACCACATATGACATATTGTCAGAAACACTTCCTTGGGTTTTTAAGGAATTCTGCAGTCACATTGAAAAGCTTTCATTTCAAACTGAGAGTCACAAGTCATATTACACCAGCATGTTATTGTCAACAATAATTAGAGGCTTATCTCATTGCCTATTAATTTTACTTTAATGATGAAGGGTCTGTTTAGTCAACTGTATCAAGAATACAACTATTTGAGAAGACTTGAGAGGCAGTTTCCGTTAGAGTCACTGTTGCATATATTCATGACTTTTTTCAATTGTCTTTTTTTTCCCCACAAGGGAAAAGCCTGTAAAATGGATTGTGATTTTCAGAAAGACACCACATATATTAAAGCCTGAATGTGGCCTCAGGAACAGTTAGGATTCAATTCACCAGTCTTACTTGTTAGAATATGTACTATATTACATTATTTTTTCTTTTATACTCCTTTTATGTTTGAATTTCATTGTTCAGTTGATTTGTACAGAAAAAGGGCTAATTGATTTTTTTATTAATTATGATATCTTCTTTAGGGAGACATATAATTACAAAGAATATTTTAATTAACAGTTATAATAGAATACACAAAGAAAAATAGTAAACTATAACATACAGTTGTGAAATTGAATTTTACATAATGTAGTTATTTGTAATATCGACCAAATATTTTCAAACTAGATAGCCTCAGGATTATCCAGATGAATAGTAGATAAAATTTATTGTGATTTGATGAATTATGGATAAAGAAATACTCCAAAGAAAAATTTTCACATTAGCATACACACAGAAAAGTTTGTAAAGCCTTTGCAGAGACCAACATGAATATATGTCTGAAGAAAACATTCTTTACTTTTTTAAATTTACCACACAATTCAAAAATAAAGGAAGAAGTCAACATTGAGAACAATCAACAATATTTCCAGTTTCAGTGTGGACACTTAGGATGACAGTGCAAGGTGGATAACATTCTCACCTTTATTCTCTTTATCTTTCTGCTTTTTCCCCCAATTGACAGATTAAAAACCACCGGTGGCTTTACTAATAACTTTAGTGCTTTTCATTTTGAAACTTTGATTCACTAATAGCATTAGTGGCATCACTATCATTGGAACATTGATTGTCTTCTAATGGAAAAAGGAAGCCTAACACAGAGAGGAAGGGAAGACCACAAGAAAATTCTTCTTAGGCAACCCAAAGCCTCTTAACTTTCACCACTATCAATACAGTAGACATAAGTATATAATTTCAATAAGTATATTGCACACCCCACATGTTCTAACAACCAGCTGTATATCTTCAGTTTTGCAAAAGTGGAACTGATTTATTCATGTTCAATAATAAATTTATATAAAAACAGCAACTCTATGGCCTATAACATCTCTTTTAAGCATTATTGAAAATTCATAAAAACTAACAATAGACTTACCCTCTTTTCAGATTTAGCCTATAAGACAGTGTCAATAGCACAAGTAAGGGGACATGTGCAATATGTAATATTGTTATATTGTCATTCTACCTCTGCCCAAGAGCCTACTTAGCAATTTTCTCAAGCACTACCAGGCCTTTGTTGGCTACAATTCTGCAAGAAATGGCTCCAAGTTCCTAAGCACAGACTGCTCTATTCAGAAAGTAATTGAAGGAAAAGATAGATATGTGGTAGAATGACTGTGCTTAATGTATATACTGGAATGTGTAGATAGAATGTTTATATTTACATAAATGCATATTTTGTGTACTTATACATAAACATATAAGTATATTTTTCTATATAGACACCACACAATCTCTGAGGAAACAGAAACAATCTAGCTAATTAATAGCATAGGGAGCACAAATGCATGCAGACTACTGACCTAGGCTCTAAAGAGATAGTACAGTGGTTATGGCACTTGTATTGAACAAGGTCAGTCCTGGTTCTTGCTCCAACAATTCATATAGCCCCATAAACCCAACCAGGATTGGCTCCTTAGTAGAGAGCTAGAAGTAAGCCCTGAGCACTGATTGCTATGACCCACAAAAGAGAAAAGAGCTGGAAGTTCCAGCTCACCTCAGGAAGCTCACCACAAAGAGTGATGAGTTTAGTTAGAGAAATAACTACATTTTGAACTGTCCTAATATTGAGAATGTATGAGGGAAATGTAGAGCCTGTTTAGGGTACAGGCGGGGGGGGTGGGTGGGGAGGAGGGAGATTTGGGACTTGGGTGATGGGAATGTTGCACTGGTGATGGGTGGTGTTCCTTTTATGACTGAAACCCAAACACAATCATGTATGTAATCAAGGTGTTTAAATAAAAAAAAATACAAAATAAAACAAACAAGCAAAAACAACAAAAACTAGTGACTTTGGCAAGATGAAATCTGGAAAAGAAACTATATTCTTTCAACTTTTCTTCCCTTCTGGAGAACAAAATAATATCTACTAAATAGTCTGGAAATGAAAGCTGTTCCTGGGGTAGAAAAAGCTAAGGTGAATTGAGAGTGAGGTTACACTTAAGTGAAGTTGGATCTCTGTTCATAAAAAATAATAACTAATATGGCCAAGTTAAGTAAAAGAAATTAACAAATTTCTCATTTATATTATCTTTCTACTGAATATGTAGGAAAAAATCTAACATTCTATACAAACCTCTATTGATTCACCAGCCTACCTAGATATTCATGTCTTTTTGCAAATTCTAGAGAAAACTCCAAAATTCACGAGCTATTCATACAATGGGTGAAAAGCGTATTCATACAAGTGTAGTCTTTGCTATATAGCATAAATAGAAGAATATGATCTTGAAATTGTAACAGAGATGTAGTCAAACTTTTGAAGGAAAATAATTTATTTTCTTTAAATGATCAGAGAAATTATTAGGGGCTGATTCTAAGCCAGGTTTGCTATATCATTATGTCTAGTGGAAGCACGTAGCAAATTTTGAAAGATAAAGATAAACTAGTTTAATCATATTAGTATTAATACAATTGATTGTTTTAATCAATCAACAGATTCAGTCTGTTATCCAGCATCTAAAGAATGGATATATTAATGACACAGTTTTTTTAAAGGTTAAAAATACATACTAGTACATTGATAGATACAACTTCTCCTTCTACTTTAACCTAAAAACATTCTCAATAGAAGATCTGAAAATGTATGCAGTTAAGAAATCTTAAAGGAATTATCAAAAATTCTGAGAGCAAGAAAAACACAGATTCAATAATAGGCATAGTGCATCACTATAAATTTGATAGTCCATGATTTGTATTTCTGGAAGAATAATAATTTAATATTTTGAAAGGAAAGATTGACCTAAAATATTCTCATTGAGCTTCCTCACTTATCCAAAAGTAATTCTGTCTGGGAACTTCATTCACCGTCTCTTAGCTGTCTCTTAAACATCCTGAACTCCGAAATTCTGTACCTTGTGCACAGCATGCGTGAATAAATGATAAAATGTACAAATAAGTAATTGCAAAGGATTTTCGGTTTGCTGATAATAGTGCTTGGGGACTTGTGTAAGCAGTTTTACAACTAGGGGCTGATCATACTAAATAATTGCTGTCAGTAATAAGTGGTTATTCAGGGAATAGATAGTGCAGTCATTTCCTCTCTTATTCAGCCAAGTTGTCAACTTTGGACACACCCAGGGAACAAGAAATTACAACTAGTCCTGACAAGTGCAGGCTTCTTACAAAAGCTCAGGTGTAGTTTTATTTATTTTTTTTCTTCTTCCTGATTAGAAGCAATTTGAGAATAGTCAATGAATGAAGTAGTCTGAGGAAATAGAGCAAAATAACTGCTTTAAAATTATCAGGTAGGTCCAAAGGAACATACTTTATATGTCAGAAGGCTGAGCTTGGCACGATTTTCCTTGTCAATATTTGATGGTACCAAGTTTTTCAACAATGAAAATTCTTGCTTTCTGACGTCAACTTAATGTACAAATAACAGAACTTGAATTCATATTGCACACAGGGAAATTCCTAGTGGCAGACTTTTCATCCTCATCATGTGGAAAAGAAGAACATGAAGTGACATGATTGAGATGGGAGGAAACAGGAATGATTTTCTATCTTTTTCATCTAGTAATAGGACTGATTCCAGCACATTTTGCTGTGGTCCAGATAGGCTGGCTTGACTATTTCACGAAGATGTTCCGTGGGTGAGATAGTAACAGTCTCTATGGCTGGATGCTGGCCTCATACACTCTTGGCTGCAAAGGACAGAAAATCTTGCAGTAGTAAATGAAAGAAGACAGAAAGGGAAATTGCTATAAAGGGAAGTTGTATTCAAAAAAGAGCAAATCTAGTTTCCTGTGAGAATAAAATAAATAGATTAGTCTCAGGAGCAGATGGGAGAGAGGCAAGATATCACTCTTGCTAAATTTACACTTAAGTCGTGGAAGGTAAAGTGGTAATGTTAGCTGTATGCCAACTATATGTAAATTATTTTCACATGGGATTTTATTATTGGAAAATAATTTTGAGAGTAGCCTTGATATTTTCATATCGATTTCAGTTTCTTTTTAAATTTCTATATCCTGAGACTGGAGAGATAGCATGAAGGTAAGGTGTTTACCTTGCAAGAAAGAATGTGGTTTGAATCCGGGCATCCCCTATGGTCCCCCCAAGCCTGCCAGGAGTGATTTCTGAGCGTAGAGCCAGGAGTAATCCCTGAGCACTGCCGGGATGTGACCCAAAAACAAACAAAAAAAATTTCATTTTCCTTCCTTCCTTCCTTCCTTCCTTCCTTCCTTCCTTCCTTCCTTCCTTCCTTCTTTCCTTCCTTCCTTCCTTCCTTCTTTTTCTTTCTCTTCCTTTCTTTCATTCTTTCCTTCCCTAAATTCATTTTCTTTTCTTATTTCATTCATTCATTCTATTTTTTTCCATTTTTTAAATTTTATTTAAACACCTTGATTACATACATGATTGTGTTTGGGTTTCATTCATGTAAAGAACACCACCCATTACCAGTGCAACATTCCCATCACCAATGTCCCAAGTCTCCCTCCTCCCCAACCGACCCCCGCCTGTACTCTAAACAGGCTCTCCATTTCCCTCATACATTCTCATTATTAGGACAGTTCAAAATGTAGTTATTTCTCTAACTAAACTCATCACTCTTTGTGGTGAGCTTCATGAAGTTAGCTGTAACTTTCAGCTCTTTTCTCTTTTGTGTCTGAAAATTATCATTCATTCATTCTTTATATCCTTTCCTTCCCTATTTTTTTCTTTCTTTCTTTCTAAATTTCAATTTCTTTCTTTGGTCTTCTTTCTTTTTGTCTTCCTTTCTTCCATTTTTTATTCTTTCTGTCATCTCTTTCTTTTCTTCTTTATTTCCTTCTTTCTTTTCTTTTTGTTTTTCTTCTTACTTTTTTCTTATTTTCTTTCTTTTCTTCTTTCCTTCTTTCTCTCTTTCATCTTCTGTCTTCAATTCTTTCTTCTTTTCTTTCCTTTTTTCCTTTTTCAATTTCTTTTCTTTCTTTCTTCCTTCCTTCCTTCCTTTCTTTCTTTCTTTCTTTCTTTCTTTCTTTCTTTATTTCTTTCTTTCTTTCTTTCTTTTTCTTTCTTCCTTCCTTTCTTCCTTTCTTTCTTCCTTTCTTACTTTCTTTCTTCCTTCCTTCCTTACTTTCTTTCTTTCTTTCTTTCTTTCTTTCTTTCTTTCTTTCTTCCTTCCTTCCTTCCTCCTTCCTTCCTTCCTTCCTTCTTCCTTCCTTCCTTCCTTCCTTATCCTTCCTCCCTCCCTCCCTCCCTCCCCCCTTCTTTCTTTCTTTCTTTCTTTCTTTCTTTCTTTCTTTCTTCTTTCTTTCTTTCTTTCTTTTCTTTCTTTCTTTCTTTCTTTCTTTCTTTCTTTCTTTCTTTCTTTCTTTTTCTTTCTTTCTTTCTTTCTTTCTTTCTTTCTTTCTTTCTTTCTTTCTTTCTTTCTCCTCTCTCTCTCTCTCTCTTTCTTTCTCTCTCTCTTTCTTTCTTTCTTTCTTTCTTTCTTTCTTTCTTTCTTTCTTTCTTTCTTTCTTTCTTTCTTTCTTTCCTTTCTTTCTTCTTTCTTTCTTTCCTTTCTTTTCTTTCTTTCTCTTCTTTCTTTTCTTTCTTTCTCTTTCTCTTTCCTTTCTTCCTTTCCAGTGGCACCAAGGTGTTACTCCTGATTATATGTTCAGAAATCCCTCCTGGCAGGCTTGAGGGGACTATATGGGATGCCAGAAATTGAACCTTGGTTGATCGTGGGTCGGTCCCAGGTTAGCTGTATGCAAGGCAAATGCCCTAACACTGTGCTCTCTGGCCCCCTAGCTTTCTTTCTTTTCCTTTCTCTCTCTCTTTTTTTTTATTTTCTTTCTTCCATTCTTTCATTTATTTCATTATTTCTTTCATTAATTCAATTTTTCATTCTTTTCTTCTTTGTTCTTTCCCTCTTTCATTCTTTCCTTCTTTCTTTCCTTTTTTCCTTCTTTCTTTCTTTTTTCTTTCTTTCTCTCTCTCTCTTTCTTTCTTTCTTTCTTTCTTTCTTTATTCCTTCCTTCCTTCCTTCCTTCCTTCCTTCCTTCCTTCCTTCCTTTCTTTCTCTCTTAATTTTGGATAATTTTGAAAACACACCCGGCTTACTCCTGCTTCTGTGCTCTGTGTTTATACTTTGTGAGTTGGTGGGACAATATGTGTTGCTGGATTAGAACCCCAATTTGACTCATGGAAGACAAATACCCTATCCATTATAGCATTGCTCTTGCTCAACTTCTAGAAATATTTTCTTTCTTTTTTCCTTCCATTGCTAAGACTAAAATTTTCCACAAATCCTATTTATCAAGTTTCTGTCTTCAAAGGACAGACACAGAAGAGAAAAGACAGTTGCTTTTTTTAAAAAATGTTTTAGAGGAAAATAATTTTCTGTATGTAACTGCTTCCTAAAATGTGAGTGGCAGATGCAGAATTAGAGGAAAAGAAAGAATAGTTTGCAAGCATCTGTCGCAGAAAATGTTTCCTTTGTGGAAGTAAATTTGACTATGGACACATTTATGATCCTCTTACTTTGCCTCTGTGGATTTCTGGTTGGTGATTAGAGTTTGTACATTTTCTGCGAGTTTGTAGGTGGTTGGATGTTTATAGATAATACATTAAATATACACACAAAAACACACACATACAAACACACACATGGTTACCTGAGAGTCTCCATTTCATTCCACATTGTTCCTATGAATGCTTTTCTGAATTATGTCGCAAAGAATTACCTTGGCTTTGGGGATTATAGGATTAAAAAAGAGTTCCCAAATTTTAAAAGTAATACTTATTTCTCTATAACCTCAATAACAATCTGATGAAACTAGGATATGTGAATTTAAAGAAAAGTCTCTATCTTCCAGTTAAAATATCTTGTATTTATTATAAATGATAATATTACTAGTCACCAGAACTGCTGTTTTTATCTGGTCTTTTATTATTTTATTTGTTTATCACTCTATGCCTTTTCTGTATTCATTCGTGGAATCTCAAGTGCATAAAATGGAACCAATTGCTGATCTAAATAATTTCAAGTGAATGATTCAATATCTCATTTACTATTTAGAAATTTTTGAAGCTAGAGATATAACACAGCAGGTAGGATGCTTGACATGCACAAGGCTAACATGAGCTCTAAATCTGGTGTCCATATGGTCCCATTCCCACCAGGAGAGAATCTGAGTACAGATTCAGAATTAATATCTGAAAACTTCTGTGTATGGCTCAAAAACAGGAAGAAAGGAGGGAAGAAGGGAGAGAAGGAAGGAAGGGTAGAAGGAAGGAAGAAAGGAGGGAAGGAAGAAAAGAAGGTAGAAGGGAGGAAGGAAGGAAAGAAGGTAGAAGAGAGGAAGGAAAGACAGAAGGTAGAAGAGAGGAAGGAAGGAAGGAAGGAAGGAAGGAAGGAAGGAAGGAAGGAAGGAAGGAAGGAAGGAAGGAAGGAAGGAAGGAAGGAAGGAAGAATGGAAGAAGGAGGGAAGAAGAGAGGAAGGAAGAAGGGGAAGGAATGAAAGGTAGAAAGTGAGAGGGAAAGCAGAATATAAAGAGAAAAAAAAGAGATAGGAAATCTTTGTAATCAGGGCGCAATATATATGCATTCTTACCTTTTGTAAATAGTACATATAACAAGAGCATTTCAAGGAAAATAAAAAAGTAAAGAGGACCCATTTTCTGTTTTCTTTTACCTTTTGATCAATATTTCCATTGACAGCAATATCACAAATTAAAGCATCAGCATGGAAGCAATGCAGAAGTCTTTCTCTCAAATATTTTGATGCAAGTCATTGAGAACCACCTTGAAGATGCGAAAACTGAGGGCTCCATCTGGGGAAGGACTGGCCCTTCTGAAAAGAAACTTGGAGGGAATCTAAAGGCCATGATAAGAATATAGAAAGAACCATGTAGAACCCAAGTACTTTCTCCTGTTATGACTCCCAAATTAATTTTTTCTATATGCAGAAAATCCAGCCCAAAACTGGAGGAAGCCCTCATCTAAAACCTGTTTTGTAAAGACATTCAAGGTGCATGGATCACATAGCTTGGCTGACCTGTATCCTCTGAGCTATTCCCCACCTCTGAAAAGTCTTAATTCCCGCTTGAACATCACCTCATATGTCTCTAAATAGATTTATTACAATAAAAGTATGTTACTTCAGTCACACATAAAAGATACTTTAAAACTGATCAACTCTTGGCCCTCAGATTATTAAAGCTTGATGATATTCTTGTGCCAGACTTTTAATGATATTTAAATATCAAATATAGTTTAATTAAAATATTTGTGTATCCAACTTAGTTCTAGCATAAAGTGTTGACTTTTCAATTTCATGAATTTTGTATTAATGTTTCTCCTTTTATAAATTCGTCTAGAAATTTACTTTTGAGAAGATAGTGTTGCCACCTCGTGGTGAATATTAATACTGCAACTAGCCAAAGAGTAAGTGGAAATTTAAAGTAAATTTAATGGTACAAGCCTGAGCTAAGTATCTACATGAAGGAAAGGGGAACTGGGTCTCTCGTGAAATAATGGCACATTTTAAGTAGTACTTCAGAAGTATTTGCTTTTGTGTTTAATCAAAGCTATTTTAAATTGTCAGATGGAAGCATTTAATTACAGTATAAAAAACTGACATAACTAAATCGCCTACTTTAATTTTTGTGTTTAATAAACAATATTTTTTCTATTCAATAAATTCCCCCTGTAAATGTGGGACACATTTTCAACAAAAGCAAGAGAAAAATAACTCAGTTGAGTCAGGGGGAAGGCTTTTGCCTTCTTCACTGCTGATTGTTGTGTCATCTCCAATACCATTGTTCAAGCACTGCCAGAAGGTTCCCGAGTACAGAGGCAAAAATAACCCTGATTGTTGCTGGGTCTGCTCCCTATGTTGCCCCCAATAACTAAGGCAATGGACATATTGCTCTTTGGAACTGGAGAGAGAGGGAGTGGTTAGGATTCTTGCTTGCACACAGCTGACTTGGTTTCAAATCCTGATTCCTCATCTAGTCAACTGAACACCAGCCAGGGTGATCAATGAACCAATGAGCATAGAGCCAGGGCACTACTAGAAATGGCCCCCAAACAACAAAATAAAATCATTACTATCTAGGAAACAAATCCCACTGAAAATAAATACATCCCTATATATTAGAAAATATTGATTTGGGACCGGAGAGATAACATGAAGGTAAGTCATTTGCCTTACATGCAGAAGGACCGTGGTTTGAATCCCAACATCTATATGGTCTCCCGAGCCTGCCAGGAGCGATTTCTGAGTGTAGAGCCAGGAGTAACCCCTGATTGCTGTCAGGTGTGACCCAAAAAACAAACAAACAAAAAATATATATACATATATATGTGTGTGTATATATATAGATTTAATCCGGTGAAAGCATCTTTTTAATGTATTAAAACAAATTTGATGTTATTATTTCTGTAGATTATCATATGTAACTGAACTTTATTTCAATGCAATTTTATGCTTATATGTACATCAGTGTTGTTAATATTAATGCAATGGTAATTAAATGGACTGTAATGCAATAAAGAGCAGAGGGTTGCTTGCATTAATAATAGGCATAAGTCAAAACATTTATATTCAAATACGATGTTTAACATAAACTTAGATTTCTGTCACATGACTAAAAATAACTATATTGCATATGAGATACAGGCACAATATTAATAAGGAAGTGACGGTAATAGAAAATATACAATTCCTAATATGTGTAATATAATATAGTACATTTCAGTAGAAATAATATCACTATAAAATGTGAATTGTTTTAATCATAGTCCACAGATGATTAAATATAGAATATAAATAAAATAAAAATGAAGTATTTCAATGTTTGGTAATTGGTGCAATAGCAGTAATTGTATAGTATGCTTTAAAAGAAAATAAAAACCTTTGACATTCTAGCATTAGTGTATATTTTATACTACATCATAACTGAGTATTTAAAATATGAAAAGCATGTTTTTTGTAAAAGGCATTCATGACTGCTAAATACATTAAATGATTTTATATCTTTATTGAAGAAGGAAACAATAAGATGTTACAAACTGATAATTGAGTAATTTAAACAGCATGCATTTATATAGAGCAATATTTAAATTAATTTGAAATCTGATCTACAAAAGAGCAATAATCAATTGATGTCCATGATCCATATTAATTACTATTCTATGGACAAGAAAGACAAATTGATATTCATTGTTATTTCTCTATGCTAATTTTTATTTCTACAAACTTGTTTACGATAGTCTTGTAATGGCAAATTTTCACATTTCATATTATTTGAATAATTCCTGAAGATTCTGACAATTCACTAAACAATCATTCACTAACATATTTTGTCTATTCTAAAGTCTAGTGTTTTTTTCATGGCAAAGCAAACCAAATGGGCTAATCTCCTAAGAAAGAAAGATATATAAGACAAGAAAGTTTCTCACTAATGTCTGCCACAGAAAGTAGTTTTAAATTACATATAAATGTGACCATCATTGGGAATTCCAGGAAGCTCAAAAAATATAATGGAACACCTTGCAGTTGTCAACGAATGATTAATTTAACATTTTTACATAATTGACAATTCAGAACTGCAGTAGTTTGCATATAAAAATATGCCAAAGCATGTTCCATTTTAACAGTACAAAGGGAAAATTTTCCAGACTGACCTCCATCCACAGAGAATGCCATAGGAATCCTTGATGTAGTGTTCAACCTAATGCCTGCCCCTTTGGCCAAAGTTTTAGTACTATCTGGGAGGTTGCTTTCTGTTAACCCTGAAGCCACCAGTGCCTAAGAAAGGGCCTTGGGGCTGGTAGTATTAGTTCATTAGTTGTTTCTCAGGTTCAACACAGCTAAATATTTTGGGAGTTGAACAATCATGTATAGTTCCAAATGTAGCAATATCTAGTATGAGTTTTGAGGACTTTCTTCCCTGAGGAGGCAGCTGTGTTTAATTTCTTCCGCATCGTATTTGTACAAAGATAGCGCGGTTCATGGAAAGTTGGAGTCACAGTCTGTCATTCAGCTTTCTATGTTGAAATGTTCTTCTAAAAGAGTAAAACCAGATACTCTGGTTAAGTAGGTAAAAGCATTTAGTCACTTTTTGTGATTTTTTTTAATTTGAGGGCGCCCTATTTACAAATTACTATTGGTAAAGTTTCATAATAGCATATTATGTATATGTCCACTAGATATTTATGTTCCTCCATACCTATCCAGTGTCATCCAACCACCTACAACCCCCTTTGATAACCTTCCTGCAGAAGAAAGGTCCTTGCCTTGAGGCATTTGTTTTTCTCCTATTCTGTTTCTTCAGACCCCAATTTTGAGATCTTATTCTGTGTCTATTCCTTTCCTTCTGACCAACTTTACTCAGCATGATACTCTCCAATTACATTCGCAAGCTGACACATTTCAAGACTTTATTTGCTCTTATAGCCAAGTAAGCAGTATTTTGTGTATATGTACCAGTCCATGTGATCTCGGATACTTGGACTGTTTACGGAGTTGGGCTATTGTGAATAGTACCACAATGAATATAGAACTGCATATTTCTTTTTCTTTCTTTATTTATTATTTTTTTTGGTTTTAGGGTCACACCTGGGAGTGCTCAGGGTTACTCCTGGCTCTATGCTCAGAAATCGCTCCTGGCAGGCTCAGGGAACCATATGGGATGTCAGGATTTGAACCACCATCCTTCTGTCCTTCTGTGTCTGAAGCAAACGCCTTACCACTATGCTATCTCTCTGGCCCCGCATATGTCTATTCTAAATTGAGATTTTGATATCTTGGGATTGATGCCCAAAAGAGAAATTTTTGGGTCATAGCTCAATTCATAGTTTTTAGGAAGTGTCCATATTATTTTCTTAGAAGGTTGACCAGGCAACATTCATCCCAGAAGTGAATGAGAGTTCTTTTCCCTGCATCCTTACTAGCAATAGTTTGTGATATGTGACAGACTCACTGATGTGAGATGCTGTTTCATTGATGTTTTTGATTTATATCTCTTGGTAATAAGTAAGTAACAATAATATTTTTCATATACCTTTTGGTATCACTTCTTCTGTATGACTTCTTTCCAATTTTTGATAAAAAATTGTTCTTTTGAAAATTTATATTTTATACTTCTTTTTTTATTATTCTTCTTTCTTACTCAGAAGAGAAGCAGTAAAGTCTCAGGCATCAGGAAGGTGGATCTTAGCTCTACTGGCTTCTAGGGCCAGAGTGTTAGAGCAGCTACTTTTTTTATCCCAGATATCATATACGGTTGCCCAAGAATGCAGAGCCCAGGGCAGGTGTGGAGAGGGTGAAGGAGGAGGTGGAGGAGGAAGAAGAGAGGAGGGGAGAATGGGGAGAGGAGGAGAGAGAAAAGAGGGGAAGAGAGGAATGAGAAGAAGAGGGGAGAGGACCGGAGAGGAGAGAGGAGAGAGGGAGAGGAGAAGAGTCTATTTTTCTTGAAGAGTCTATTTCTTCTTGAGTAGAAAATAGTTGACTTGTTGAGTGGCTGTCAAATATACTCTCCTTTTTTTTTTTTTCTGGCCTTCATTTCTGTTGTAGAAGACTGTTTTCAATGTCAGTTCTTGTAGGAACGATATGAATTCAGGATTGTCCATGTCAAAGATGTAAGAATGTTACTCCCATCAAGATAATATACAACAAAAGAAATAGCAATATTAATATCACACAGAAATTTTAGTGTAAGCACTTTTCTTATTAAATGTCAAGATTTGTAATATGATTACTTTTTTCTTTATAATACTAATTTTCAGACACAGAAATAAAAAGCACTTTGGCATTCCATGTTTATAGTTAAAGGAGTAGACTGACATAATCACTTTAAACTAATTATATTTTTATTTTAGTCACTGAAGTTCAAAAATATCCATTTCACACATATCAAGGACTCAAATGCATTTTCAGGAACGCAACTGAAATAAAATACCAAATTATATATAGTACTTATTTTTTCTTCTTCTCAGTTTTTAGAAGTATTCAGATTTTCCAGCAGATAATTTATATCTTTTGATTGTATATCCTATTCAGTGGTCCTCAAACTATGGCCCGCGGGCCACATATTGTATTTGTATCTGTTTTGTTTCTTCATTGCAAAATAAGATATATGCAGTGTACATAAGAATTCGTTCATAAGTTTTGTTTTTACTATACTCAGACCCTCTAATGGTCTGAGGGACAGTGAACTGGCCCCCTGTTTAAAAAGATTGAGGATCCCTGCATCATCCCATTGTTCTACTATTGAACAAAAATTGAGTTTACCAGTTTTTTTTTAATCACCTTTTGCATACAGGACTAGCAGTTAGATTCTTGATATAGGTCCTGGAGTATCATCATGTTTGAGCATTGAGCAAGTGTGAGGAGGAGTACAGCAATCAATCTGTTATATGCAATGTAAATGACGTTAGGTGAAATCAGATCACAAGAAGTCACTGGTAAGGGTCTGATCCCGGGCAAGTAGACCACTCACAAAGAAGCATCCACCAGCCTCTTTGGAAGAGTAACTCATTTTATCTTAGGTGGCAAATGGTATTTGTATTAGGGGAGAGTAGGTATGGACTTTGTGTCAGCCTAACAGGTAAATCATAGAGGGGATTAAAACAGGGTGTGTGTTTTTCTCTTTAGGGAAAACAGGGTAAGGTAATTAGGGAAATCAGAGTGTGTGCTCTGGATATTAAAACAAGGTGTGTGCTAAGGTAATTAACTATAATACAGGAGTCAACATGACTACACATTTGTTCTAATAATGTTGTTCATTCAACTCATACTTTAGTTAGATAAAAACACTTATTATAATACTATAGCAGGTTCTTATTTCTATACTTTTCTCCAAACTTCATTTAATATCAACACACAATATTCACTTGGGGTAAAATATAGTAGAGTCTGAGTCCAAGAAAGTGGGTGTTTCATGGTTGAAGTTTCTGGTGTAAGAGTCAGTGCAAATAGAGTTCCTGGACCTGATTCAACAATTCTAGATGTCCTGGAGAGAGGGTCACCATGCCAAAGGAGGAACAATCCCTTGATGATAGAGTATTTTTTCCTGTGAGTACTTAGCTGTTGCAGAGGCTTGTGGATAAAGTCTCTCTTCCTGGACTGAGTTCTTGGTTGGTATTTCTCAAAATTGCTGAAATTGTTTACTCTCCAATATATTTCAGGGTAAGGGATGCCACCCTTAGGTGTTTACCCTCAATCTTGTATGAAGTCCCAATTCTCACCTTGGGTTTGACAATATCACTTGGCGTGAGTCCCTCCATTTAGTTTTACTTAACTGTATGTTCAGATGCTCTCATCAAAATATTCTGAGCACTGCTGGGAGAGACCCAACCCTATCAACAGCTCTCATAAAATGTGACTTAGATGAGATGTTTATAATTTATCGATCATCAAATTGAAGGAGATATTTAAAATGTGTCAGATACTGATTCTGTTATGTGAACGAACACAGTGTGTGTGTGTGTGTGTGTGTGTGTATGTGTGTATGTGTGTGTCTAGAAAATAAGCTAGTGCCGCTTATTGAGTTGACTAAATGACAGTTTTATTTCATGGAATAAGGCAATGCTAAGGCTGATAGATTTTTCTGTTTAGAAAAACATGAACTGAATATAGGCTTTATACTTGTTTAGTAAGACAAAGAAGAGTCAGAGAAGAGACATAAGTTCAGTGATGCCTAGAATGAGTTGGTAGTTCATTTCTTCATTGAGTGATATGACTACTCAACCAGATTAGTAGATATAAATTAAATAATAAAGGAAGAATTGTCTTCTTGACTTCAGCTACTGTGCTCTAACGTCTAGAACAAGACTCTATACAAATATTAGCCATTGCCTCAATATGGTAAGAACAACTATCATTTTTTAAATCTTTAAATAGTTTATATTTCAAAAAGGGGTCTAAAGGCATAGCTCTGTGCTTGGGTTTATCATTTTGACTTTGACCTTTCAGAGAAACATATTAAGTAATATTCTATATTGCATTATAATAAAATATAACAATATATTAAATGTATTAAAATTTTGAAGTAAGCCAAAAACATGGTAATAAGTGTATACTGAGTACAAGTAAATGGCATTTAAATGTACAAAATTTAATATAATATTAATTATATCGTTATGACTTTATAAAAATGATTTATTTATTATTAAGAAATAAATTTTTCAAATAAAACTGAATGTTATACATGTAAATTGCTTTTTAAAAGAAAAATTAAAAACTTAAATAATTTATTTGTATTCCTAGTGAAAAATGTAACTCTGAGCTGTGCTGCTCTTTATAGTTTTCTTAATAACCACTTTTAAAAGAGCCCTATGATTCTTTCTGCAAGTCTGACTGAGATCACTCAAATACATTTAAAATTGAATATTAAGATTAAGCCTAGATACTATTTTCTGTATCAAAGCCATTCAAACCTCAGTAGAATATCACTCTTATATGATAAATTAAGAAGAACTATTTTGTGAATTTGGGAACAGATGAGAATATGAGACATAGAATAATTAATATTATAAACAGTAATCTTTATATAAATCTAGAAACATTATAGTTTTCCAAACTTTTTGTTTTCCAGTTAATCAATAACAGATTGATTTTCTTCTTGAATTTTTAAGGAAGTGTCAATGGAACAATGTATATGTGATGGAGAAATTCAACAAGTTTACAGAATATGTGAAGCTAGATGAATTCTCTTTGGAAATGTAGCTTACTTCTTTACATCTGCGATTTTAAGTTCTGCTTAAAAAATAAGGCATAACTCAAAATTGCATTTAAAATTGTACTTTGTTTGAATAGTTTGATAATAATATCAGATAAAACCTTATAACATTAATCAAATGTATGCATGCAATATTTCACATTTTATTAGAAGACATGGCATGGTTTTTATATTTTAAAAGTATTGTTTTGCACTGTTGGATAAGAATGGCCTCTTTCTTTGTCGTAAAAAAAAGTTCCTACTTTTTTATTTAAGTACTTTTTTCAAATTCATTTTATTTATTTCTTCAATTATATATATATATATATTTTTTCTTTAACTTCACCTGTTTTGGTTTCTGCTTGCTATAAAAACCTAGAAGAAAAAGTCTTGCCTGGGGTAAAAGTTCAGGTCAAAACCAAAGCACAGAGATTATGTAGCCTGTCATTCTTACCCCAAAAGGGCACCAGCAATATAAAATGACACCATATGCTTTTGTATGGGCACAGTAAAAAAAAGGGGAAACCTTATGCACAGAAACAAGATTTTATCTTCTAGGGATAAGAACTCATACTTTTTATAATACAGGGGCGCCTCCCAAGTTGAACATGTGTCATGTGGACCCAACTTAGACTCCATGACATTGAACAATGATCGTTCAACCTCGAATCCCAGATCCCAGACATAGAATCTATATATTTACCAGCAACAACACCAGGAACCAAACTCCCCCTGGGAAAGTCCTAATACCGCTCTGTCACCCAACTTACGCCAGTTTTGATATGAAATCCTGACAACGAGGGAACGACAACAACTTGATCTAAGAGCAGCTTGTCGTATCTCATCACCTAACAGTAAAATGAAATCAGAAAACATGTCATCCTTTGATCTGTGCAAAAACCAAGAGCACTAACTATAAAAGGCTGACTTTCACAACCATGACTGGGCAGAAGTTATCCTGGGACCAATAAGAAAGATTCTACCCTAGGCTTTAGCCTAGAGGATTTATACAAAAATCAAGATCTCTAATCCCAGAGGTCCGACTTTGAAAACTGGTAATGAGCATGTATGGAGCCAGTAGTTGTTCCCATGGAAGTATGCTTCAAGGGTGGAGAAACCCTGAATATCTTAGGCCAAGGGAATTCCCTTTCTTATTTCACCAATACTTACTGTGCCTATGGAAAAAAAAAAAAAAGGAAACACAAAACCTTGCCATACCAGCACTCCTTCCTTTTTATTTTCTTCTTTTTTTTTTGTCTACTTTTTTTCTTTCCTTTTTATTCTTGTGGTTATTATTTTTGTTGTTGTTGTTGTTGTTGTTGTTGCTGGGTGCTTTGTCTTTTTGGTAGTTACTGTTTTGTTGTTGTTGTTGTTGTTACTGTTGTTTGTTGGGCTTTTTTTATGGTTTTTTTTTTTGTCTTCTTCCAGCAGAACCACACAACCTGAATCATATTGTTCTGCCTCATAAATAGATGGGGAAAATAAAAGTAAATGGTACCAGGACCAAACAGCCGTATAAACATTGATTGGAAATAAAAAAAAAATGATCAGATTTAAACACCCAAACCAAAGGTCAACAACAGAATCATCGATACCCTATCTACCACAAGCTATACACAGCAGGGAACAGTTACACTAGCATTCCAGGGGCAAAGGAGGGAGATATGAAATACATGCTGGGAAAGGGGGAGAAGGAAGGACAACTTTGGTGGTGGGAATGGCCCTGATTCATTGTCACTATGTACCTTAAACATTACTGTGAAAGATTTGTTATTCACTTTTAATCATGATAAAAATTATTTTAAAAAATTTAAAAAACCTTTTCCTTGTCATACTCTAGATGCTGGAATATATGAAGTCATTTTCTCCCAGTTTCATCATCCTAAGACAAAAGAGTTTTCACTTTGTCCCTATAAAACAATTTAGGCAGGAGTGACTTCTGACATAAGAAAGCTAAGAAAGAAGAATTTAATGTTTTCGGTTTCCCTTTTTAAAAAGATTGGCCACCTGTGTTGGTGCACACAGTCTATTTTAACTCTGTGCTCAGAGTTCACTTCCTGTGATTCTCAGGAGACCAGTATGCTGGGGAATGAGCCCAGCCTCTTGCATGGAAAGTGTGTGCTCTACTCTATGAAGCCATCACTCAGTGTCTTTTTTCACTTTAAAGGAGTGTTTAGTGTGCAGCTCCTAGAAGATGTGTATATAGGAAGGTATCAATCTAATAAAAACCCAAAGGCTTTATTTGTTTATAAATTTAGAATAATGGGATACAATTGAGGATTAGATGCTGTCATAAAGAAAAACAGAAAAGAATCCATTCTAGTGATTAAGGTAATTAAGACAATTAAGGTTTTTTACTCAAAGACACACCTGTTGAAACCCCAGGAGCACATGATTTTTTTGGGACCTTGTGAATTCCCAAGTCTTTTGCTTTGTGCCACCAGAAAGATCTTGGGCAATGTTTGCCTGAACTGGAAAATCGCCAACACCCTACTGCTCATGTGGCATTCTAGAATTCAGGTCTGAGCATGAAGCAGATGATTCTGTTGACTGAGGATCACCAGAAAGGCTCTCAGGCTTCTTGGATGCCAATTAGGTTCCCCTCCCCCCCTAAAATATCGGCTATGTCAACCAGGATTCTTCACAAAAATGCACCAGTAGAATGTAGGTCTAATATTTCTCCATAAGTTAAATCTCTCTCCTATCACTTTCTCTAATCTACTGTAAGGCACTAGTTCATATCCTGTTGGTTAAGAAATCTGACCCCATTAGGTAGATCAATAGACTAAGAACTCAGACAAGGACTAATATAATTTTTAATATTTTAAAATTAATATTAAAAGTAAATTAAAATATATTAAAATTAATATTAAAATTTAATATTATTTTTTTAATATTTGCCTTAGAGGCCTTTAACTGATTGGATGAGTCACACTTCTATGATTTTTGGAAACCTCCTCTATTTGAATTTATCTACCAAGCTGGCAATGATAAATGTTTTTGACAAAATAGTTTATAGCTACACTCAAGCCAGCCAGTGCTTCATTAAAAAATTATATTATCAACTGGTTCAATAGACAGTTGATCATATAACTCTTTGTTGTGAACCAAGTAACTATATTGAGATCCAGGTGATGGCCTTTGAAGAGCAAACATTAATTGAATTGTTTCATTAGTAGAACAATGGGGGAAAACTGCAGAGAACTAAGGCAAAGATTGAAGGATGTATTATGCATTACTAGGCATTAATTAACTAGGATGGAGGAGATGTGTATGGAAGAAGCAAGTTAGAATCTTGGAAAAGTCAGGGTAATTCATTCTATGAAGGACTAGAAAAGTGACTGCTTGCTAAAAATTAACCAGGAGTTATGAAAGAACTGTCTGTGAAATTTATAAAATAGTATGATTGTCAGATGATATTTTTTACTTATTTCAAAGAGTGATTTCCAAGCAATTTAGACCCATTAGAACAACTTCAGAGAAGTAAAATAAATATAATTTGTCCTTTTCACCATCATAACATTTCCTACCCTAAGACTGTTTTGGTCCCTTCAAAATTGAGCTAAAAAAAGTTGATACACAAGGAGCATGAATCATCTTCTTCCTCATATTACTATATTTTCCTACAAACTGAGGGGGAAAAAGTGGGATGGTATCAGGGGCAGAGCAATTGCATGAGTATTGAGTGGAAATTAAAAGTGATCAGTCTTAAATATTAAACGCAAGAGTTAATGACCATGTTATAAAGAGACCCAAACTTTAACAAGCTATACACAAAAGGGACCTGTTAATACTAGCAGCCCAAGGAACTAAGGGTGGAGGTATGGGATGCATTCTGGGAACAGGGGCAGAGGGAGGACAACACTAATGATGGGAATGGCCCTAAACTCACTGTCACAATATACCTTAAATCTAACTGTGAAAGACTTGTAATTCACATTGGTCTCAATAAAAATTATATTAAAAAAAGTGGATGGAAAGAAGGAAAAAAGGCACAATTGGATAGGAGAGCATATGTGTCATTGTGATGACCATCTCTTAATTCTAGAATCTGAAACAAAGAAAACTCTCCTTATAGATGCATTTGATTGTTGGAAGGAAATGCCTTGTTATGTTGACTCACTTCTCTGATGCACACAATTATAATTTTGCTAGACTTCTTTTGTTAGCATTTTATTTTCACCTAGTTTCACCTACACACATAGAGAAACTCTCTCTTTCTTGGGTTTTTATGCTTGTTAGGCATTCCTTCAAAATGAGATTGCTTTGCAAACTACTTAAGTGCAGTTCTATTTTAGATCACACATCTGGCTCTTGGGATAAAGTGATTTTACTCCCCAGTTAGTAGAGGTAAAGTTCCTTCTTACAAGTTTCCCGTTCTCTGACTTTCACAGTGGGTCTTTCCTTTCACATACCTCTATAGAAATATTAAATATGGTTCAAATGAAGGAAGTACCCCAATATATTTGATAGGCCTTGAAATTCATGAACCATAATCTAACCATAATCTATAAGGACGGTGAATCCTAAAATTATATCATTTCACTAGATGTCAACCAAAATTATTTTTTCTTCTAATCAAAATTGCATGCAGTGACACTGAAAGAAAGGGCAGATATGATTGCAATATCTTCTCCTAATTAGTCAATACCAATATTTTGAAAGCATTCATTTGACTAAATATCATAGGGAGAAAAAGAAAATAGATGGAACAGCACAGACTGCCTCCCAAACTTTGATGTATATTGGAATCACCTGTGATATTTAAAAACTATTCATGTTTCTGTTTCATTCCTAGAGGCTGAATTGTAATATTTCAGGTTTTGGTAGTAGCTGCAAGCTCTTTGCCCACAGTACTGCACACATTTTCTTCCACATAAATAATAATTGGCTTGGAAGGGAAATGTTGTCATTAAAGAAACATAAAATCATAAAAAAATAAAATGAGACTAATTTGAAAAGGACATAATGAAACATGGAAAAATTAATAACAAAGAAAAAAGGATATTGCTGAAAGGGATGCAATAATCTTTTATCATTATACTCATGGGGGGTTGCTGGAAGCACTTATCTCTATTAGACCCAACAATTCCCTCATATGCCTCTTTTTATTTTACCAAAATCATGTAACTCAGCATTTGTGATAAAGAAAAAAAAATCCTATCTATCTGATGTTTTCTGTTGTGAAAGAGCAAACAGTTGTAACTATTGCACAAAAAATAATTATTATCAGGAATCAAATCTAATCTTGGGGGGAATAGGAAGAGGTCCCATGAGCTGTTCTTGAAGTGATCCCTGAACAGGAAGAGGGAGGAAACTATGAACAACACTAAATGTAGACCAAACACAAACAGTCGCATGAACATTGAGGGGAGATAAAAATGATCAGACCTAAATACTAAATCTGAAGCCAATGACAACAGAATCAAGATACCCAATCTACAACAAGCTATACACAAAGGGGACCTGTTACACTAGCAGTCCAGGGTGCAGATTGGGGGGAGTTATAGGATGCATGCTGGGAACAGTGGTGGAAGGAGGACAACACTGAACACTGGGAATGGCCCTAATTCAGTGTCACAATGTACCTTAAATCTAACTGTGAAAGACTTGTAATTCACATTGGTCACAATAAAATTATTTTTAAAAAAGAAAGAAAAATGAAGAACTCGTAATAACTACACTACTTTCAAGTCAGCGATCAAGTAAGTTGGTCTCTTCAACACGCATCTTTGTTGTCAAATAGTGATTTCTCCTTCCTGACAACTGTCACGTGACATCGAGTTGTGGGTTTTATTTGCATTTGTCTAACAATCAGTTATATTGATTATTAATGTTCCCTATTCTTCCCTTTGTGATCATCATCCTGGTGTTATTCATGGCTTTTATACTTGTGATATTTGAACATGGTTTTCTACAATGCTTAAAGGTTTTAACTTGCTTCCACATTGAGAATTATGACTGTGTCAGTTGTTGCTCACTCTGATATTGGGGTAGTGCAAAGACTAAACATATAATCTCATGCTGGCCAGGGGTCTGTTCTATCAAGGAGTCATCTCTCTGATCTCAGGATTTTGACTTTAAGCACTTGTCTATGTCACTGTTGTCCCTTTACTAGACTGTTTTGGATAAATATTCATTCTGGTATTGTCACTTTTTTTTTTTTTAGATTCATTGTGTTTTTTTTTATTTTGATCATAGTGTCTTACATATTGTTGACAATAACATTTTAGGCTTTTAAGCAATAAAAAATAATACTATTATGGTTAACAGCAGTATCATTCTGTTTAGTTACATGCATTTAACAAATCTAGACAAAATTCAATAATATTCATAAATCTAGGGCCGAAGAGATAGCAGCACAGCAGTAGGGTGTATGCCTTGCACAAGGCTAACCCCAAATGGAGCCTAGTTCGATTTCCAGCATCCCATTTGGTCCCTCAAGCCTGCCAGGAGCGATTTCTGAGTACAGAGCCAGGAGTAATCCCTGAGCTCCACCAGGCATAACCCAAAACCCCTACCCCAAAATAATAATCATAATCCTCCCTGAATTTGTTTACCCTGTGATGCTCAGGGGTTACTCCTGGCTATGCACTCAGAAATCTCTCCTGGCTCCTGGACCATATGGGACCCGGGGATCAAACCAAGGTCTTTCCTGGATCGGTCCATGCATGGCAAATACCCAACCACTGTGCTATTGATTTGGCCCCATCCCTAATAATTGCTGTTGTTGTTGTTGTTGTTATTTTTGTTTGTTTTGATGTAATGACTCTATATGGTTCTCAAGTATTTCTGTCAATCTCAGAAATACTTGGCTAACATATTGGCAGTTTAATTCCAGAGCCTGAGGATACTGTGCTGCTCACATGTCCTTAAAGCTAGATAATAACAGTCTCACCCTAGCAGAAGTCTGAAGCATTCGGAGTTACATATAACTATGCTCAATAGAGCAGGTGGTACCAGAGCTCAACTGATAGGAAGCTAGAAAAGCTTGCCAATTGCTGTCCCTGTGCCCTTGTTGCAAGAATATGAACATGTATATAAAATAAGAATTGAGAGGGGGCTAGACTGAGACTGTGAATAAGGAACTCCCCTGGTGTGAAGCCTTTTCACATTCAATTCCCATCCTTAGAAAGGAGCCAGACTAGAGTGATTCCCAGCAGAGATCCAACAGATAGCCCAAAGGTCTGCTGAATAGGGACTCCAAACCCAAATAATAATGATAATAAAAGTCATTAAGAATGAATTCTAACTATTAGCCTTAAGAATGATCCCACTTGTCCTTTTATTTTTTGATTTACAAAACTTTAATTAAATCACTGTGAGTTATAAAGATAAAGTTGTTCATGACTGGAGTTGTAGTCATATATATTGGGGAACACTCATTCCATCCTTCACTAGTGCACATTTCCTGCCTCCTGTCCAGATTTCCTTTCACCATGCTTTTATTGACATATTCTCTCTCTCCTGCTAGCTCTTCCTCCTCTCCCTTCTCTTTCTCCTTCTTTCCCTCTGTCTTTCTACCTCTCTCTTCAGCTCTCTCTCACACCCTCTCTCTTGCCTCTCTCTTCTCCCTCCTCTCTCCTCTCTCTCTCTCTCTCTCTCTCTCTCTCTCTCTCTCTCTCTCTCTCTCTCTCTCTCTCTCTCTCATCTTTTTCCTTTTATGTAACATACTTTGCCATTGTTATTGAAGAGGTTTCATGCAAATCATTTTAACTTCCTTTCCTGTTTTCTTTTATTCCCAGGGGCTGGTGAGGGATCCACAGTTGGTTTTTGGGGGTGCTCTTAGTGAATCTCCGGGGACCCTCTCGCAGGGTTTTGAACTCTAGACTCTTCTGCATGAAAAGCACATATTTATAGTCCATTGGACTCTCTTTCGATTTCAAGCAGGTGCTGTTTTTGTTTTTTTGTTTGTTTATTTTCATTTTGGGGCCACACCCGGTGGTGCTCAGGAGTTACTCCTGGCTGTCTGCTCAGAAATAGCTCCTGGCAGGTATGGGGGACCATATGGGACACCGAGATTCGAACAAACCACCTTAGGTCCTGGATTGGCTGCTTGCAAGGCAAAGGCCGCTGTGCTATCTCTCTGGGCCCAGGTGCTGTTTTTTTGTTTTTTTTTTTTTATAGGAAGCATTACCATTTGATACTTACACATACTCCAATGTAGTCTCTGGCTTTAATTAAACTCTGTTTTGTTATTTCCGTTGTAAGAGCTCTGTAAGCTAAGATAAATAATAGAATGATCATCAATGGAGAGAAGCTGTTGCCTTGTGTATCTGGAGCCTTTTTAAGAGAGTAAATTTAATACTTGCTTAGGGGGGAAGAAGACAAACACATATGTTATTTTCATTTCTTGTAAATTAACTTTGCACAATAATTTCTTTGAAACACCACAAAGCTTATTATTAGGTTGTTGAACGTCGCAAGGCAAAAGCCTTCAAGAGCTATCCCCCAAGAGCATTTGGTTTTCAAAGACATAAGTTGCTAATTGGATTTCGGTTGTAGAGTTTTCTGTTCCTTTAGCCTTGGGGATCTGAGATATTGAGCCCTCCCGGAAGGGCAAACACAGAGGGTCAATCAATCACCTTTCCCAGGCACAGAGAGGGGATGAACCTCTTGTAATCAAAGCTCAGGGGACAGTTTCTTCCAGCCACATAATGAGTACTGTGACCTGTCCAGCATTCTCTGCTGGATTTCAAAAGTACATGATGCGATGTCTGAAAATACATCTTCTTCAATCTCTCAACTCTTTGAGCAATGAGGCATGATCCAAGGGTTCCTGAGTTAAAAAATGTTTGCTATATCAAAAGATGTTGTTCAAAAATACTACAGGAGATATGCCCAGATACTTTGAACAAGACTTTTCAAGTCTTCAGTTTATAGTCGAAATATATTGGAGGAGAGGGCCTTTCTTCCTTTCTTTCTTTCTTTCTTTCTTTTCTTTCTTTCTTTCTTTCTTTTCTTTCTTTCTTTCTTCTTTCTGTCTTTTTCTTCTTTCTTTTCTTTCTTTCTTTCTTTCTTTCTTTCTTTCTTTTCTTTCTTTCTTTCTTCTTTCTTCTTCTTTCTCTTTCTTTCTTTTTTCTATCTTTCCTTATCTTTCTTTCTTT
The DNA here is from genome assembly GCF_024139225.1 of Suncus etruscus. Lineage (NCBI taxonomy): Eukaryota > Metazoa > Chordata > Mammalia > Eulipotyphla > Soricidae > Suncus > Suncus etruscus. Next base: position 79,068,837 of record NC_064849.1, read on the forward strand.
TCTTTCTTTCTTTCTTTCCTTTCCTTTCTTTCTCTCTTTCTCTCTTTTTCTTTCTTTCTTTTTTCTTTCTTTCTTTCTTTCTTTTCTTTCTTTCTCTTTCTCTTTCTTTTCTTCTTTTTTCTTTCTTTCTCTCCCTTTCTTTCCTTCTTTCTTTCTTCCATTCTTCCTTCCCTTCCTTTATTTTTTATTTCTTTCCTCCTTCCTTCACTCTTCCTTCTTTCTTTTTTCCTTCTTTTTCTTTTTTCGTTTCCTTCTTCCTTTTTCTCTTTCTTTCCTTCTTCCTACCTATCTCCTTCCTTCCTACTTTCCTTCCTTTCTTTTTTCTCTTTCCTCTTTCCTTCCTCCCTCCTCTTTCTTTCTTTCTTTCCTCCCTCCACTTTCTTTTTCTTTCCTCTCTTCTCCCTCTCTCCTCCCTCTTCTTTCTTTCTCTCTTTTTCCTTTCTTTCTTCTTTCTTTCTTTCTTCCTTCCTTTCTTCCTTTCTTTCTTTCTTCTCTTTCTTTCTTTCTTTCTTTCTTTCTTTCTTACTTTCTTTTTCTTTATTCCTTACTTTATTTTTATCTCTTTTCTTCTTTCTTCAGTCTTCCCTCCCTTCTTTTTTTCTCTTCTTTCTTTTTCTTTTTTCGCTTCCTTCTTTTTTTCTTTTTTCTTCCTTCTTCTTCCAATCTCCTTTCTTTCTTTCTTTCCTTCCTTCTTTCTTTCTTTCTTTCTTTGTCTTCTCTCTTTCCCTTTTTTCTTTATTCTTTATTTGGTTCTCTTTATTTCTTTCTTTTTATTTTTTTCTCCTTTTTTTCCTCTCTTTCCTTTTTTCATTTTCACTTTTTTATATTTTCTGTTTATTCTTCCTTTCTCTAGTTCTTTTTTTCTTTTTCTTTCCTTCCTTTAATTCTTATTCTTTCTATTTCTTTCTCTATTTCATTCTCTTTTTCTCCTTTCTTTTTTGTTTGTCCCCTCCCTCCCTCCTTTCTTTATTTCTTCCTTTTTCTTTGTCTTAACTCCTGAAATGACCAAGAGAAAAAAGTATTCTCAATCCTCTAGCATATTTTGTCACTACTATATAAAAAAATAAAGTTCTGCCACATAAGAAGAGTGCCTAGAAAAGAAAAGCTGGGGTCTTCCTGTCATCCTGGGAAACTCAGGACCCGTTCTGCTTGCATCCAGATTACTGTTTACTTCTAGGTTCTGTGAGTCAATAAAGTCCATTTCTCCCTTAAAGCAGCGTGAGTTATTTTTCTACCACTGGGGGTAGCTGGAAGTGCCCTGAATAATGCATCTCGGATGTTGTCCTGCAAATACCTCCACATTTTCCACATGGCAACTCAATTTAGATAAGTGGTGACCTGGGTGTTAAATGTAAGAATAACTGCTAAGCATCCCTCTTATAGATAGAAAAATAAGCTGAGTGCATAGATTTTTCCTAAACCTGGAATAATCTAGTTCTCTGACAATAACCAGCTATTCTTCTCCTGTGACCGGAGGAGTTTTCATTTGATCCTCCAATGCATTTGGAATTCTTGCCAATCAGATGTCTTTTGATAGTTTAAGATAAAAAGATTTAAAGAAATGCGTCTGAGACTCCTGTCTCTGATGATAATACATAAATGATTGAAAAATAGGGAAATACCAGGAAAGAATATGCATTTTTAATAATGGGAGCTTATTTTAATAACTATATATATATATACTTACATTTAAAGTTTCTTTGATCTGATCTGATTTATATTATTCGGCTTATACATATCTCCGGGAGAGATAACCTGATAATTAGCCACAGATTTTCTTTGTAATGCTTTTATTGCCCGATTGTCACTATCTTCTAAAATAAAAGTAGGGCAATCATGTTGCCAAGCCCATGTTTTTATTAGCACTGTTGTTATTAAGATAATGAATAATTTATTTTTAAATCTCAAATATGGGACTAGTGATTTCTACCATGAAATATTCTCTCTCTGATTTTATTGCACAAAGTGAGATCTCATTAACTTTCTCCCTACTGGACAGTGAGATAATTGGAGCCAAACATAAAGTTTACAAAATTGTGTTTTTCGTGTACTTCTGGATATAGTTACTCTTTTTTTTTTTTTTTTTTTTTTTTTTGCTTTTGTGGGTCACACCCATTGACATTCCTGAGTCACCCCTGGCTATGTGCTCAAAAATCCCTCCAAATTTGGGGGACCATATAGGGATGCTGCGAGGATGGAATCTTGGTCTGTCCTAGGTTAGCATGTGTAAGTTAAATACCCTACCAATTGTGCCACTGCTCCAGCCCCAGTATGTTAATATATTTCACATAAGTTTTCTATGCAAGTAATGTAGGACCACTCTGGACTTGTGTAGCGTCTTAAATCAATCAACGGGCTAATCTCAACAAATAAAATCGCAGAAGAGGTATTAATAAAGTCATTACATCTTTGAATGATAGAAGTAAAGAAGATAACGAAAGAGCATACATGGCTAATTAGAAGCTTCTTTAGAGGCCATCGCGTGGCCATGATGCACTAACAGGCTCCATCTCTGTTACTCGAGCAAGCTTGGAGGCTTGAGGAGGTTTTACTTTATTGCTACTATTCATTCTATGCCTTTATGAAAGAGCATAGAAAAATACATGGGCCCCAAAAGAAAGAAAGATCAATCTTTTTTCTTTTACTTTTCTTTTGATTTTTGGGCCACACCCTGGTGCGTGCTCTCAGTGGTTACTCCTGGCTCTGCTCTCAGAAATCGCTCAGGCTTGGGCATCTTATGGGACGCCTGGGGCTCGAAGCTACATTGTCCCTGTGTCAGCAATGTGCAAGGCAAATGCCCTACCACTGTCGCTACCAGTTTGATCCCAGAAAGCATTATTCTTAAACACTAAATTAAGAAAATCTTAAAGTATGAGAAATTTCTGCTAAAATGCAAGTACCAGCATACTGTTCCTGACACCACAGTTTATCCCCTGAAGCCACCGCAGGGCATTTTCCCTGGGTGTGGACAGGGAACCACACCCAGTGACACTCAGGACTCACCCCTGGCTATGTGCTGAGAAATCGCTTCTGGCTTGGGGGACCATATGGGAAGCTGGGGGATCGAACCATTTTCCTTCCTAGGTTAGTGTGTGCAAGTAAATGTCCTACCACTTGTGGCACTGCTCTGGCCCCAGGATATTAATATATAAAGGATGCCATCTGGAATTTTCCTAGATAGGACACCAAAAGGGAGGAGAACACCCAAGGTAGCCTTTTTTCAAGGGGAATTAATTGCAGATAAAGAAGGTTGTAGGAAAAGTGGGCTTAGGAGATGAAAGGTTGCATTCTGCATTTCTTCCTATACCTATGTTCTTTTTTATTCTCTCTCTGTCTCTTTGTCTTTGTCTCTGTCTCTCTCTCTCTCTCTCCCCTCCTTTGGAGAGGCAATTGCTCTGCTCTGTTGCTGGTTTGAGGGTTTACTCCTGAGCACCAATATGTCAGGTGACCTAATTCAAGCTGAGTGCACGTGACTGAGTTTTTTCTTATATGTGTGTGTATGCATGAGTTTGTGCTGTATTGTGTGTGCACGTTTTGCTCCACACTTGGCTAGTATTCAGGTCTAACCCCTAGCTTTGTACTCAACAATCATTTCTCTGTTGGTGTGGGGAGACCATAGGTGGAACCAGGAAATAAAACCTGGGTCTGCTACATGCAAGATAGGTACCCTACCTGCCTGCACTATCCAGCCCAAGATTTTCCTTTATATGCCTCTGTAAAGAGAGCTTTTCTTGTCATACACCAGCTACTGTGTCCCGATAGGCCCCAGAACTAAAGGTTAAGATCTTTTGTTCTTACCCACTAAAAGGTAGCAAAACCTATAACTTGCATTCACCAGATTAAACATAGACTTTATCAGAGTGAATTATATGGAATCTGCAGAGCCATTAGCATGAAAAACAGTTGCTTATTACATGCAGTTTGCACCTGAGTTTGGTCTACTTGTTATGCAGCTTATAGTGATTTTATCAGTTACAATTATTTATTGTGGAACTCTCATAGAAGTTTCCTTTGAGATGTAATCTCCAAATAGCCAGTTCTTTTGACAGCTGTTACTGCTTGCTCTTCACTCGCTGTCCCATACTACGATCCTCACTCGCCTATTCAATTACCCTCCTTAAGTTACAATAGTAGCTAGCTCTCATTTAATCTGCAGACTTCTATCACTATCGTCTTTCCATACAGACATCTCAGGACCCACAACTAAAGAAAGAAACACCAAAGAAACAATCTATCTGCACAACTAGTTAAAACAGGAAATAAATTATTTTTAAAGACTTCAGTTAACTGAAATGGTATCAACACAAAATCACTTAATTTCTATCGGATGATTTGTATTAACTAGTTTGATTTTCTTAAAGTTCCTATTATGATACTCAACCTGTATAATTGAGAAAGCAGACATGGGGGCATTTTATTCTGAATGTTCCATGTGTTTGGGAAGAACATACATATATATTTATATATACATATATATAATACACACACTCACACACACACACGTATATCTCTATATATCTATATCTATATATATATAGATATATATATAGATATTATATATATAGTCTGGCATTGATGAGAAAAAGGAATGGCATTCGTGCACTGAAATGTGAAAATAAATTTCAAAGCCAGGAAGAACAGCAGATCTTTCACCCTCCATTTTTACTAGGACCCTGATGTGGAGACTTTGGGTCCTCACCATGAGCTTGATGAGGGAGGATGCGACTGGCATCCTTCGGTTAGCACCTGGGATATAAAGGTGGGACAGAAACCTCGCACACTCGGAGGAATCATATTTTTTCCAACTTGAAATTGTTTCAGCAATCATACACTTCTGAGCTATTTCCATCAAGCTTACCATTGCATGACACAGATTACCCAAGAGCCCACCTGCAAGCCCCTTCCTTTTCACCAGCACAGAAGCAAATTCCACTTTATGCACTTGCTTGGCAGTTTCACATCTAGTCTCCACTTAAATCTCACCCAGTGCTCTCGAGATTAGTGAGAAAATCGTGCCCTTGTTTGCCTTTCTTTCACTATCTGGGTTACTGGTTGTGTATTCTATCTTGCTCAGCTTAGAGCCTCCCATGGCCCCACCTACCAGACCTTCTCACATGCTTAACACATAAAATCTCTTTAGCAGTAATATTTGCTATCTTTTTTAAGATTTAACTTTTACCTGCTATTTTTTGTAAAACCCCAACATTCCCTGTTATTTCTTCAATGTTGTCAGCAGCTATTATTTTGCATGCACAACACTTCTAGTGATTTTTCTTAATGGTAGAACCAGGCTGCCATTGACAGCCTCCAAATAATTAGTAATAACTGTATTGAGTTAAGTTACATAGCCATACAATAGCCAATTGATTTGTAGTAGCTTGTTAATTAACTTTGCTCTGCTGCTATTTTTGGGGGGGGGGGGGTGTGTGGACAAACTCTCTGCAAACTGATAACATTGTTTCTTTTGAAAAATATAATATCTTTAAGCACCATGATCACAAAAGTGTTTGTAGTTGGGTTTCTGTCATATGAACACCCCTTAAAACATTGTTCCTTTTTGCTGTTGTTGTTTGTTTTTTCGGTTTTGGTTTTTGGGTCACACCCGGCAACGCTCAGGGGTTACTCCTGCCTCTATGCGCAGAAATCGCTCCTGGAAGACTCGAGGGACCATATGGCATGTCAGGATTCGAACCACCGTCCTTCTTTCTGCATGCAAGGCAAACGCCTTACTTCCGTGCTATCTCTCCGGCCCGAAACATTTTTTCTTACCATTAGCAGAGTACCTGGAGAGAAAGCGGAGCTGAAAGAAGTTTGTAGATGCAATGTAGAAATAAAACTGATAAATTGTTTCTTCTTTTTGAAAAATAGTATCTTTATTTACACACCATGATTACAAACATATTTGTAGGTGGGTAAAGGTCATAAAAGAACTCCCCCTTTTGGAACATTGTTTGTTACTAATGGCAGAGTAGCCTGTAGAGGAAGCAGAGCTGAAGGAAGTGTGTAGATGCAATGTAGCAATATCAGGAGCCGAGGGGAACACTGGACACATCTCCAGACTCTAACCAACCGTGGCACAACGTCTGTTACTCTGTCATCTAAGTAGATTTAATAAGCATATAGAAATGAGTATTCCCTTTGAGGGGTCCGCAAGAGAGCCAAAACCAGCCAAAGGGTTCGACTCAGTAAATCACGGAAGGACAACAGAGTCAGAACGTGACTCATCTGTGATTATTATTCAGCACCTCTTAACACCTTCGCTTTCCCCTGGAGAGTCAGGTGAGGAGAGGAGCATTTCAGAGTTGTCTAGTTCTCTCATATATGCTGTCCCTATTTATTATTCTGTAGCTAATAAGGTGCTTGCCTAGCTTATAAAGAAATGTGTCAGAAACCTCATTTTCCTTCCCTTTCCCCCCCCCCCCCACAAAGCATTACAGGGACTTCAGCATTTTGCTAAGTATATGAAAAACACAAGTCCGTGAATGAATAAAACTGGCAGGAATTCTTGAAGGAATAATGGAACTTGCGAAAGTTTTGGCCCTGTTGCTTCCCTAGCTTTGTGTAATGTGATATATACACATGCACACATGCAATATACATGCGCACAAGCATATATGTAATATGTATGCACATGCATGCATACATGTATGTATCATGTGTATACATATACACATATAGAGAGGACGTTTTCTATTTCAAGAAGAACTTTATGAAAATGTAATGTTAACCCCCCCCCTTTTTAGTTTTTTTTTTGGTGGTGGGGTAGATATTTAAATGACAAATGGTGTGGAAAATTTTAGATGAAACATTTGGCTTCAAACTGGAAAAATGTGACCATTGGAATAACTGGGAAAGAAAAGTTTAGGTCAGGGAAATTAGAAAAAGCAAAATACTGCTCAGACAGTCTGTTGACTGGAGAAGGCAGTTATAGGGGAATATCTCAGGAAAATGGCTCAAAAATATATGCAGATCTTGGCAATTGTGGTTACTTTGCAAAAGTTCTAAAAGCTGAAATTAGAAAATCATATATAGGCAACTGACTTCATGTAGTAATTTTCTAATTTGCCACGAGAAAAAAGAGTTTCTGCAGTAAATGATTTTTGTCTTACTGAATAAAGCCAGACCAATAATCTATATGAAGTGTTGAGCAAAGTCCATAATAAAATTAAGATGTGAACATTAAAACTGTAAAATTATTATCTTATTTCTTGTTAATAAAACTTCTTTTTTATATTGCCTTATCATGTGTGGATTTATTGTGTGGCATATAGTTTAAGCCAAAAAATTGAAAAAGCTACAAAGCCAAATCATTAAAAATTGTCAAAATTATTTTTTAACTCAATTCTGTATTTATTGATACACACTTAAAACTATTTTATTTATTTATATATCTTTTATCCCTCAAGATGATATGATAGAGTGTTCATTTTATTGATTGTACTAATGCATACTTCATTGGTCTTCCATGTAATTCACTTGTGACATTTACGTAATTGAGTAGGGAAGGGTGTCTCTATGTTCTCATCTCTACTGCATTATTCAATCTCCGCACATTAGTTATTCCCAGGTGAGAGATATAGCACAGGGCCGTGTATGAAGGAACCTGTCTTGTATGTGACCAACCCTTGTTCTATTCCCATCATCACCTTTTGTTTGAGCACTGCCAGAAGTGATGTCTGAGCTCAGAGAGAAGAGCAACCTTTCAAAATGAACTGTGAGGTTTGCCCTCCAAACACACACAAAAGCACACTATTATAATTTATAGACGGGAGCAGTATGTTTTTGTTGTTGCACTATTTTTTTTCTTTCTATTTCTAGTTTTGATTTCTTTTGAGAATCCTAACACCCTAGAACTGTAGGGTTTCCATAATTATTGTTTATAATTCTAATTTTGTCTATTGTTTTCATTCCCTTTTAATTTCTTTCTTTCTTTTTCTTTCTTTCCCTTCTTTTATCTCTTCCTCCTTCATTCCTCCTTTTTCCCTCCTTCTCCCTTTTCTCCCTCCTTCCCTCTCTCCCTCCTTCCCTCTCTCCCCCTTCCTTCCTTCCTTCCTTCCTTCCTTCCTTCCTTCCTTCCTTCCTTCCTTCCTTCCTCCCTCCTATCCTGTCTTTTTCAGGGGGAGTGGCACATTCATTGGTTTAATATCTGTATATAAATAATATGATATTATATAATACATTATATGATAAGATATAATGTATTATAATCCTCTACAATATCACATAATATTATGTAATATAATATGTGTATAATTTTAATATATAGTATCAATATCTGTAACTCATTAGTAACTCTTGGATCTGTACTCAGGGAGCATTCTTCCATGGTTGTCAGAGAACCCTTGCACTGTCAGGATCAAACCCGGATAAACTTCCTATGCAAAACATGGTTTTTACCTAGTGTACTATCTGTGGTTTGGGTCCACAAATCATGTTTTCTACCATAGATTGCATTTTGCTGTTTATTTGGTAGATAACATACAACTTACTTCCTTTGAAAGACAATTTTGAGATTTTGTATGATGCACAGAAAAGAGCACAAACACTATGATACTCGTGCAATATTGGCCTGTATGCAAAATGTAGGTCATAAAACCTGCAAAGACGATAGAAAAGTTTAATACTGCAATAAAGACGAGCTGAGAGTTGGGGTGAAAGGAAAGCTCACCCAAATTTAATATAGAACTAGACTCTATTTTTATTCATAGTACATGAATGTAAGTGGTATATTTGAACTGTGATATTGATGATTTACATAAATAATACATTTTATATTTATATTATAAAATATCTTTTTTATTTTTCTTAGTTTCATTTTCTAGAATTATTTTGCAGGCCTCCATTGTGTTTGAGTTTGGATTTGTTTCTTAGTAATTTCCCCAGCTACATATATATGTATATATATTTTTACCTTTGCGAAACTTATTTTGTGTAGTTTATTCATGTTTTGGACTATAGCTCCTAGGAAACTAGGAGGGTTAATATTTAATATTTCTAGCAAAAGAAAAAACAAAAATGTTTGGCAAAGAACACTTCTCTTGAAAATCAATGCATAATCGCAGATTTCACACTGTAGAATTATTCAACATTAAGTTTTTTTAAAATAATACCCTAGCTTGTTTTTTTTACAGTTTTAAAATTTAAACACCATGATTACAAAGTTATTAAAGATTGAGTTTCAGTCTTACAATGTACACCACCCTATATCCAAAACGTTTCCTACCACCAATGTCCAATGTCGCAGTTTTTCCTCCTACACTGTCCCCTGCCTATGGGGCATACATTTTGTTCCTCCACTTCTCTCTCTGTCTCTCTCTCACTCTCTCTTTTCTCATTTTTCTATTTCAGATGCTGGGGTTTGAAATATTGTTAATTTAGGTATACTGTACATAGCATTCATACTGTACATAGCTGCATCTCTTCATTGTATTGTTCATTGGTATTTTCATTTGTTGCTTCATTTTTTTTGTTTTGTTTTTGTCCTAACAACTTTTTTTAAATAGTTTTTATTGTGACCAAAGAGTGAATAACAGATCTTTCACAGTAGTATTTAAGGTACATAATGACAATGAATCATGGCTATTCCCACCACCAAGGTTGTCCTCCCTCCATTCCTTTTCCCAGCATGTGTCCCATATCTCCCCTTTGAACCTCGGAGTGCTAGTGAAATTGTTCCCCTCTCTGTATAGCTTGTTGTAGATAGGGTATTGATTCTGTTGTTGACTTTAGGTTTGATGTTTAAGTCGGATAATTTTTTAATTTCACTCAATTTTAATAAAGCTGTTTGATCCTGGTACCATTCATTTTTATTTTTCCCCTCAATTCATGTGACAGCACAAGATAATTCTGTGGTTCTTCTGGAAGAAGACAAAGAAAGGAAAAGGAAAAAAGAAGAAAAACATAACAGAAAAAGATAACAACTACCAAAAAAATAAAAAGCACCTAGCAGCAAAAATCACCAAATAACCACAATAGTGAAAAAGAAAGAAAGAAGGAAAAAGAAAGAAAAAGGAGGAAAATAAAAAAGAAGAAGAAGAGAAAGGAAATTAAAAAAAAAAAGGAGTGTGGTGTGGCAAGGTTTTGTGCCCCCCCCCCTTTTTTTTGCATAGGCACAATAAGAGCTGGGAAGTAAGAAAGGGAATTTCCTTGGCCTAAGAGATTCAGAGTTTTTCTGCCCTTGAAGCATACTGCCATGGGAACAACTACTGGCTCTGTACAATTTCATTACCACATCCCAAGTTCCTTTTTTGTGGTGCCAGGAAACTTTCAGTTTGTGGATGATAAATCAGGCCACTGTAGATTGAGATCTTGGTATTTGCACAAGTCATAGGACAACGTCTTGGATAAAGTCTTTATAGTTATAGAAACTTCTATTCCATCATAGTTGTTGTAATCAGTCTTCCTGTAATAAGTGGTCTTGGTTTTTGCCTAAGCAAAAGTTCTAACTCAGTCTCCTTTGTTAAAGTCGAGCCTCTGTAATTAGAAATTTTGATCTTTGTACAAGTCCTAGGCTACAGTCGAGAGTAGAGTTTTTGTCTTATTGGTCCCTGGATAAGTTCTGCCCAGTCATGGTTGTCAAAGTCAGTCTTCTGTAGTTACTAGCGCTTTTGGTTTTTGCACAGATCAAAGGACCATATGTTTCTGATTTCCTACTTACCCATTAGGTGATGTGAATATTGGACAAGCTACTCTTAGATCAAGTTGTTTGTCATTTCTCTCATTGTTGGGATGTCATATCAAAACTGGCGCAAGTTGGTGCCAGAGCAGTGTTATAAATTTCCCAGTGGAATTTGGTTCCTGGGGTTGTTGCAGAGATCCTATACCAGTTCTATATCTGGGATCTGTTAGGTTTGAGGTTGGACTAACACTGTCAATTTCATGGAGACTAAGTTATGTCCACATAACACCATGTTCGGGGGTGGGAGGCTACCCTGTGTTATAAAAAGTATGAGTTCTTTTCCCCCTAGAAGATAAGATCTTGTTTCTGTGTAAATGGTTTTCACTTTTTCACTGTGCCTGTACAAAAGTGTAAGGTGTCATATTATATTGCTGGTGCTATTGCGGGTGAGATAAGAAGGCTACACAGTTTCTGTGAAAGAGCTTCATTTTGACTTAGCATTTATATTTGTTTAGAAAATGCAAGACCAAACAGTTGTATGAACATTGAGTAGAAATAAAAAATAATCAGATTTAAACACCAAATCCAAAGGCAACTACAACAGAATTGATACCCAATCTACAACAAGCTAGACACAGAAGGGACCACTTATATTAGCAGCTCGGGAGGCAAATGAGGCAATATTGGATGCATGCAGGGAACAGGGGTGAAGGGAGGACAACATTGGTGGTAGGAATGCGCCTTATACCATGTCACTTTGTACCTAAAATACTACTGTGAATGATATGTAATCCACTTTGGTCAAAATAAAAATTAATAATAATAAAAAAGAAAATGCAAGTCCACGTTTCAATAATGCAGATGAGTGAAATTTCATAGGGCAAAAGGAAACATAAAGGAGTCAATAATCCTTATTAATTTAAATTTTTGTTTGTTTTTTGTTTTGTTTTTCGGTCATGCCCAGAGATGCTCAGGGGTTTCTTCAAGGGTATGTGCTCAGAAATCGCTCCTGGCCTGGGGGGACCATATGGGATTGCCAGGGAAACCAACCCAGTCTGTCCTAGGGCTAGGGCAGGCAAGGCAGACACCTTACCACGTGCACCACCGCTTCGTCCCCAAAATATTTGCTTTATTGAAATTATTTTTATAGATTTTATGTAGACATATCTTCATCTCTTGAACCAGTTATTTAAATGCAACTAGTGGGTAATATATCACTTTTAGTTACATAAATATAGTAATAAATGTATTTTATCATTAAGTTCTATAAAAGTGATAGTGATGAGGCCAGATACATGATGCAGCAGGAGGCTTGATACTGGTACCATTCATGCAGCTCATGAGCATGCAGCTCCACCCCAGACAGATCCCCAGCATCCCATATGGTTCCCCAAGCCAGGGAGCAATTTCTGAGCTCATAGCCAGGAGTAACCCCTGATCATCACCAGGTGTGGCCCCCAAAGAAAACAAACAAAAACAACAGGAAAAAACATACTATCATTACTCTTAGACCAATGATGACTGTTAGTTGTAATAAGCATTCAGAGATGTTTTTCTTCTCACTATTTTCTGTACCAAATGACAACTATTCACATTTTTATGCATCCCTTAGTTGTTATAAATAAATTTATATTTAAATATTTTATATTTATAGTTATAAATAATTTAGAAATTATTGAAAGCATATTCAATTAAATGGTAGTCTTTTTGAAAATGTTATATAATTTATAAGTGGTTTTGAGGTGCTGTGTATCCTGGCAGCCTGAGGCGTGCTAGAATCAACCTCTCATAGAAACTAAGTATGACTAGACTATGTAGATAGAGTTAAAACTAATTAAGAAAATAGTCAGACTAATATTTGAAAATTTTCCCTATGCATATAGTAATTTCTGATTAATTATGATCTTTTATGCCAGACTTAGAATGAAATATAAGAGGAAGAAGTAAAAAAAATACTTGATCAAGCTAACACAACATGACCTAAAATGATTATGTAATCTTTTATAAATTAATGATTTGGAAGAGCTATTAGTTATTTGTTCTATGAATTGAAATGTTAATAAATAGTAAACATTGGGATAGGTTTACTTGAAATAGTATCTAATCTATCAAGATTTTTTTATAAATAACAGACACTAAATAATGTCTGCTCTTTCTTTAATAGATATTTGGGTATAAAAATTATTTAGATAACAACTAAAGGTGTATATATTCTAAGGTTTATGGTAATTAATATTTTGAGAGAGGAGATGACAAAATAAGTATCATGACTTAATAACATAAATCATTGCTATGGCAACTTAATTAACTTGTGTGATTGTTTCTTGTTTTTTGGGCCACACCTGGTTGGCTCAGGGCTTTCTCCTAATGCTGTACTCAGGGATCACTCCTGGCAGTGCTCAGGGAACCATATGATGTGTGAGGAATGCAAAAACAGGTCAGCCACATGCAAGACAAGCACCTAATTTGCTATCCTGACTCTGGCTAAATTAACTTTTATTAATCATTCAAAGTAAGTTTGTTAGGGACATATCAAAAAGTATTCTATTCACATAGTTGTATAAAAATGTTCCGTAACTTCAGTACACATTTTATGCCAAAGCTCTTAGTCTTTTAATATTTATAATCTATATAAAGAATATTTCATATAATTCTGTAATGAGGGTAAAATGAGTTATAATGAGAAGAATAATGGATCAAACTTAAATATTATAGTAAGCATTTAGCTCTTGGTATGATTTCTGACAATATAGTTAATAAAATTTAAATTTAGACTAGTGGCTGTATCATTAATAATTATTATTGCTAATCTCTATTTTTGAAGTTAAACTTGCAAATAACTTTTTTGTACAATAGATTTATCTTGTTTTTATTTCTTTGAAAACATATTTACCTAGGCTACTGAAATCCTTTATTCAAATACACCTATTGGACTGATATCAAATAAACTCAAATACTTGAGATACTGAAATTGAAATTTTTGAGTATAAACTTTTTATATTGTCCTTTATATCTCTTAACAATGTGGTAAATGTTTTGGAAGGCACATTGATGGTTATGGAGATGCATAATTTTCACAAAATAGTAGTTATTAATAAGAAAATAGAGTATACATATATAATTGTTCCAATTTGCAATACGAGACTCTAGACAAGTTTAACTTTTCTTTCATTAGGGTTTTGGTTTCCTGTTCCAGAATTTATTTTATTGAATAATATCTTATTTAAACTTTATGTGACACTATGCTAAGTTCTCTGTCTATAATAAGAGATGAAAAGATAAATTAGATTTTCGTGGCTTTTATGAAATCTAAATATCTGCATCACAGTAATATGAGTTGATATCTGAAGACACTAAGTAAAACTTGTGACACGACATAAGCAATATGAAAAATAATCTTCATAAAGTTATATACAAAGTCACATTGCTTTTCACTGTAAAATTTAGATATTCATGGCTAGAGAATCCTAGAGAACATAAAGTTTAGGAGGAAAGAACCCCTGTGTGAAAATAAAGACTGATTAGATTCTGGAGATGAAAAACTCTACGTGGTAACAGAGAAATAAAAAAGTCCTGAATAAAAAGACGAGTAATAAAAAATAGATTGGTCGAAGAAATTGGACCACAAAGAAACATTTTTGATAATAAATTAGTTCTCATTTTTTAAATCTTATTAATTTTTCATCCCATGATCATATTCAAGTTAGATGTTACTATTTCCCCCTCATTCTTCATGACGCACAACCAGCATTCAACTTGACTTTATTGTCCATTTGCCTAATATTTTTTATGGAATTTTCATTTCTATTCCCTACATGGCATGACCGCATGTTTAAATTCCTTCTGTAATTGCCTTCCCCAAATAAACCAACCTTTTGATTAATTAGGATCAGTTAAGCAGTTGTTGAATATTCAAAACAGTACTTTTACTAAATAAGGTCATACCTGTCATTAAGCAAGAACTTGTCAAATTTAAAAATTTAGTAAAAATATCAAAGCTATTATAAAACATTAAGTGGTCTATAATCTACTCATCTTTTCTGCATTATAATGATGTTTTCTGTTTTATAATGAGTATTTAAGTCTATTAAAACATTTGGTTGATATCATAGGAAAATAAGAGGCATTTTAATTTATTGGATTAAGATGACTTGAAATTTTAGATCATAGATTTTAAAAGTTGTAATGCTGATAGTTTAGATATACAATGTTATTGCATGATGATTTAAGTGGGTTCTTAAATTTTTACCTTATTATTAATTTATTTTTTATTTTGGTTTTGGGGTCACACCCGGCAGCACTCAGGGTTACTCCTGGCTCCACCCTCAGAAATTACTCCTGGCAGGCTTGGGGATTATATGGGATGCCGGGATTGGAATCAATGAACTGCATGCAAGGCAAAGGCTTTACCTCCATGCTATTTCTTTGGCCCACCTTATTATTTTTGATTTTTGGGAACACCTAGCTGTGGTCTGAACAATTCAGAATTTCTTTTATATGGGTCACTATTGGTAGATTTTGGAGGACCCTATGTAGTGGTGGCCTTGAATCCAAGTCACTAGTATGCAAGGAAAGCAGTCTTAGTGTGCTCTCAGTGTCTAATTTATGTTATTTTTCTATTGTCCTTGTAATTGGGTTACACCTGGCAGCACTGGGGATTCCTGGTTCTGTGCTCAGAAATTGTTCTTGAGGGATTGGAGCGGTGGCACAAGCGGTAGGGCATCTGCCTTGCAAGTGCTAACCTAGGATGGACTGCGGTTCAATCCCCCAGCATCCCATATGATCCCCCCAAGCCAGGAGCGATTTCTGAGTACATAGCCAGGAGAAACCCCTGAGTGTCACTGGGTGTGGCCCAAAAAGCAAAAAAGAAAAGAAAGAAAAAAAAAAGAAATTGCTTTTGGCAGGCTCAGGGCACCATATACAATATAAGATGCCCGGGATATAAAGCTGGATTGACACTTGGCCTCGTGCAAGGCAAATGCCCGTCCAGCTTTGTTATAGTTCTGCCCTTTATTATTATTATGATGATGATGATTATGATTATTTTGAGACATGTGGTACTGGATTAAAATATATTTTAAGATCAAGAAAAGATAAACTTGTCTTAGAAAGGACAAAATCTGAAAATGTAAAAATATGTATGGATAGCAAGCTTGAACAAATAGACAGACTCATTGACATTACTACATTTCAGACATTTAACATTGTAAAAAAGTGTATTGTAAATTGATAATGTGTGTTAGTTGTAAAAATTTTCATTTATTTTTGCTCAGCATAATTTTTCTAAAAAGTATCAATGCAAAGTCTTGACTTTAAATAGATAAAAATGCATTTCATTTTCTACAGTTTATAAAAGAATTGGTAAATATCTGCTAAAAAATTATTTGGTAAAAAAAATTTGGTAATAGAAAACTTAAAACAACAGCTTACATCTAAGGGGAAAAATACACTTTTTAAATTAAGATTAAAGGTTTTATTTAATAGAAATAATAAATATAATAAAATACATCTCATATAATTACTTAAAAATAGTAAATAGAGCTGCCTTGTCAATTATTCTGTGAAGCAGCAAATTTGGATATTACTTGTAAAACTGCTTTAGAGAAATATTTACACCCAATCCAATAATAGAAATTTCATTGTTCCCATATATTGGTTGTATGTGACTTTGAAAATCTACCCTATGGCATTCTCAGAACTTGTGAAATTGTTTATATGTAAATATGTGTATGTATTTCTTGATGATGTTATTGACAGCAAAAATATCAAAACAATGACATTGTGTTACTGAAGAAAAAATAAAGCAAAAAACTTGTATCAGGGTAAAATTTAATCGAAAGGGCCAAATATACAATAAAACAGATAACTAAGACACTTGCAATTGAAAGTCAAGTTAGACTGCTGGTACTCCATAGGATTCTCTAAGCCCCCCAGGAGTGATCCTTTAGTTCTGAATCAGCAATGAATGATCTGTGTGCATTGCTGAGTATGACTCAAAAATTTACAGAAAAACAAATAATTTATTGTCAAAGGTGATTTTGAAGCTTGTAAAAAGTGTACCAATAATTTTACCCTAATTTATAGTTTACTGTAATTTACTCTAATTTATAATTTACCCTAATATATAGCTCAAATGTTCTAAATTTCAAAAATAAATAAAACCAATAGGATAATGACACCATATGGAAACACTTAATTGTATTTATGTTAACTCTAAAGCCAAAAGAAAACCTAATAAATATATTGTATATTAGTTTTGTATATCAATTTACAAAAAATATTTTATATAGGATAAACTAAAATTTCTTATCATTACTTATAAGGTAATATTTAGAGTTATAACCCACTTACTAGATGTATTAAAAATAAAATTTGGGCACGTGGGGACTGAGCTATAGCACAGCTGATAAAGGTTTACCTTGCAAGTGGCACATTTGGGGTTGATCCCCAGCATCCCATATGGTCCTCTGAGTTTCCCAAGAGAAATTTCTGAGCTAAGATTCAGGAATAACCCCTGAGAACTGCCAGGTTTGGTCTAAAAAAAAACAAACAAATAAAAAATTAGGGGACCAAAATCATAGTTGAGCACATAGCACATTTGCTTTCTATCAACTGACATGGATTTGATCCCTGGTACCCCCATATGTTCCCCTGAGCACTGCCACGAATGATGCTTGAGTACAGAGTACTCGAGTCAGAGTGTATATCACCCAGAAATGCTTTGTGTTTACCACGTTCGGTTTATAAAGTTGATTATGACAACCTGAAATTTTTAAGGGTGAAAGGAAAAAAGTGATTACACCAATTTGGAAAGACCTGCCATGGCATGTTTATTTATGGAATAGCTCCTGAAATGTTATATACATCTAGAAAAATGTATTTTCTCTCTTAAGTATTTTTGTTAGGAATCTTTATTTTCAGTATTTTTTATAAATGTTATTCTGTCTTTCTTAAACCTTTCTTATGGAACTAATCTTGAATTCAATAAACCAAATTTTTACCAGTATGTTTATAACAATGTTTGTAAAATTATATATGTATTTGAAACATTATATAATATGTATTCTATATTTTAATTAAAACAAACATGTTTATTGAAATATGTTTATAGTTTATACATATTATATATTATAATGTTTGTATGTTATATTAATAAGTTATATATTAACACATTATATATAACTACATACCTAAATATTATAAATATGTAATTATACAGTAGAATTTTATTATATTTCATATAATATTACAGACTTAATATATATGTTTTCAAGCTGTACTCAATGATATTCAGGAGTAACTTTTTGTTCTGTGCTCAGAAATCACTCCTGGCATTCTTTGGGGACCATATGGGATATCAGGATTGAACCTGGGTTGACCACATGCAAAGTAAACCCTTATTTACTCTAGCCCCTATAAGGTTTTACAATTCCCACACCAGAATCTATTTCCACCACAGTCCATTGGGTCTTTCTCCAAGGAACTGTCAAATCCTGATGATTTCAGTTACACTTTCTGAGTTTCTCTTTTCTTACTCTGTTTCTATTGAATTTTGTGGGTTCCTTGTGCTCCTGGATATTAGTTCCCGGTACATGTGTAAATATCCTATTCATCAGCTTCCCCTTTTGTAATTTCATAAATTATAAAACCTTCCTCTATAGTACAAGACTTTTATTTAATCCTATTTGCTTATTTTTACCTTGTTTGCAATAGGTTTTAAATAATATTTTCTAGAATAATACCACACTCCCTAGGGGCTCTTTTTGCAGTTTTTAAATTTTCTTGCTATAAAGCTAGTGAAACAAAGCTCTATGATTTTTGTGTGTGGTTTTGTTTTATGTTTCAACCACACCAGTCAGTGCACAAAGTGTTACTCCCAGCTCTGGTCAGGAATCTTTCCTGGTGGGCTCAGGGATCCATTTGGAATGCAGGGATGGAACCCAGTCTGATCAGGAGCATGGCAAACAACCTACTCGCTGTCCTCGCTCTGACCCTTGTGTTATTATGTTATTTTTATAAACTGTTCATGAGAGCTCTGTGATAAGAGTATTGGCTATCATATTTTATAACATTTCTTTGGTAAGGTTTCTTTTAAATTAAATAAGCATGGATAATTGTCTGTCGTTGATGGTGAAGCATTAAGCCCTGGCTTATGACCTGAGGTCAACACTCTTAACCCAGTTCTAAAGGGAGGAATGATGTCGAGTTTCCTGTCCTCAGTATGAATTTGCTCCCAAGGAAATGCATTGTGTAACTTGATCTAGATTATTTCCAGGATCCTTTTAATTTGGTTGTAGACAAGTGTCTCCACCATGGAAACAAATAGAGAACCACCATTTGATGCAAGTGGCTTCCCTGGTATGGGGTGTTCTGTCTTTCCCACTGATCATTGTTTTATGAAGGAAGCACCTTTCTACCTTTGCCTTCACTGCTTTTACATTCCCCTACATGTTGTACTATTTCTTCTGCCCTTGAAGTAGCCATTTCTAAATGTTTGTGAATTTTGAGTCACAATTTTGTTCTTATCTTAATATACATCTTGAATCTTTCCTTGAATTATGCCTATTTTCTCTTTCCAAAATTATTCTCTTAGTATCATTCCTGAATCCTGTCTTTGGCCTTCAACCGCAGGTTAGGCTAAATGGTTTCTGAAAACACACATTAGAATGATTTATTTATGCTTGAACTTTTACAATTAACTGGAAAGTTAATGATTAAAACTGTTCTAACACATTTCAAGTGCAGTGTAAATGAAATATCTGCTAGCAAGATATTGATGACTCAAAAACAGGATGAAGAATGTAATGCAGGGCAAGGTTGCTAACAGGCTTTCAAAGGGTGGAAAACAGGGTATAGAGGACACAAAGGCAAACCTTATCTTTTCCACCCTCTTACCCAAATTAATTCTATGTGTATTATTGCTACTTCTCTAGTTCTGTTTTTCTCAGTATAGCTGCTCCATATTATTGAACTTGGAGATATAATTTTTAATTCTTTAAGTTGGTACTTGTTGGATAAAGCAGATTTTGTATATAAAAAAAAAAGAAAAGAGTGAGGGGCATCATGCATTTGCTTTGCTTCAATCATTTCAAATAATGCCACAGTTTTCTGTAAGATTCAGAAGGTCTCAGACTTGCTCCCTGCAAACGAAAGGATGTCATACAGTCAGATCGAGTACAGTCAGAGTCTCAGGTCTTTGCCCTAAATTCACAGCTTCTTTGCCTGAGAATTGCTTGTGATTTCCCCAGACTTCGTGACTCCTTGAATGCCAAAACTAAAGTTATAAGATTAGGACAATAATCCTTGGTGGTATTTAATATATTTTATAGGCTCATTTAAACTACCTGATGAAGTCAATTTACACTATGGAATTTTAAGAACCTGACATATTTTTTAAAATTCAGTACAAAATATTATCACTGCACCGCACATATACTCAGAATCCTGAGCAATCATTTTATTTATCTTGTTCATTTTTTGCTTTCAGGTTTTTTAAAAAGTGAAAACAGCTATAGAATGGTCAATGAATATCAACCTCTCATATTTTATGGCTAAGAAAATTGAGAAAATCTTAATATTTTCATTCTTAAATCAATTCTACCTTCTGCTCAATGTCAAAGAAATCCTCATTAGATTATTATTTCCTACAGGCACAAATTAAATGAGTAAATTGTTTGACTAATGCTAAACATACAAATAAATTAATGAATATTTATCTTATTGGCTGTGACTGTTATCATAATAAGGCACAAAGTAGGGAGTTTCCATGGACATAAAAATAATCAAAAGTTTTTAAACAATTAAAGTTTTAATTTGGATATAGATTAAATAGTAGAATTCATTTTTATGTAGAACAGTGTAAGTTTTCTTTAAGCAAATCAGTACTCCATTGTTACTATTATATCTGAACTTCATTTTTTTTAATGTTAAATATACTTTCCTATTTGGAAACAACATGAGACAATCTAGTCAATTCAAAATTACAAAAGAAGAAAGGAATATGTGAAGAGAGGGCCAGTAGGCACCAATACAAACTAGAAAAACTCCGCATTTTTCTTTAATTTCATTTTTTTTGAACTTGTTCCAACTCGATGCTAAGACATTTAGCTCTCTGTGACCATTATGACTTATTGTTCTAAGGCAAAACTTTAAATCCATTATACTAATAATGTCTTTGACTTCAGGCTAATAAAATCATGTTTAAATTCTTAACATTGTTAGCAAAAGTAAGAATTATCATAGGAATGAACTCCATTTGGATAATAATAGGCATAACATTATGAAATGACACTTATAACGTTAATAATCCCATATTTTTAAGTAATAGAAAACCAATGACTGAAAACTTTTCATATTAGTCAGTAAGTGCATTTGCCAAAGCTCAAAGTTACATAGTATCAATCAAAATGATAAACTGTACTAATAGAACACTATTCCCATCAGATATAAATATAAGCTGTTTTGAGAATTTTAAAACTCCACTGTATATAGGGATTTTAGAATGGTAGTTATAATAAATAAAATAATTTACTGTCACTGTTTATAATTTTTCTAACATCTGAAACCAGTAATTTATAACGAATTCAATCTATTTTATTCAAGAGACTTAAAAGCTACTATTTTTCTTTCTCAAAAAAAATCATCTAACATACATAAAGATACACATACATAACATCTAACATCTATACTCATATGTCTATTATGTAACTGTAACATATTTAATAAATATATTATTTATCTTTCCATTAATCCATCTAGGCTTTTGCTATGCTATGTCTGGCTGTACACAAGAATCACTCTTGTCAGCACTTGGGGATCATATATAGTGCTTGGAATCCAACTGAAATTGGTCATGTACCTTCTGTACTCTCTCTCATCCTGCTATCATATTTTTTAATTTGCATTGATATATAGATTAAAACATAAATGCTTATGCTTATTTAAAAATGTTTTACCAAAGTAAATGTATCTATAATGGGAAATATTTTGAAATTTTATTGGAAAAGGCGTCTTCAGAACAGTCAGATGCCTGTCGGACCTGTATCCCATAATGCTCAGGGGATCATGTGGAGCAAGACTTAAGCCAGACTTATTCACCATACACTCTTTCTGCTGTAATATCACACAGGCTCCCCAGTATATCTATGCTTGGTTCTCATTTATGTAAGGGAATTTTCACTTTGCTCATAGGGAAGCACAATTATGAACCTATGTGATTCAATATATGTCATGGATCATTATTTTGGAAAAGTGTTTTAGCTATGTAGAAAAGTGATAAACATTTGCATTAAATGCCATCACTTACTTAAAATATAATGCAAGGGGCCTATGTGGAAGCACAGTGGTAGGGCATTTGCCTTGCATGAAGCTGTCCTGGGATGGACCCAGGTTCAATCCTGAGAATCCAATATGGTCGCTGGAGCCAGTCAGGAGTGATTTCTGAGTACAGAGGCAGCTGAACTTTATTGATCTACTTTTAAAATAAACATAGAATCATTCTAGAATACTATGAAATTTTCTGATAAATTTACATATGTGATGCCACTCAATCTTTAGGGTCTGAAAAAATTACTACAATGGGTCAGACATGATCCTTGACAACTCCTGTGGTCTGAACCCTACGAGGAGTAATTAATAAGCACAGAGTCAGGCATAAACTTTGAGCACCACTGGATGTGGCCTAAGAACAAAACAAAAAATAATAAAAGTTCTTTAGTAACAAAGCAACACATCTATAATCATTGATTGCAAATGCAAATAAAAACAGTCAAGTTTATATGATTATTATTATGCTTTATACTTTTCCACTTATCTAAAGGTAAATATATCCTAGAATATTAAATGCCTATAGAAACACACACTTCAAAATCTTTTTTTGTTTGTTTTTGGGTTACACCGGGCAGCGTTCAGGGTTTACTCCTGGCTTTATGCTCAGAAATTGCTCCTGGCAGGCTCGGGGGACCATATGGGATGCCGGGATTCGAACCACTGTCCTTCTGCATGCAAGGCAAACGCCCTACCTCCATGCTATCTCTCCAAAATCTTTTTTATAATATTGAGAATAGACTTCTAAATGCTCTGTGAGGCCTGAAAGTGACACTGTTTATTTAGGAATGTAGAATAGATTTTCAATTGAAGGCTAAAAACAGCTTGAACACTTGGTGTTTTGGGAAATTCCCTGGACCATCTGTTTGGTCCTTATAGTTTTGTAGAGATGCTGGACTTCTGCCTGAGTGGCCAGAGAGATAGAAATGGGGAGAGAGAGAAAGAGAGAGAGCAAGAAAGAGTGAGAGAGAGAGAGCAAGAGAGAGAGATAGAGAGAGACAGAAAGAGAGACAGAGAGAGAGAAGTGCAAAGCAGGCAGCATCTTATCTCAGCCTTTATCTCAGAAAGGTCTGAGTCTCTGGCCTTCTATGAGCTTTTCTTTTACCTGGGACACCTAATAACTCCCAGACTCTCCTTTTTATGTCTGAGGGGGAGAGCAATTGTTATTTACAAGGAGTGTGTTCCAGTCCAACTGCTATTACAGGGCTGGTGTCATCAACCTTTAAATGTACATTGACTAATTCTTTTAAATATATCAACAGAGTCTCCCATCCACACCTGCAAGAATTTGAGGACTATGCTTCAGGTGGTCAAATTGAGTTCCATACCTTAACCACTGTATTAACCCCTGGCCCCTAAAATATTTGTTGAACTAAAAATAATTTGAAAGTAAGAATATAATTCGAAGTAAAATGATCATTTCTCTTTACTTTACTTTCTTTCCATTATTATGCAAAATAATTGAGTATGGATATATTAAGCTCTACTGCTCAAATATTTTAGCATATACTTTGCTGGGTGTTATATCATGATTAAAGTGGTTAGGAAGTAAATGAGTGTATTATGATAAATTTATATATTAATAAAGTAAAATAAACACAAATAGCTGTAAGACACAAACCATAAACAGTTGTGTGTTTATTTTCATTTATCTACTATAAATGGTACATGAAAATATGGGATATCATTTCTAGTTTTGACTGAGTTTTTTTCAATAATTTAAACTTGTTTCCTTTATTTCCCTGAAGATAGTAAGAAACTTTAAAATTTGTATTTCATTTTCAAATAGAGTCTGCATGATAAGAACTGTCTTAGACAATCTTGCTTGCTCACATACTCTTGGCCATAAAAGTCAACTCTTGCAACTACTGGGATAATGGATATACAGGAAAAGTAAATCTGGCCTTTGAACCCAACAAAAAAAGGGTCTTTTGCAAAGGCAATGGTGCATCATCTTCCATATATAAAAGCAATAGTATTGCTTTTATGGATATAGTACCTTCTTATAGAAGAGAGTAAAAATATAAAATAAACACATACTATTTGTGATGTCAGGAATGGGTAATAAAGCAGATTATTATTTCCTGATTCTGTTTAACTTTCAGGGTATTTATGACACATGTGAGGTTATAGACTGAGAAGTTTCTTTAGGTAAAATATTTTGTTTCATATTCTGTTTCTAACCTCTTTCAAAGTCTAGCTGCAGAGCATAGGACTGGACATATTATTTCTGTCAAAAGATAAGTTCCCCAAAGCAATGCTCTCTGTCTCTTTGCAGGTGCAAACCAAAATGGCTTAGCTTGACCCCATAGTTCACAGTGAGCAGAGTTTAGAGAATCTAGGATATCCTGATTAGAATTTCAACAATTCTCTTCAGTATGCCTGACAGTTTGACATTTATATTTTCCATATAGATACATTTCATTATATTGTCTGCTTATAAACTTTGTTTCCCACTTATTATTATTCCCACTTAATATTATTAAGCCTTATCATTGTGTTAAATATTTTATTTTTTAAACTTTATTTATTGATTAATTGATTGGTTGCTTGTTGGGCCACACACAACAGTCCTTAGGAGTTACTTCGATCTCTGCACTCAGAAACCGCCCCTGGGGCCCGGAGAGATAGCACAGCAGCGTTTGCCTTGCAAGCAGCCGATCCAGGACCAAAGGTGGTTGGTTCGAATCCCGGTGTCCCATATGGTCCCCCGTGCCTGCCAGGAGCTATTTCTGAGCAGACAGCCAGGAGTAACCCCTGAGCACCGCTGGGTGTGACCCAAAAAACAAAAACAAAAAAAAAACAAAAACAAAAACAAAAAAAAAAAAAACCAGAAATCGCCCCTGGCAGGGGAAACCATATGAGTGCTGGGAATCTACCTAGATCCCTTCCAGGTCAATGCCGTGCAAGGCAAATGCCTTACAGCAGTGCCATCTCCGGTCCTGTGTTAATTTTTTTTTTTGGAGGGTGGGGGTTTGGGTCACACCCGGCAGTGCTCAGGGATTACTTCTGGCTCTACACTCAGAAATCGCTCCTGGCAGGCTCAGGGGACCAAATGGGATGTCGGGATTGGAACCATCGTCCTACTGCATACAAGGCAAACGTCTTACCTCCATGCTATCTCTCCGGCCCCTGGACCTGTGTTAAATATTTTTTAAAAAATCTTTTCTTACACATTTCTGTGTTGAATTGTAAGACAGTCAGTACATTTAAAGAGAATGGGTTGTATTAATTTAGAAAACACAGTCATCGTGTTTTTAGTTCCTCCTTTTTTGGGATCATATCATAGGGTGAAGAGGGAGAGCTTTAAGATCACTGCTGGGCGTCACTCCTAACTGCTCATGGGAACCCTGCAATGTCACTGAATCAAATATAGGCTTCCCACATTAGAAAGAAGCTCCAGGCAATTAGCTATTGCTCTAGCAAAATTTTGTCTTTATTTTATTTTTTGTGAAAATTGGACCATGCCATGGTAGCACTCAGGAGTTACTCCTGGCACTGAGCTCACATTATTCCTGGTTGATCCTGGAATCATACGGGATGCCGGGTATTGAACCAGAGTCAGCTGCTTGCAAGACAAACACCCTATCCACTGTGCTATAGCTCCAGACTTACTATTTTGTCTTTTTTGACTAGAAACAAATATGAAAGATGAGCTATGTAATATGATAAGCCTGGGAATCATTGCTGTTTTATTTTTCCAATTGAAATATGATTAGTGTTCAGAAGACAATTTTTTCCAGTAGGAATACACAATAAAACTCTGTTTTTATGATAAATAGTTTGTACTTGCTTGTAAACAAAATTACCATCTTAGATGCACCCAATATTTGCAAATATTAAAATTTACCATCATTAATAGCAGAGGAGCATGGAATTGATTTAAAGTGGCAGTGATTTTTAAAAAATTAAGGTCGTCAGAGGACTGAGGAGCTAGGCCAATGTGTTGGAGAAATGGTTCCAAGGGTTGGAGAACAAGTCTTGGATATGCGAGTCCCTGAGTTTAATCACTGACACAAGCTTGCTTAGCACCCTCTTTCCAAGCACTGCCAAGTGTATGAAGCCGTAGTGGCTATTGAAAAGACTGAGGCTAAGTATTGCCTTGTCACTGGGCTCTAGAATCAAGCTTTCTGGCCTCCACACCCTGTACACTACCTGGAAGGCCTTCTCCCCAATTACAGTGATCATTCTTCCTATGAAATACTTGTGTAATCAAGTGTGACATCCAGTATCATTAGAATTAAAATAATTATCAAATGGCTAGAAAAATTTAAAGCAGATTTTACATATATTTAAGTATATAATAATATGGTCTCACTTTTGTAATAGATCTTTTATGCTGAATGTACATAGAAAAACAGAAATGAAAAGTATTTTAATAATTGATTTTTAGGGGCCAGAGTGGTGGCACAGTGCTAGGGTGTTTGCTTTGCATGCGGCTGACCTTGGGCAAACCACAGTTCGATCCCTCAGCGTCCTATATGGTCCCCCAAACAAGGAATGGTTTCTGAGCACATAGCCAGGAGTAACACTGCCATGATATTCCACATGGCCTTGTCGGCCCTGTCAGGAGAGATCCCTGAGCACAAAGCCAAAAGTAAATCCTGAGCATTGTAGGGTGTGACTCAAATTCATCTTTCCCTCCAAAATCTAAATAAAATATAATATATGTACTAAAAAATAATACATGTAAATTACTGTAGATCATTATCTTACAGGGTAGTAGTAAAATTAAGTGAATATACTTTAGAAAGAAAATTCTGAATTTTGACTAGTATAGCACTCTCAAAAGTACACAGATAGCACAGCGGTGTTTGATTTGTAATCAGCCATTCCAGGACCTAAGGTGGTTGGTTTGAATCCCGGCGTCCCATATGGTCCCCCGTGCCTGCCAGGAGCTATTTCTGAGCAGACAGCCGGGAGTAACCTCTGAGCAATGCCGGGTGTGGCCCAAACCCCCCCCCCCAAAAAAAAAAGTACACAGTTATTTAAATGTGATAGAAATGGAAATCCACAGACACCTCCTCACTTACTTTTATGGGAACAATGCGGATCCTCTATTTATGATTCAAATAAATTTCTTTTATGAGTAAAAAATATTAATGGAAAACACTGGTCATTGTCTAGTATTGAACAATACATTGATCGTTTTAAAATAATACTACATCTTTTCAAAATTTTCAAAATTGTTACATGATTTATATGTGTGTGCATGGCAACAATAGTTAAATTATATATCTGTGAACATATATGACAACCTAATTATGATAAAATTTTGGCTGTGTGATTTTTAGCAATGGGACAATAAACATGATGCAACATTGTAGAATAACAAAATAATTCAAGCAGTTACTACTAAAAACGAATGCAAAAAAAGCAGGTATTTCTTGTAACCCTTCCCCCAATACCCTTTTACATAAACTTTCTTTTTAGATGTTAATCCCATCTGGATTATTAAACCTGCCCACATCTGGGGTGGGACGAGCTATTTTAAATAAAGACTAAAAATGTCTGGCTAGGGAGAAGAGAAAAAAGTAGCAAAAGAGAGAGGGGCAGCAAAAACTTAGTAGAGAAAGCAGATGTGAGGAAAAGTGTATAGTGGACAGGATCATGGAATGAAAGCAAGCTGACTCCAATGAAACTTTAACTAACTACTTGTGAATTATTTCTCTGCCCTTACCCTGCATCCTCAGACACGCCAGCTGAAAAGGGTGAGAGGTGCCAGGCCAGGGGAGGATTCACCCAACATGTGATCTCTATATAATTTTATTTTAATCAACAATTACTTCTTAGATAAATACAAGCAAATTAGAAAAAATGTTTGATATGGTTTTGATCTTATGCATTCATATTCTTTTCTATCATATGCAATCACTTTAGAAAATATTTTGAGGTCAGAGCAATAGCACAGTGGCAGGATATTTGCTTTGCATGCAGCTGATCCAGGACTGATGGTGTTGCGAATTCCGGCATCCAACATGATTCCTGAAGCCAGGCACAATTTCTGAACTCATAGCCAGGAGTAAACCCTGAGCATTTCCAGGTGTGGCCCAACCTCCCAAAAGAAAATATTTCATATGCCATTTGAAAAATGCATATTAATTTAATTTAAATGACAAACTTATATATTATCTCAATCTCAACAGGTATTATGTCCTTAATATATATATATATATATATATATATATATATTATTTTTTTTTGCCTGAGTTATCTTACTATTTGTGTGTTTCAGAACTGAGTCACAGAAATGCTGAGTGAAAACCTCCCTCTCTACATATAGAAAAATCCTCTGGGGAGGAGGGAGACTTGGGACATTGGTGATGGGAATGTTGCACTGGTGAGGGGTGGTGTTCTTTACATGACTGAAACCCAAACACAATCATGTATGTAATCAAGGTGTTTAAATAAAAAAAATTATATATACACACAGAAAAAAAAAAGAAAAAGAAAAATCCTCAAAGATAGGGTGCCTTAACATCACAAATAACAAAAAAAAAACCATTGCTGGCACAGATTCAGGGAAAAAGGTACCTTCATTCATTGCTGGGAAATGACTTCTAGTTCATCCTTTTTGGAAAAAAATGTGGATTTTCCTAAAATAATCTAGAAAATGAGCTTTCATATGATCCAGCAATATTATTCTAAGGGGTACACTTTAGGAACCTCTAAATCACCATATAGTAATACCCTTTGTATTACTATGTTCATTGCAGCACTATTTATAATAGCCAGAATTTGGAGCAACATAAGTGCCTGAGAACAGATGAGTGGCTAACAAAACTACGGTACACCTACACATTGAAATACAATGCAGCTATTAGGAAAAATGAAATAATGAAATTTGCTTATACATTGATTGATCTGGAGATTATTATGTTGAGTGAAATGAGTCAAAGAGGGGGATAGAAATAAAATGATTGCACTCATTTGTGCAATATAAGAAAAATAAAAGAGAATGTGGCAATAGTATCAGAAAATGCATAGAGACAATATATATAAGAATCAGGAGATCCAGCTTGACCAGGAACCTAGTCAGGATATTCTTCCAAAATAGAAAGCTTACCACAATGAACAGTGAGTGCACATAGGGTAGAGAAGGGTCTCATATGAAATGATAATTGGAACTGATCACTGTACAAGAATGAGGTGCTGAAAGGGGATGAAGTGATATACATGGTGCCCTTTCATACAAATAGTGCAAACCACGGTGTCAAGGAAAAGAGAGACAGAGAGAGAAGAGCAACTTACCTGCTCCAGACACAGGAGAGGATGGATGGGTAGGAGAGAAACTGGGGACATTGGTGATGGAAAAAGTGCAGTGGTGACGCATTGTGTACAGTCTATGCCTGAAAGTTAATTATGAACAACTTTTGAATAAAGTAATTATTTAGGAGTATTCCTTATCTTTATGTTCTGTTTTGCGTATCCAAAATGTCCATTTTGTATTCTGCCCCTTCCCACACCCCTACAAAGCTCATTTTTACTCCTTAACTCTCTCACCCCCCCCAAACATCCCTAACCCACATTACTCTTTTTAACTTCAGTACTGCACAATCCTAATCACAGACCAAAGCCGTGCATTGTGTGTAACAACCCCGAACTGTTTCAAAAGACATAAAAAGGACACCTATTTCTTTAGAATATTTTGTGTTTTTTCTCTGACAGCTAAAAATCTTACTAAATATTCTCTTATACAGTGACGATTCTAACCACTTTTTTATCTTCTCTTTATGAGCTGTTCAACAAGAAATTTTGGTGAAAGAGTCTCCCAGGTTAATGCTTATGATTGAACCATGCCATAGGGATTGTTAGGCTTGTTCTTACGGCCCCCATATGTGCCAATAATGCCACGTGGCATTGCTCCTTTTTTTGCATAGGCATGTTAAAATGGGAAAATAATATACATACAAATAAGATCCTTCTAATAGAGATTGGAACACACAAACCTTGTAGTGCAAAGGGACCTTACACCCTGAACATTGACATAACGACCTGGCACAGACCTCAGAAGAAAGGGCATTTTCCATTCACCCCTGAACCAGGGAAGCCATCCACGAAACATCCAAATTTGTCTATAACATCACCTGGAAGCAATCCTCTATCATGGAAGACCCTACCACTGCTCAGACATCGACCTGCTCAAAAGAGACTTCCCAATATGTAAGCCACTATGATCAAAATAAAAATTATATTATAAAAAAAAAGAGATTTCCCTTAACACTGAGAAGACTTAACAACAACAACGACCTGCTTACAGGACAGGGCTCCCTGCATTGCCCTTTAATGGTGAGGTGAAACAAGAGGACTCTCTACATCCTGACTTCAATGTAGGATATGCAGATTCAGGATCTTTAATACAGAAACATGATACCAACAACAGAGACTGTGTGAAAAGTGTGTTGGCACTACAGACAATGTCTTGGATTGGACCATCTAGCTTGACTGGAGCCTAGAGTTGGTCTTATGCCAGGAAACTTCAGGGGTAGGGTCTCTTTGTATTTAGGCCAAGGTTATTCCTTTCCATGCCCCTCATATTTTGGTGGGCCTATGCAAACAACAATTGCCAATCTAACACCGTTTTTTCTGTTTCCTTTGACTCTAATCCTTAAAAAAAAACACTTAAAATTCGAGGTTAACTTAAGCTAATATGCATGTACATGGAAATGTAAAAAATACTATGCCTCTAATGTTTAAGGAGTTATGTAAGTTTTATGGCTTTAGATTGCCTTGTGTACTGTTAAGAAATATTATAATGTGTTACAATCTGGGGACTTGAGGGACAAAGTAATTGTACATGGATTCTGTTTTATTTATCTTAATGTTCTTTGGCTGAAAGTTCAAAGTTAAGATATCAGCAAGGGGATTTCTTCTGAGAATTATGTTATGGGTGATTGTCCTTCCACTGTAACTTTACCTTGTCCTCTTTCTTTGCATCTTTGTTCTCATAATTAAAAATAAAAAAATTTAAAAAAATGATAAGGTTCCTCTCTGGGTACTATTTAATAATACTCACAGCTCAGATAATATGAATATTTAAATTAAGAGCATATAAAATAAAGTAAAAATTGACATTCAAAGCAATAGTACAGTGGAAAGATGCTTGTCTTGCACACAGATGACCTGGTATTAAACCTAAGCAACCTATATGGTCCTCCAGCATTTCCAGGAGTGATTCCTGAGTGTGTAATTAGTAGTAAGCTGTGAACACCTCCTTTTGTGGTCTCCAAACCAAAACAAATCAAAACAGAACAAAGAAAAATAAAATAAAAATTATGTCTGTTGACTAATAAGTTATAACCTGCAAGTTGTTGACCCCTTCATCTATCCACTTTCAAGACCTTAACTCACAGCTTAGAAATCAACTTCTTGCCTAGACTTGGGTCCAATGGAAAAAAGCTCTTAGAATCTCAGAACAAAATGATAAGGGAAACAAAAGCAGCAGTTCTGATGCCTTTATAGAGATATGACATTTCTCAAATCATAGCCACCCAATTGGGTAGGATTCAGTTAATAGACCAAACTACTACATTTGCAGAATGTCAAAACATGACATATTTAATGAAGCTCTCTATTTAATGCTCTACCATCAAATTTGTTAACCCAAATATTGGGAACCGAATCTTGCTCAGACATGCATTTGGGATTCCGGTTTGCCAGATAGACTTTTGATCAGCTGCTGAAGATTTGAAATTGAGAATATCAAACACCATTTTAAAATTTATTACCTCATGGCTTAAAAAAAAGAACCTCTGGCCTATCAATGACAATTGTACCAGGAAGAATTCAGCTTTTCCAAGTTTGCAATCTGACTTTTAAATCAAATATGAATTGAATTCGTGACTTTAATATTCTGAATAATCTTCCACACCTAGAGCATCATCTCCTGCTGTCTACCCACTTTTCATTTGGTCATTTTTCTTTCTCCTAAGCTGGGTCATAAAATAAATTCATAGGTAACCCTATCTAGCTATAACTCAGCCTCTTTTAGAACTTAATCTTTTTTTATATTTTAATCTGTACTATATTTTCTACCTGACTTACAACTTGAAAGCATTTCTGAAATATAGTATATGTGAAAAATTCCACAGTATAATAAATTTTTCAAAATATTAAAAAGGAATAAATTTGATAAACTGGGAAATGTTTCATGATAAATAATGAAATCATAACTAATTAAAATTTAGCTTTATTTGAATGGAATAGTGTAGCTAATTTTAATGTTGAACTTTCTGAATCTTTGTGCAAGCACTAGTTCAGTTCAGTATTCCATATAATGTACACTAAAATTATAATGTAAAGTATAATGGGATTTCATATATATTGGTGCACTCTCAAAAGTTCAAAATGGTTAATAAAAGTTACTCTCCTACAAATAAATGATAAAACATATTTTATTTTATTTTCTGATCACTATTAAAACGTATTTAACTTTCACAGTGCTTTTAATAAACTAAAATGTTAATACTATGAGAATAACTAAAGTATAATAATTCCAATTCAAATATTAGGTTCTATTCTCAAAAGAAATATAAAGATGTAATAAAAATTGAATGAAATATGTAGAAAATGACCTCAATAGTTTTTTTTATTTGCACACTGCTTATCACAGTTTCATCCACGACAAAACAAAAGTTTCTCCAAATACCACTAGTAGTGATCCCAGAGTACAGAACAAAGGGTTAGCCTTGAGGACTGTCAGGTATAGCCCAAAAGCCAATATATATGTATATATATATAGGGTGAGAACATTTACTGTGAAATAGAATAGTTAACTCTATTATCCCTTAATAATATCAATTACCCTTTCATATCTGTCTTTTGTTTAGATTCTAGGCAAAATCACATGCTGTATGCTGGAATTTAGAGTCATCTATTCTATTTTACAAATTAAGAAACTAAAGTACTGGATAATTGACTTAAATGTTGCCATTTTATGTTTGTGGCAGAATTTAGATCTGAAGGCATCTGAGATGTCATCTGAGATGTTTAAATTTTACTTACCTACAACACATTTCTGTCTACCCAATTGCATACATATGGACTATATTGAAATAAGCATTTACCAAATTACCCTAACATTGGATTACAGCAACAAAAAAGGACATAAACCTTATATAAAATTCTAGCACTGATTACAAATAATTAACTATTAGTTATGACTTTTAATCAGATGGCAAAATCTATGCAGGAGTAATACATGAGCATCGCCAGATGTGCCCCCCCACAAAAAAAAGAGAGAGAAATTAAAAAAAACTGAGAGGAACAGAAATGGTTTTTATTTTGTTTGTTTTGTTTTGTTTTGTTTTTGCATAGGCACAATAAACTTTGGGGAAATTAGAAAGAAAAATTTTCTTGGCCTAAGAGATATAGGGTGTCTCTACCCTTGAAGCATATTGTTATGAGACCAACTATAGGATCTGGGCATGTTAGTTGTCCACCCCAAAGCACTTTTCAAAGTGGTTGTAAAAGTTTGGTCTCATGATTTCAGTGTTGTTGATCCTGTGGTTTAAATATTTAACACTATTTTCCTTATCATTACAGATGTTCCTGACTCTCCAAGGCCCTGTGCCTTATTTCTCATCTGTCTTTCTCTCATACCACTTTATTTCTTTTCTTCTTTTCTCTATATTCTGACGTCAAAGGTGATCTCAATGAGGCAGCCCTCATTGAGGTGTTACATTCCATCATTCAGTTATTCAGTATTCAGTATATAAATAATATCCTATTCTTCTGTCTTTATTTTTATAACAGGCCAAAGAGCAATATTGTTGTCATAAGTATTGACAGGAGAAGAAATTTTGCTACTTTCCTGACTGAGACAAGGACTATCATATAAAGACTTCATTATAAAGTAGTCCAGTGTCACCTAACAAAAATTCATTTTCAATAATATTCATTGAATTGTTTATATATTTACCAGGAGAGATCTATTAAGTACCTATTATATGCCCAGCTGAATTCTGAAGTACCAAAAATAATAAAAAGGACACATAAGTATTCTGAGTTAGAAATATAAAGATTGAAATGTCACTCTAAATATATGAAAATTGGTTCGTGAAAAAAAAACCAATATGGAAGGTAGTATTTTTTTATTTGGGGTAAATTTAAATTCATTGAAAGAGGCTATTTCTGATACACATGATAGAATGCACAAAGAATGCAATATGAAGAAGCATTATATCTTAGGGAGGCAATATTGTTCTGAGATAGTAGAAGATAGAGAGCTTGGCGAAAGATAAACCTGAGAATGTAAGGGATTTATAAAGAGTACTTGCAATAAATCTGAAGACTTTTTTTTTTAAATGAAAACATATCCCACTGTTCTTAACATTTACTTCTAACTCTGTGCTCAAGATTAGGCCTGATAGTGCTCAGAATACTAGTCAAAGAATTGAACTGTGGGATAAGAACCAGGGGAGTAGCTTTCAATTTTTGTGCCCTCTTCACTTTATCATAGATTTGACCCCAAATTCAGGGATTTTAAATAAATTATGGCAATGAGGATGATAGGTTTTAGCTTATGACAAGGCAACAGGGAGCTTAATCAATAGTATGATACTCACTTCATGTAGTAGCAGTAAAAGTTCTCTTAACATGTTAGAGGACAGTATGGCAGAACGAGGGGATAGATATATTTTTAGAAATAGCCAATGAACGAGCAATAAATAATTCAAATTTGACCACACAGCTATGGATTCCATATTAATAATCTAATCAGCTCTCAGTTTTGTTATGTTAGTATCATGAAGGTATAAACAATAGTTCAGTTACAGAGTCTAAGCACAAGTGTATATGACATTGTTGTTGTTCACTAGAGCTTAAAGTGAAAAAGGTCTGATGCATAGAGATTAAGATAGGGACCTTTAATAAAGACTGAAAATGGTGCATAAAAGGAACTGAGAGAGGAAAATGTATCTGATGTTGAGAAATACATGTTGGGAAGTAACTTGAAGTAAGATTTACATCAACCAATTACACAACCACAAAGAAGACAAGAGATCATAAGGCAAGTGAAAGGTCTTTTCTACTGGCAAAATGATGCTTTCATCAGAGGTAGTTTGTAAAAATGGTAGAAATCCAAAATGAATATAGAATGTACAGATAAAAGAAAGAAAAGACAGGTCTTGCCTTGCATATGGCAGAATCTATTGAATTCTTGGCACTACATCAGTTCTCTGAGCACACCAGGAAGAAAGCC
The DNA here is from genome assembly GCF_024139225.1 of Suncus etruscus. Classification (NCBI taxonomy): domain Eukaryota; kingdom Metazoa; phylum Chordata; class Mammalia; order Eulipotyphla; family Soricidae; genus Suncus; species Suncus etruscus. Next base: position 79,103,981 of record NC_064849.1, read on the forward strand.
CTCAGCACAGTTGAACATAACCCTCAAAGTCCTTTCGAATCATTGTGATCAGATTAAGGATGTGTTTAGGAGAAAGCATCAAATACAGTGCTGGTGGAAGCTTTCTGAACAACGTTAGAAATATGCATGTTGCATTGTAGATATTCCAGTTGTAAACACACCCAGGAGCAGATAATTGTGGTAGAAAGTACTTGAAGGGGATTTAATTATGTGTTTTCTTTTTTATTTAAACACTGTGGTTACAGAGTTGTTCATGATTAAGTTTCATTCATTCTGAAAATGTACATGCCACTTCACCAGTATACATTTCCTTTCAACAATGTCTCCAGTTTACCTTCCACCTGCCCCCTGCATGCCTTTGTGGCAGAAATTTTACTTCAATCTCTCTCTCCCTCTCTCTCTCTTTCTCTCCTCTCTCATTCAGCACACAGTTTTTGTCAAAGTAATTAGTTCCAACTCTCATTGTCACAGTGATCCCTTCTCTGCCCCAATTGCACTGCTGTACTCTTTGTGACAAGCTTCCTCCCATTGGCTGTTCTTCCTGGCCACCAACTCTATTGTCTTTGAATATTATTATCAAAGTATTTTTTCTTATATCCCATACATAAGTTAAATTATTCTATTCATATATCTCACCTTGACATAATTCACTTATCATCATACTCTCATATCCATTCTTTTGGAGAGAATATAAAATAATATTTTCAGAGAAAAAGTTAGAGAAACCAAGAAATTAAGAAACAACACCACAAAAACCATAGACTGAATTATCTATGAACAGATTTGAATTAGTTCAGTCTAGAAATCCTCTGGACCTTTAAGGATTATGAAAATCAAACAAATAACTATCATATGTTCAAAATCCTATAGTCAGAGAATTAATAGGCTCTGCTGGAAAAGTTATCTTGAAAAAAGATAAATTAGATTCAGTTTAATTTTTATAATAAATTATTGGAACTAGAAACAGAATTTTATATCTTCATTTGAAAATAGAAGAATTTTAACATCAAGCATTTTATCTAGGCTTCCTACATGCCTGTGATTATGCTAAGCTATTTTAGAGCATCAAATTGTGAGTTAATGCACAAATGGCTCTGTGGGACTCTGACAACTTCTACTTTTATTTTCCTTCCTGGGATTCTCTAGGGGGTGGCTTCTGTATGTGATTGTTACCTGACACATTTCCTCTAAGTGTTCAATTTGTTATGGTTTTGGACATTTGCTTGGCACCCAAAAGGAAAAAAAGAAATGTTCTTCTAGACAAGGTTTTTTTCTTTTACAAAACCAACTTTTGTCAGTTTAGACTTGACATAAATGCCTCCCTGATAATCAAACATTTTCTGCAACCTATGGAAATATAAAGGAAAGAGTGATGCCTACACGACTTTACTTTTCTCATAGATGTGGGATTCATTTGTGAGGTAGTTTCCTTACCCTCTCTCTAAAATTGCATCATTATCATAAATGCTTCTAATTCTCAATACTTCTCACTTGGTTTGCACTGACACACAATATCACATTCTTAAGTCAAACTAAGTACAAAAATGATTAGTTTCTGTATAATCAGTGTTTCCCTTCTTTCCCTTAACATGACTGAATCACCAATTCAGATCAAACAATTTTGTCTATGTAAGGTATATACTAAATACATGTGAATTAATCATATTAACTGACTGACTGGGAACACTTTGACTAAATATATTTAAAAACAGATTTATTTTTCCTTTAAGAAAATAATACCACATAAAAAGATGACAAGTCAAACTGAATTATAGCTGAGAGCCAGGGTGGGAATGAATTCCACACTCATGCATTTCATCATGATTTCTGTGGATTTTCCTGACAGTACCTATGAAAATAATTTCCAAATGACATAAGCCACTAAGGAGGTAATATTACCCCTCTAGTAGAAGTTAGGATTCACGACATGTCACCAGACGAGACATTAGCATTTGCATCAGCCTTTCTGGTATAGAATTCTTGGCACTCAATGGAGGGATAAAGTGCTCATAAAAATGGATCCACTTATCCATCAATGTAAGTTTGAATCACAAGGTGTAAATATGTATAGTCTAAAATATTTAGGACGTATCTAGGCAGAAAGCTTTATAACCTTAGAGTGTTCTCAAGTTCTTCAACTGAATAACAAACATTACAAGTTGATGTCACAGCACTAAGTGTGCCAGAGGCTACTCAAAAGCCAGATTGGACAGGTTTGGATTTGGAAGAACAGAAAAACCGAAGTACCTGCTCCAAATCTTGTACAAGGGAAACACAATTTATAATCTGTGAGGTTTTTGTGGCAACATTTTATTATTAATATTTTTTATTATTTTCTTTTCTTGTTTTTGGTTTTGGGGTCACATGGTGGTGCTCAGGAGTTACTCCTGGCTATGAGCTCAAAAATCGCTCCTGGCAGGCTCCAAGGACTATGTGGGATGCCGGGTCCATCCTTTGTTGTCTGTGTGCAAGGCAAATGCCCTTCTGCTATGCTATTGCTCCAGCCCCTAAATGTTTTATTATTTTCAGCAGATGTAGTATACAAACTATTCTTTAGCAGCAAACAGTGCTTTTTTAATATAATCAAAGTATCTATAGTCAACTTGTTTGCATATTTAAATACTCAATTCAAAATTGCATCTTGCTGCTAATCATAAAATCTGATTATTAGATGAATCTGGGTCATAGAATTGGAAGACAAATCATGTAGTATTACACACATGGAAATTGCTACATTGTTCATGGCAGGAGATATGTCAGTATGTATTTGTCAGTTTACACTCAACTAGGTACAATATTACATAGAAAACTTTCAAATTCTCTAAATAGTTATGCATTTGATGAGGCTATTTCTTTTGAAGGGATTTGGAGGTATATCCCATGATGCTCTGTAATTCATAGCTCTCCACTGAAGAATTACTCCTGCTGGACTTGGGGAACCATATGGGATGCTAAAAATTGAACATAGGCCAGCTACATGCAAGCCAATTGCCCTACCTAATATACTTATACTTAGGCTCCCAAATTGCTGTCTTTTTTCCACCTTTTTATGTAAGAAATTTGAAATAAACGGGGTAAATAATTTGAAGCCACAGTTTTGGTTCATTATCAATATAGGCATTATAAGAGCCTTGGCTACAATGGTATCAACTATAATGGAAGCAAGGTTGCCTCTTTTTTTTTTTGGTTTGTTTTTGTTTTTAGGCCACACCTGACTGCGCTCAGGGTTTACTCCTGGATATCTGCTCAGAAATAGCTCCTGGCAGGCACGGGGACCATATGGGATGTCGGGATTCAACCCAACCACCTTAGAACCTGGGTCAGCTACTTGCAAGGCAAATGCCGCTGTGCTATCTCTCTGGCCCAAGGATGCCTCTTTTTCGTGGCATAATTTAAGCACTGTGTAAGGCTCAGACTCAGTCATGCCTATTCATTAGAATCATCTCTCTAGAGGTAAAGATGCATTTATTATAACACATATTTTTTTAGATATCTGGGATTTCTATGAACAACTAGGTTGGAATTACTTATAAAGGTTCTTCATAATCCTTCTTATTGATTTGCATGTAGCCCTCATTGAAAGGCGAAGGAATCTATGGCAAAAAATATGAAGAAAATTGACAGAAAGCTTTATATACAGAATAAGTTATTTTAACTTACATGATTAATTTTACCTTTGTAATTAAATATTCTAAAATCATATTTAAAAATCTTACAGAGAACTATGGGTAGGATCTTATACATGGGCATACACTTGTTTCTATGCAAAGCTCTTTAATTTGATTTTGTATGTTCCTTTTTTATTTTTATCTAGTTTTTCATGACTCCCAAATTAAGTTGAAGTCTGCTTGAACTTTTTGCTTATAATTCCATAACCTGTTAGTTTTAATTGCATTTAGTCTTAGAATATTGTGATAAAGAATAAGTCAAAAAATAAAATGAACATATATCATATGCAATTTCTGATTTTCTGGTCTGAGAAGTGTCAATATTATTTTTCAAAGAAATATTTATAGCAATTAGATTAGTTTAGCAATTTATATAAGTTTCATGCTAGTTGTCATGATTATGATATAATACCTCTATCTTTTGTCTGTATAAAACAGACATTTTTGTAAGTATATAAATATTACTTGTAGTAAGAAAATTTAATAAATGTTGCAGGATAGCTAAACTCTGAAATAATTCAAACAGTAACTTCAACTGAGTTGCTTCTCCAACACTTATTACTTAGCAGTCTCTGGTGGAGAAGTCTTTGTTTTGCCAGTGTTCCCTCAGACCCCTAAAATACCATACCTCAATAAAAAAAAAGTACCTAAAGTTGTATCAGTGTGTCAGAAGTTTTTACTTCAAACAAAAACAAACAAAAGGCACAGAAAACTCAATTCATTCAACACTTGTTTTTTTTCAAAAATTAATATTTTTTATTTGCACATGAAAATGTCTACTGTAATTCTATTTCTTTGGAGTTGTTGATTCTGTGTTTGGATGTTAAATGCTTAGTCTCAGTTCTGTCTAGGGATCATTGCTAAAAGTTTGTGGGATTGAATTTAGATTGGCAACATGCAAGGCCAACACCCTGACTGCTGTACTATATCTCTGATCCCTATCAAATTATTTCTTATCCAATTAGGTTTCACTAGCTAGCACTAATCACTATGGGATGTCTGTTTCTATTTTAGTTCATTCAAAAGAATTTCCACCCCCAAAATATCCTTCAGAATATTAGTCTATGTATTTGGGACTTTTAATGTTCATTTTTATGTTTCATTAGCACCCTCAACTGTGTATGTGGCATATTAAGGAAAATAAGTTCATAGTTATCAAATGAGTAAGTGATGATGCATATCATTATGAAATTAGTCATTAAAAATAGATAAGCTACCCTTTGTGGCTTTGTTTCATATTGCCTTAGATAAAACATATTTATAGATTCTCAAACTGTAGCTGCTAAATATGAAACTAAGGCTTATATTAGAATTTTCAGAGTTAATTGAAGGAAATAATACTGACTTTTAAATATTATATAATGTATTCCGATTTATTTTTTAATTTTGTGTGCATATTTTCATTTTCAAATTATTCAAATAAACTCTCACAATATTTGGATGTCATTATTAAATCCTTATTTAGTTTCAGCCTTAATAGAACAGGTTTAGTAAAGTTTGATCAGCAGGAATGTTGTAATTTTCAGCAATCAATTTCTCTGTTTTTCATTATTTAACGTGTATTATTGCAAATACATTATATTAATATGAGGCATATATATGATTAGTGACTACTTAAAATTTAGAAATTACTACTATAAACAATTTTCAGTTGGCTCCAATGATTACTAAAAAGGCTACTCTAATTGATTTCCAACTAATGAGAGCAGTGTGACATCAAGGAGTGAAGAGGTTCAATATTCTGCAGTGCACTGTATTAATTTCCTACCCAGATGTTTGTAAAAGAATCATATTTTAATTATCTTCTCTCTGCTCTTTAGCCATTAGAAGCAAGCCCTCTGGATGTTAGTGAAAAGAAAATATACTCCATGTTCACAGATACCTAGAAGACAGCACTCATGTTTGTAGGAATTTTTTGTTGTATTATTTCATCAATATCATTAAACACTTCCCCAACACAACTCTTAAAATTTGAGCTTAAATTTAATTTTTAATTATATCAGGAAATGGTATGTTATACAGGCATGGAGTTAAAAAAGTTATTTTTGGAAATTTTACATGTTTGAGGAAATATACTGTGGCCCTTTGCTGTTTTTGTTGGTGATGGTTTGGGGATCATGTCTAGTAGTGTTTATGGCTTACTACTGGATATTTGCTCAGAAATCACTGCTAGCAGGCTTAGGGGACCAAAAATGATGCCAGACATCAAACATAGGTAAGGCAAGCACTTACCTGCTATATTATTTTCTGTGGCTCCTTAACTGTTTTATTTTTCTTCATAAATAACAATGAAACATCCCTTTTTATTATTTTGATTAGTGTCAGACAGTTATTAAAATCTGACACAATAGTATTTTATTGTAATTTTGAAAATACAAGACAAGTTAACTAAAAACTATCAAAGGATTTATAGAAGGGTATATTTTTCACTGAAGTAGAGCAGAAAGAACAGATCCTTCATTTGAACATGTATTGGCTATGGAGAAAATTAGATATAAAGGCTCCAAGTGCATTTATCCTTCCATTATTATTTTTATATTATTTTTATAAATTTTATTTTATTGAAACCATTGTGATTCATAAAGTCCTTCATAGTTGGGTTTCAGGCATTCAATTAATCAGGGCTATCCCACCGCCAGTATCTAACTCCCTCCACAAATGTTCCCTAAGAGCATCCCATACCCAAAAGAGTTATTTCTGTGTTGTATGGAAGCTCAAGTTAGAGTTTACTGAGAAACCTTCATACTGTTTTCCATAGAGGGTGGATTAGACAGCATTCCCACCAGCAGTGTATCAATGTTCTTTCTCATGTCACCCCTGCCAATAAAGATTGTTTCAAGTATTTTATATGTGCCATTCTCACTGGTGTAAGATGATATCTCATTGTTGTCTTGATTTGAATTTCCCTAATGATAGTGATGATACGTTTTTTTTTTTTCATGTGTCTGTTGGCCATTTGTTGGTCTTCCTCAGAGACATGTCTTCATTTCCTCTCATTTTTTATATTGTGTTTAAGTTTTTTAGATTTAATCTTAGTGAGTACTTTGTGTATCCTAGATATCAAACCTTTATCTAATATGTTGTGAGCAAAATTTTTCTCCTATTCATTTAGCTGTCTTCTAATTTTAGCATGTGTTTCTTTTCTATACAGAAACTTTTTAGTTTGATGTATTTTCATTTTTCAGATTTGAAGTTATAACCCTTGCATGGGCATCCCATCATTTAAGATTTCGTTGAGGTCTAAGTTTTGGAGTGTTCTGCCTATGCTTTCCTCAATATAGGATCTAAGTACTTAAAATGGAATAAAGAAACTCTTTTTAACAAATGTGGTTGGAACAATTAGATAACCAAGTGAAAAAATTAAAGACCTATCCATATCTCATACCTTGCACAAAAGTAAATTCAAAGTGGATTAAGGACCTTGAGCTTAGACCCAAATCCATAATATTCTACCATTCTATCTATAATTTTTTGAGTCATGAGTAAAATTGAGTGGTACATATCTTCTTCTTTTGTGAGTATACAATTGTTTATTACTTTTAAATTTCAGGTATTGTATTTGGGGGGGCATGCCTGGTGGTGTTCTGGGGTTACTCATGGGTTTGTGCTCATGAAACATTCCTGCTGGAATCAGGGGAACAAATGGGATAGCAGACATTGAATCCAGTTTGGCTGCATGCAAGAAGGCACCGTACCCACTGTGTTATTTCTTGAGCTCCCCAAAAATTCAGGTACTGTTTAATACGGTTTGAAGTCAAGCATAAGAGATGATATATATATTTTTACTATTTTTCTTTAAATTAATTGAAACTTATTTTATTACCATTTTATTTTTTGGTATTACAATATACAAAATTACAAAATAATAGTTTCTCATGAACTTAATGCCAATGCCACATGCACAGTGAATAGCAATAATGATACAAAAGCAAGAAAACAAGGACACGCCCATATAGTTGTGTTGGGAGTGTGTGGAAGGCAGAGGGGCTGAGCTTCCTTAGAAGAAGGAGATAAATAGTTTAAATATTTAACTATTTGATATTTAAAGAAAATAATAGTAATCTATACTATTTTTAAGAAGAAAAATTATCCTGCATACTTAATGAAGGTTTATACTTGTAATTAAAATCTTAAAATGAAAAAAATACTGTTATTTTTCTTTGTTTCCTATTAAGTTTATATTATGGGGTAGGAAAAAGTATATTAAATGTTTTTCTAAGTATTTTTTGACAAATATAACACTTTATTCTTAAGTATAAGTTGGATAAGAAAAATGCATTACTATTCAACTGATTTATTCTACCTAGAATGGGGAAATAATTTAATATCAATAACTACTTATATTGCCCATATGTAATAAAATAATAGTAAGTTGGATGATGTAAAATTCACAAAGGAGTGAGAAAGAAGACTTTTCTTTTTCTTTTCCAACTAATATTTATAACTTTTGGAATATATTTTATTTCTGGGCCACACTTGGTTCTTCTAAGCTTTTAGTTCTGATCCTGCTTTCAAAGATCACTCTTGGCAGGGCTTGTGGTACCACATGGGATGCCTGGGGTGGAAGCAGGTTAGGCCCCATGCAAATCATATTCACTGTCTGCACATTCGACAATCTCTTTTGCCCTGAGCCATAAATAGTTTTGATAAATCTTTACTATGGTATCAAAAATCTATTTTTTGAATATCAATGATGCTAATTTCACTGATAGTGATGTCTATGAGTAAGATAATAATTAATCACATTTGGTATTTCAGTAATGTAAGTTTATTTTTATTGAGAAATATTCTTTCCTTAGAAAAATTAGCATAAAAGACCAAAATCATTTGTTTATATAGCTATAATTCACCAGTGTATTTTAAAACATGGCATTTTACATTAAGTGTGGCACTAAAGTTATCATTTCTTACATTATTCATGACCACAACACTTCAGTTTTAGAATAAAAACAGAGATAAAAAGATTGCTCATTTTCTTAGCTTTTCAGTAAACAATTAATGATTTATTTTGTCCAGCTTTGAATGGCCTCCAGGGGAAAGCCTGATGAATAAAAGAATGTTCAGGATAAATCTTTGTTCTAAAGAGACTAGAGACTTAGAATCTAAAAGATAAAGATTGTTCTGCTATTGTTTAATCAGCTTTGCATCTATTTATGTATTACTCTTTTTTACTACTCTCTTTCACTAAGGCTTGAAACCTTTTACCTTTGTGATGATATCCTAATCATGAAATTAAATCCTTCACAATAAGCAGCTGAGCTAATAAAAGCAGTGACATATTTTCTTTGGTGTACAAATCCATGAAGTGATCATGATGACTTTCAGCTCAATAATCTGACCAGTGAAAATGGACAAGGCTTTCAAAATATGTATAATATCCATCATTTCCATTATCAGCTCGATTGATGCTCAAGCTTAAGACTATAATAGTCAAATTATTCATAATGACACCCTTTATTCACCAATTCATTGAGTCATGCCAAATTTTAAAGAAAAAACAGAAGTCCCATCGATAATAGACTTGATCTTGGGTTGTGTAAAACAATGATTTTAGAATCGTTTCCTCTTATTTTCCAGGTGCCTATGTGCTCCAAGTTAAGGCCACAGATGCAGATGACCCGACTTATGGGAACAGCGCCAGGGTCGTTTACAGCATTCTTCAGGGACAACCTTATTTCTCTATTGATCCCAAGACAGGTAAACTTTTTATTGAGATAACATTCTTAGCATTCCTTCACGTATTTAAACTTGAATAAAATCTTGGCATTTGAAGTCGCTTATTCTAATACTACAATAAAGATTCAATATGGAGGACATAGAGCAAATATAGGTAGAATCTTACCTTGCCACTGCAGTGTCGTTTTGTAAATATCAAGGATTTAACATTTTATGGCTTATTAAATAATATTTACATATTAATAAATAGTATATAATATTTACATATTATTACATTTAACAGGGATTCTCTGCATGTTTTGTTTGAAATTTTCCAAAGCAGAGGCTCTTTTGTTCTATTCTTCAGGCTAAAATGGGTCAGTACTGTGAATTCTCAGAGCTCATCGACATGTCAAGAAGTTAGAACTTTTTTTGCTTTTTTATAGAAAGTTAGAGGATAGTAGATTAGCACTGCAAAAAGAGGAAAAGAGAAGATTAAAAATGTGAAGGGCTATGATCACTAATTTTGAAGCCATATTGAAACAATCATGTTTCCTTTATGGGGGATGGATGTCGGGAGTCAAGTAGGGCTTAGGATACTGGGGTTGTGAAGGGTGCTGGTGTTGGGAACAAACACAGCTACACTTGATCTGACTATATAAGTCTCACTATAGTTCTTGGACACAGTTCTTGGGCCATTGTTTGAACTTTGCAATGCTTGGTTACTAGACCCACCTTAAGTGCAGTGCCCACAGTGTCCACAGTGCAGTGCTATACACGGTTGGTGCACAGGCTGTTGGAGAAATCTAAGTCTTCTCTTAAAAAAATGCTAGGAATATGTTCCACCCTTTGAGCTATCTCCCCAAACGTTCTAATCATATTTTTGTGTGAATCCATGTAAAAGAGTGTTGTTCAACCTTTTTATGAATGTGGTTAACTCTTGACCATATTTTCACCTTGTCACTCTAGACCAGTGCTTCTCAAATAGTGGGGCGTGCCCCCACAGAGCGGGCACAAGGCTCTGTAAAGGGGGGCACGTTTGACCTCGGCAAACACTGTCATAACAAGCTAAGCCCCGTGTTTATCTCTCTGTATGTTTCTGGAGCTTAGAGTTGCTGTGTCACTATGCATTGCAAAATGTGCTCATTGTAGCCATTAATCCAGACATCACCTCTGATTAAAAATCAGCTCAGATTACTTTATATATTTTTGTTTTTCAGGTTAAAGGTTTTTTTTTAAATAAAGATACTATTTACAGTCATATGGGAAGGTGTGAAAAATGTTTTCATCTTTCTAGGGGGACATGACAGAAAATAATTGAGAAGCACTGCTCTAGACAAAGTTTCTAGCTTTACTAACTTGAAATATCATAGGGGCCCATTTGGAGATCAAACAGCCTCAGTTAAAATAATAACTGGTATGGCCGGAGGGATAGCACAGCGGTAAGGCATTTGCCTTGACACTGCCGATCCAGGATGGACCTGGTTAGATGCCCTGCGTCCCATATGGTCCCCCTAGGCAGGAGCTATTTCTGAATGCATAGCCACGAGTAAACCCTGCGTATCATCAAGTGTGCCCCTCCTCCCCCCCAAAAAAACCAACAAAATAAAATGAAATAAACTACTGGTTCAAATTTCAGTTATATATAAATCAAACAGGTTAGAACTGATGAGTAATATACATAGGACAGGAAAACATGAATGTGGAATTTGAGTTCTCATTTAAAGAAATTGTCTCCTGTTTCAAGTAAATTTAGGATTCCAAAAGTTGTTATGGTGAGTGAGTCAAGCTGAAAATTGATCAAATAAGTATTCTAGGTTATAGATCTAACAGAGTGGGAACAGGAGATAGTTAAAGGAAAAGGGACTTGTAATATATGTGACCAATTTGGATTTGATCCCTATAATAATATAGAATTCTGAATACTGTGCCAGAGGTCATATTTGAACACTGAACTACCCATTGTAACCCCTAAACAATAAAAGAATAAACAAAAAAAGGATGAGAAAGTCAGTATTAACAACTCTTTTATATGCCTTTATATGGGGAACATAAAAATGTTGATTCAGCACTATGCAGAACTTTAACATAAATTAATTCAATGAATGGTTCATGTTCTGGATTAATATCTGACTTTTGAAAATGTATTTAAACATTAAAAATACCCCCAATTCAGTTTATTTAGTTATTTTTATTTTGGGAGTCTCTCAAGCAAGGAAAGAGTCCCAGTAGTTTCTATCAGGTGTGTGTGTGTGTGTGTGTGTTTGTGTGTGTGTGAGAGAGAGAGATGAGAGAGAGAGACAGAGAGAGAGAGAGAGAGAGAGAGAGAGAGAGAGAGAGAGAGAGAGAGAGAGAGAGAGAGAGAGAGAGAGGAGAGAGAACTGGGGCAGTTGTTCAACACAATGATCCACTGATGTTATGCTACTAGGCATTATTGTGCCATAATTCCCAGGATACATGAGGTGCTGAGGAAGGGGTCCACTCAGTTTTGAGGTGAAACATGTGGTGCCAGGATTTTAGTAGAGATTGGCTGCATGCAAAGAACGCACCTAAATCCCCTTACTTTCTTGGTTCTCCAATTATTTTAACAGTATTCATTTCAAACACTATCCTTGTAATGAATTAAACATTCAAAATTTATACTTCTTTGGATGTATATGTATATACATATACATGTGCTAAAATGTATATAGTAACTATATACAGCTTAATTTATAATTAATTAGATTTTAATGTTACCTCAAAATAAAATCAATTGAGTAGGATTAAAATAAATGGAAAACATTATGTCAAATGATCCTGTCCTCTTTTCACTTGTTTCATTAAACCAATTGGGTCACAATAGTATCAAAATAATTTGAGGATGAGGGCTGACACTTTAATACTCAGGTAGAGCACTTGTCTTTCAAATAGCACACCAGAATAAGACACCCCCAACACACACATAAGTAGGGTCCTGTGATCTGACCTGTAGTGATCCTGACTAGCACAGAGCCAGGAATATCCACCAGGCCTGGCCATCAAGACCAAATAATCAAAGGAATAAATAAGGGAGATATTTTTTTACATAACCTAAAAGCTGTATATAGTAATAAGGTCAATTTCAGCCTCCAAGATACTTCAGTGCTAAATAGCATTCAGAATGGTTTATGGAAATATAATCTCTGACTTAGAAATGGGTTTAGATGATGCAAATCTAGAGGGTGGAATGTTGAGAGTGAATGTGACGGAGAAATTATACTTGCAACATGTTATTTTTAAGAATAATTTATGAGAGTAAAGACATTTGGTGCTATTTTCTTTAGAAATATTTTTCATATTCAATGGTCTGAAATAATATGCATCTCCACACAAAAGGAAAAAAATATTAAGGAAATCATGTGGGAGTTGTTTACTGATGTTAGGATGATACAAATTTCTAGAAAAATAAAGATTTGAACAGCAGGTGGAAAGCATGGACAAATGATAAAAGGAGTTTATAACTTGATAGATTTGTTAAGTGGAAGCATTATAGGATATTTTTTATATTTTCTACATATACATAGTAAATGATATTTTATATAGTCACTGATATTAATATATAATTTTTATTAATTTACCACTGAATGGGAGATCCCTCTCATGATGCTAAGGGGGGGTTGTGGACTCAGTATTCTCTTCCAGGAGATATTTGGACAAATAACATTATGGTCCAGTACCCAGCTCCAAGGAATACCTAAATTTACTGTTACATATAATCTTACAGAAACTGAAGTATATAGATATCTATATAAAATATATAGATACACATATATATGTATATATAGATATAGATATTTGGGGGAAATATGGTTCTCATTTTTCAAACTCTGACAGGAAGTTCTAAGAAACAAATCATATAGAAGAACTGAGGAAGTGCAGAGACCGAGAAAAGGGATGTTCAGTTTTACAGTGGATAGATAGAAAGACAAATGGATAGATAGATACACATATTATATACATCCATGCTTTGAGTACAGTGTAGGGATTTTATATATTCAGAGTGTGTGAGAAAACATGGAAAAAAGTGATAGCACAGTGGATATGGTGTTTGCCTTGTATGCAGCCAACCTGGGTTTGATCCCTGATATCCCATGCAATAACCTGAGTGATATCCCACATAATACCAGGAGTGATTTTTGAGTGCAGAGCTGGAACTAATCCCTGAGCACTGTCAGGTATGGACCAAAAAATAAAACAAAAACAAAAACAAAAAGTGTGTGAGAAGAAAGGTTCAGGGTATAATTTTAGTGAAATATATTTGCATGGAAAATCTTATAGAAAGGCAAATTAAAACAATACAAAGATGAATTTCTGTATATAGCATAAATTATTATTGCAATTTCTGTAGTCAAATGAATATTCCACAATAAATAATGAGTTAAAACTTTTGTTGATATTGCAGTTTTAGTGTCAACTTTGATAAATGCTGATGCCTTTAGAGGATTTAATAAAATAATTTTCTATTTATAATATTTTACAATTGTTTGTATTTTTACTTACTGTTTATTTGTTATGAGTTGAAAGTGAAGCAATGCTGGCATAAAATATGCAATGGATTTTTTTAGGCATTGATTTTCACTGGAGACAGAAGTCTTGGTACTAACAATACTTCAGACCACTAGACAGGAAAAGAGTGGATGAGAAGGCACTTCATTAATAGAATGATAACTAGTTCTTCATGCACAGAAACCATTAAGAGGACTTTTGTCAAATTTATCACCTTGTGGTAGATAAGAATAAATCAAAAATCAAGGATAATTGCAATTTCTCAGAAATAGTATCCATTTGTTCTGGCTATATAGTTTCCTTCCATAATTTCATTTTGTACTATTAAATAAAATTCATAAAATACTTACACTTCAAAATTTTCCACATTTAACTGTATGAAAAGAGTTTGAAACAATTTTAAATAAATAATTTCACCAAAGGTGTTGATGTATAAATATTTAAGGAAAGATCAATATACTCATATATTATTCATTTGAAAATAGAAAAATAGAAAATCTGTTCTGACTAATACTGCTATTTGTAAAATATTCTTAGCATCTCTATCCAAAGTAATGTGACACCTTTAATTATGAAAAATATAAATCAAAGCATTCTATAAAATAATGCTAGGAAAAATAATTTGTTTTTACAATAGACAAATTCTATCCATTGTAAGTATAGTCCATTGTATTATAATTCTGTCCATTGGAAGACTACTTAGTCCACTTGACTAAGTATAAAATAATGATTTGGTGTGGGTTGATGATATAAATACCATGCCTTTCATGCAGCTGACCACATTATTATCCACAGCATAATATATTCCCTGAGCAATACTGAGCATACTCTAGAGATACTCAACACTTTCATAGACACCCTTTGTATATATATATGGCTTGAGCATTACCATAGACTCAGATTCCCTCAGAAGTTTATGTTGTATATGACCAAGAATTTCTAGGAGGTGCCTGACCATGGCCACCAATGGTGTGCTGCTGTTAGCCCAAAATAAAGAAAATAAAATAAATTATATAAAATTTAGTAGCAATGTATTTACAGTTCTAACATTCCTATATCTATCTCAGTATGTGATTTAATAAATATTTATCTTAGTAAAATCACATAAATATCTTAAAAACCCTGCATATAAATACATTTTATAAAACAATTATTAACATGTATACTTATGGTTAATTTCATAAAAGATTTAAATATTTTATATGGGTTATACTTTTTAGAACAGCAGAAGTTTTATTTTTGACATATTTATACACTAGAAATTCATTTATAATATATAAAACATTCAGCCACAGGCACTGTAATATTTTCTCTAGTTTTTGAATTGAGAACAACAAATATTTCCATAGCATAGATAATGTTAGGGAGAAAAGAGATATTTTTTTTAAATCATCTCATTTTATTTAGGGAAAACTAACGAAACATTGTTATAAATAAATTTTTTATTACCTCCATGACTTATGTTATAATTAAAAATCAATTTGGGAGTAGAAATTCCCCCATGGTGTCCTGAGACTATCTCCAGCAAAACACAGCCCTGAAGTGTATGTTAATGGTTAGATGTTAGGGTTGGTTATACATTTCTACTCACACTAGTGGTTCTGGGAGCCACCAGAGCTAAACCAGGAATGCTTGGTGGGAGGGGGGGGGCATAAACGCCAAGAGTTACATTTGAGGCCTCATGTAAGGCATGCATTCTAGTCCTCTGAGTTCTATAGGTAGACACTGAATAACTTTTTAAAAAGCTGCTTTAATTTCCACCCATTATTCCTTTTTAAAAAGTTTAAATTACTTTAATTAATACATGGTTGAAAGGTTGTTCATAATACAGTTTTATTTTTCATTTAAAAAGTTGTTGATTCCGGAGAGAAAGCATGGAGGTAAGGCATTTGCCTTTCATGCAGAGGACCATTGGTTCGAATCCTGACATCCCATATGGTCCCCCGAGCATGCCAGGAGTGATTTCTGAGCATGGAGCCAGGAGTAACACCTGATCACTGCCAGGTGTGATCCAAAAAACCGAAAAAAAAAAAAAACAACAACAACAACACATATATGGCTTTTTCAACAATGACCTGCTTACAGGACAGGGTTCTCTGCATTGCCCTTTAATTGTGAGGTGAAATGAGAGGATGATCTGCACCATCCTGACTGCAATGTAGGATATGCAGATTCCAGGATCTTTAATACAGAAACGTGATACCAACAACAGAGACTGTGTGAAAAATAAAAGTGTATTGGCACTATAGACAATGACCTGGAATGGACAAACTAGTTTGCCTGGAGCATAGAGTTGGTCTTATGCCAGGAAACTTCAGGGGTAGGGTCTCCTTGTATTTAGGCCAAAGCTTTTCCTTTCCATGTCCCTAGGGCCTATGCAAACAATAATTGCCACTCCAACACCGTTTTTACTGTGTTCCTTTGACTCTAATCCTTAAGAAAAACAACCCACTTAAACTTTTGAGGTTAACTTAAACTAATATGCATGTGCATGGAAATGTAAAAAAGTACTTTGCCTTCAATGTTTAAGAAGTTACTTAAGTTTTATGTCTTTAGATTGCTTTGTGTGCTGCTAAGAAATATTATGTACTACAATCTGGAGACTTGAGGGACAAAGTAAATGTACATGGGTTCTGTTTTATTTTTCTTAATGTTCTTTGGATGAAAGTTCAAAGTTAAGATATCAGCAAAGGGACTACTGAGAATTCTGTTTATGGGTGATTGTCCTTCCACTGAAACTTTACCTTGTCCTCTTTCTTTGCATCTTTGTTCTCATAATTAAAAATAAAAAATTAATAAAAAATCCATACCCCCATTCCCCACAGTAATGCCCTCCATTTTCCTCCTCCCCCACCCTTGTCTGTATTAGAGACAGGCATTCTATTTCTCTCATTCACCACCATTGTCATGATAGTTGTCAGTGTAATTATATTTGCTTATTTTAATAATTATAATTAAAACTTATTTAAGTCCTATGAATAGACAAACATTTACTTGTTGAAAAATATTTGGTATTATGACCAAGATAAGTTTGCCATAGACTTTCCCTTTACTTTTGCTATGAAATTGCTTTTGGTGTTTAAAGTAGATTCACTTTAAAATGTATTTTGGAAGGATTTTGTGGTAAAGATTGTAAATATTCAATAAGCACACTAGATAAGCTAAGTCAATAAATTATGCCTGCCTATAAAAAAAAAGTTGTTAAGTTTGAGTCATACAATGTCCAACACTGTTCAATAATGAACAACTCCTGTCACCAATGTCCCTAGTTACCCTCCCACTGCTCTCACCTCTGCCTTGCCTGCCTATGTGGGGGACATTTTCTTCTCTCTCTCTCTCTCTCTCTCTCTCTCTCTCTCTCTCTCTCTCTCTCTCTCTCTCTCTTTCTCTCGTCTCTCTTTCAGTTACTTTATATTTTGTATTTTTGTATTATTACACACTGTGGTTTGTAATATAGCTACTAAAGATTTATAATACTTATAACTTTATTTACTTTTAACACTCAGTGCTTGACCAGTGATTATTTCCAACTATCATTGTCATAATGGTCCTTTGTCTGCTCTGATTGCACCCACACTCCCTCTCTTTCTTGTTACTCCTGTCCCTTATCTCTATTGTCTCTAGATAATATTACCATATTATCTAATTTTTAATACCCCCAAAATAAGTGTGATTGTTCTATGTGTACTTCCCTCCTGCTGACTCAATTTGCTCCACATAATACTTTCCATATACATCTATGTAGAAGAAGTTATCACTTTGTTTACATACCATGCTATTTTAGTGACTTTTACTTTAGAATACAGTTTGACATTGGGGAAAATGGTACCATTCATGTCCTTTATCCCCAAGGGAGGCTGTAGCTATCCATATCCCATATGAATTTCAGGAGTTATTTTTTATCTATTTCATTGAAAAATTTCATGGCTATCTTTGTAGGGATTAAAATAAATATATGCAATGCTTTGGAAAGTATTGAAATTTTATGATGTTAAAATATAAAAAGGTCATGTGTTTCATTTTGTTCTCTTATGTTTCTTGAATTACTGTTTTGTAGTTTTCTATGTATAGGTCATTCATCTAATAAGTTGATTTCAGTAAGTTAACTTGATTTTAGGAAGCACATTGAAAATAAGTATTTTTATATCTCTTCTCTTTCATTATTTGTATAAAGTAAATATAAAAGCCATAACATTTTGCATATTATTTTGCAGCCTGTCACTGTCTATACAAAACTATTTCTAGAAATATATTTTAAGTTTTCCACAAACAGTAAGAGTTTAACTTCTTCCTTTTCTATGTGGCTGTCCTTGATACCTTTTTCTTGTTTATTTGCTATGGCAAATACTTTCAGTATTATGTTGAGTAGAGGTGGCCAGAATGGGCAAACCTATCTTGTGTAGGTCTGAGAGGAAAGGATTTATTATTTCATTGTTGAGTCTGTTTGTCATGGGCTTGGTATAAAAGGTTTTGATTATATTGAGGAAAATTATATAAATTATCATCCTAGAGAAAGGTTGTTTTTTTTTGATGAACGGGTGCAGGAATTATCAACTTCATTCACTGCATCTACTGGCATGACCATATACTTTTTATTTTATTGATAATGTGTATTATATTGATTGGCTTGCATATGTTAAAACATACTTGCATCTCTAAGATGAATTCTATTTTGTCATTTTGTATAACCTTCTTGATGAATTTTATTATGTTTTCTAGTTTTTTGTTGAGGATCTTTGCATCTGTGTGCATTGAGCAATTCTCTCATTTTTTGTGGCATTTCTATCTCACTTTAATATCAGCATAATGTTAGCTTCATAGAAACAATTTGAATGTTTTTTGTTTATTTGATTTTCTGGAAGATCCTGAAAATTATTGACAGTATGTCCTCTTTAAAGATTTGAAAGAACTCTCTTATGAATCTATATGAGCCTGGGATTTTGATTATTACATCTATTTCCTTATTAATTATAGTTTTTTTCAGGCATTTCAGATTTAACATTGGGAGGTTACTAGTGTCAAAGAATTATTCCATTTCTCCTAGGTTCTCTCATTTTGTTCAAATGTTTATCAAACCAATATTTAATTAACCTTTGAATTTTTGTAGTATCTGTACTAACATCTGCCCTTTCATTTATGATTTGTTTATTATGCTTCTCTTTTTGTCTTTTTTTAATTTATTAAACACTTTTTTCTTTATTTAAACATCTTAATTACAAATATGATTGTGATTAGGCTTTAGTCATGTAAAAAACACCCCCCTACACCAGTGCAACATTCCCACCACCAATGTCCCAAATCTCTCTCCATCCCACCCCACCCCCACCTGTACTCCAGACAGGCTTTCCAGTTCCCTCATTCATTCACATGATTATGATAGTTCTCAATATAGTTACTTCTATAACTGCACTCACCAATTTTTGTGGTGAGCTTCATGGAGTGAGCTGGAAGTTCCAGCCCTCCTCTCATTGTCTCTGAGGATAATTGCAAAAATGACTTTTATTTTTCTTAAAAAACCATATATGAGTGAGACTATTCTGTGTGTCTCTCTCTCCCTCTGACTTATTTCACTCAGCATGATAAATTCCATGTACATCCATGTATAGGAAAATTTCATGACTTCATCTTTCCTGACGGCTGCATAATATTTCATTGTGTATATGTACCACAGTTTCTTTAGCCATTTGTCTATTGAAGGGCATTTTGGTTGTGTCCAGAGCCTGGCTATTGTGAATAGTGCTGCAATAAATATAGGTGTTAGGAAGGGTTTTTTGTATTGTATTCTTGTATTCCTAGGGTATATCCCTAGGAGTGCAATAGCTGGGTCGAATGGAAGCTCAATTTCCAGTTCTTGGAGGAATCTCCATATCGCCTTCCATAGAGGTTGAACTAGACGGCATTCCACCATCAGTGGATAAGAGTTCCTTTCTCTCCACATCCCTGCCAGCACTGACTGTTCTCATTCTTTGTGAGTGTGCCAATCTCTGTGGTGTGAGGTGGTATCTCATCCTTGTTTTAATTTTCATCTCCTTGATGATTAGTGATGAGGAGCATTTTTTCATGTGCCTTTTGGCCATTTGTATTTCTTTTTTATCAAAGCGTCTGTTCAATTCTTCTCCCCATTTTTTGGATGGGATTAGATGTTTTTTCTTGTAAATTTCAGTTAGTGCCCTGTATATTTTGGATATTAGCCCCTTATCTGATGGGTGTTGGGTGAATAGTTTCTCCCACACAGTGGGTGGCTCTTGTATCCTGGGCACTATTTCTTTTTTTTTTTTTTTTTTTTTTTTTGTGGTTTTTGGGTCACACCCGGCAGTGCTCAGGGGTTACTTCTGGCTCCTGGCTCCATGCTCAGAAATTGCTCCTGGCAGGCACGGGGGACCATATGGGACGCCGGGATTTGAACCGATGACCTTCTGCATGAAAGGCAAACGCCTTACCTCCATGCTATCTCCCCGGCACTATTTCTTTTGAGGTGCAGAAGCTTCTCATCTTAATGTATTCCCATCTGTTTATCTCTGCTTTCACTTGTTTGTAAAGTGCAGTTTCCTCCTTGAAGATGCCTTTAGTCTTAGTGTCATGGAGTGTTTTACCGACTTATTGTTCTATATATTTTAAGGTATCAGGTCTGATGTCAAGGTTTTTAATCCATTTGGATTTTACCTTCAAACATGATGTTAACTTGGGGTCTGTGTTCGCTTTGTTTGCAAGTGGCTAATCAGTTCTGCCAGCACCACTTGTTGAAAAGTTTTTCCCTGCTTCACTTAGGATTTCCTGCTCCTTTGTCAAAAATTAGGTGATTGTATTTCTGGGGAATATTGTCTGAGAACTCAAGCCTATTCCACTGATCTGTGGGTCTGTCTTTATTCCAATACCATGCTGTTATTATAACTGTTGATTTGTAGTACAGTTTAAAGTTGAGGAAAGTAATGCCTACAATTTTTCTTTTCCCTAGGAGTGCTTTAGCTATTCGAGGGTGTTTACTGTTCTAGATGAACTTCATAAGTGTATGATCCACTTCTTTGAAGAATATCATGAGTATCTTTAGAGGGATCACATTAAATTTGTACAATGCTTTGAGGAGTATTGCCATTTTGATGATGTTAATCCTGCCAATCCATGAGCAGGGTATGTGTTTCTCTCTTATTTCTTGGAGCAGGGCTTTATAGTTTTCTTTTATAGGTCCTTCACATCTTTGCTCAAGTTGACTCCAAGATATTTGAGTTTGTGTGGCACTAATGTATATGGTATTGCCTTCTTGGCGTCCATCTCTTCTCTATCATTATTAGTGTATAAAAAGGCCATTGATTTCTGTGTGTTAATTTTGTAGCCTGCCACCTTGCTATATGAGTCTATTTTTTCTAGAAGCTTTTTGGTAGAGTCTTTAGGGTTTTCTAAGTATAGTACAATGTCATCTGCAAACAGTGAGAGCTTGACTCCTTCCTTTCCTATCTGGATTCCCTTGATACCTTTTTCTTGCCTGATCGCTATAGCAAGAACTTCCAGTACTATGTTGAAGAGGAGTGGTGAGAGCAGACAGCCTTGTCTTGTACCAGAATTTAGACGAAAGGCTTTTAGTTTTTCTCCATTGAGGATAATATTTGCCATTGGCTTGTGGTAGATGGCTTTAACTAGATTGAGAAAGGTTCCTTCCATTCCCATCTTGCTGAGAGTTTTGATCAAGAATGGGTATTGGACCTTATCAAATGCTTTCTCTGCATCTATTGATATGATCATGTGACTTTTATTTTTCTTGTTGTTGATGTTGTGTATGATGTTGATAGATTTACGGATGTTAAACCATCCTTGCATTTCTGGTACAAAACCTACTTGGTCGTAGTGTATGATCTTCTTAATGATGCATTGGATCCTATTTGCCAGAATTTTGTTGAAGATCCTTGCATCTGCATTCATCAGGGATATTGGTCTGTAATTTTCTTTTTTGGCAGCATTTCTGTCTGGTTTGGTATCAATGTGATATTGGCTTTATAAAAGCTGTTTGGGAGTGTTCCTGTTTTTTCAATTTCATGGAAGATCCTGGCTAGGATTGGTATGTACTAATCAAGGGATATGTGCAACAGGAAGAAATCAGATTATTAAACATATATGCACCCAATGAGAGACCGTCAAATTATCTAATACAATAACTGACAAATCTGAAAGAAGACATCAATAATAACACAATAATTGTGGGAGATCTCAACACGGCCCTGTCAACACTTGATAGTTCAACCAGACTGAAACCCAACAAAAACATACTAGCCCTGAAAAGAGTAATGGAAGAAAGATGTCTAGATATATACAGAACACTCCACTCCAAAAAACCTGGATACACATTCTTCTCCAGTGTACACTGGTCATTCTCCAGGATAGACTACATGCTGACACATAAAACATACATTCATAAAATCAAGAGGATAGAAATCTTGCAGGCTACCTTTGCTGACCACAAGTCTCTGAAATTAGATGTGAACTTCAAAGCCACACAGAAGAAAAACTTTAACAATTGGAAATTAAACACCCTGCTACAGAACAACCAGTGGGTCTGAGATAAAATCAAAGAGGAAATCAAATCTTTCCTGGAAACAAATGATAATGAAGATGCAAACTGCCAGAATCCATATGACACAGCAAAAGCAGTCCTGAGAGGAAAATTTATAGCTTTACAAGCACACAACAGGAAGGAAGAAGGGGCATGCCTGAATAACTTAATGACGAAGCTCATATAATTAGAAAATGACCAACAAAAGAAACCAAAAATAGGGATACAGAAGAAAATAACAAAACTGAAAGCAGAAATCAATGAAGTGGAAAACAAAGAACAATCTGGAAGATCAACAAAAGCAGAAGATGGTTGTTTGAAAAAATAACCAAGATTGATAAACCATTGGCAAATCTCACAAAGAAAGAGAGAGAAACTTGATAACCCGTATTAGAAATGAAAAGGGGAGGGGCGGCGAGGTGGCGCTAGAGGTAAGGTGTCTCCCTTGCAAGCTCTAGCCAAGGATTCGATCCCCCTGGTTCCAGTATGGTCCACCCAAGCCAGGGGCAATTTCTGAGCGCTTAGCCAGAATGGTGTGTGCCTCGAAAAAAAAGAAATGAAAAGGGGGAGATCACGACAGATATTGCAGCGATCCAAAGAGTAATCAGAGACTACTTTGAGAAACTTTATGCTACTAAACATGAGAACCTAGAAGAAATGGATAAATTCTTGGACACTTATAACCTTCCACAGTTAAGTAAGGAGGATGTAGCATAACTAAACACCCCCATCACTATTGAGGAAATTGAAACTGTAATCAAACATCTGCCCAAAAAGAAAAGCCCAGGCCCGGATGGATTTACTAATAAATTCTTTCAAACCTTTCAAGAGTATCTTTGTGAGTCTTAATAATGGTAGTCTTCAACTACTACTATATTGCTAGTAATGTCTTTCTTCTGTTTTATTAGAAGTTGTTTTAAATAGTTTGCTGACCTCTCATTAAATGCATACATGCTTAGCAGTATGATTTCTTTGAGGCACATATTTTTCTTATTATTAAGAAATGACAGGGCCGGAGTGATAGCACAGAGGTAGGGCAATTGCCTTGCACACATCTGACCCAGGATGGACATGGATTTGATTCTCGACATCTCATATAGTCCCTAGAGCCAGGAACAACTTCTGAGCACAGAGCCAAGAGTAACCCCTGAGAGTCTCCAGGTGTGGAAAAAAAGAAAAAAAGAAATTACCCTCTCTGTGTCTTATAAACTTTATTAAGCCTGGTTTGTGATGCTTGGTATTTGTATAGCTCCAAAAATTTATCTTTTATAAATTTCTTTTTTTTTTTTTTTGGTCACACATGGCAGTACGCAGGGGTTACTTCTGGTTCTATGCTCAGAAATCGCTCCTGGAAAGCTGAGGGGACCATATGGGATGCCGGGATTTTAACCACTGACCTTTTGCATGAGAGGCAAATGCCTTACCTCCATGCTATCTCTCCAGCCCCATCTTTTATAAATTTCTATACCATATATTTATATATGTATTATATTTAATTTAGAAAAGTGAGTGTATGGTTATCTATAACACTGTAGCCTTATTTGTGATTTACTCTTTCATTAAACATGTTCAGTCATCTTATTCAAGATTTTGTTTAGGAAAGTCTGGTAAAAGCTATTGAGAAAAATGACATTATTGAGACTTTTGCTCTTTGTTTCCATTGATTAAATTTAATTCATTGATTAAAGTATTCAAGTCTCTGACCTACGTGAAATATTTACCATATGTTAGATGGCATTTACTATTCTAGATATTTAAAAAATGTGTTGGTGTTTTCAACCCCATAATAAAATTAAAGCATGAGTCAGAATTTATATTTTAGTTTAATGTTTTATAGTACTATATAAATATTTACAATGTTCAATGGAGTGAAAATTCTTTCAATATTAAATTCAAGTAGGATATTTAAGATTTATAAAAACCTCTGATAAATGTGAAAGATAGGAGAACATCATTCTACAAGGACAAAATAAATTATTATCTACACAAAGTGGACACTCCTTTAGTACAGTTTGCATTGGCTGATTAGGCACATAAAAAAGCAAGGAAAATAATAGTGAGAATTAGATAAGAACGAAGTAAAGATGTATCAGGAATACATCTAACATATATATTAAACTCACGTTGTATCTGCTACCCCTTCCCGAACTTCTTGCCTATCTTTCCTGAATGGTGAGACCCTCCCAGAGATGGGAGAGGTGTGTGGTTGCTAATTAAAGGTCGGGGGGTGGGGGAAGGGGTGAGAGGCAGATGCAGCAAGGGAGAGAGATATGGAGCAAGGAGAGAGGAGAGACAGGGTGAATGCAGGAGCAGGAAAAAGCTTAAAAGACATGTGAGGAATATGCACAGGGAGGTTAGGGCCTTGTAATAAAAGCTGTATTTCTCCTGAAACTTAATCTGACTGCTGTGGATCATTTTTTTATCCTGAACCCACAGACTTGAGGGCCAAAGGGGCTGCAGGTGCCAGGCCAGGCAAAGAAAGGCCTCACCCTCTATCCAACCACACTAGGACTCAATAATTAATGCAATAGTACCTACTAATAAAATTATACACATTTATAGAAGTTTACATCACAAAAATAATATGCAGACAATGGCTCACATTTCACAAATATAGAGAGATTTCTATCCCAAAACTTGCAAGCAGGCGATAGTCCTTTGTGTTTTTCAATGTCACACTTCAAACGAAATCAGTGAGAAGCTCTAGTTGCCTTATTTTAGCAATCTTGAAATGCACACATCAACGCAGCTAGAACTAAGAACGAAAGAAAAATGCTCTGGGGGGATGTGATACATGCCTTTAGGAAATTGTAGTGCTGTCATTCAGGAGAGTAGCTAGCTGTATTGTGTGCTGAGAGGAAAAGTCACACAATAACTAAGATGCATCAAGAAAGACTTTTGGTTTCATATTTTTTTTAAATGGTAGTGTTTCTCTTTAAATAAGAAGATATCTCTTCAGATTGTGAGCTTCACGAGACTAAAATTGTTCAGGCAGATGACCAAGTGATCAACAAGTGA
Organism: Suncus etruscus; assembly: GCF_024139225.1. Lineage (NCBI taxonomy): Eukaryota > Metazoa > Chordata > Mammalia > Eulipotyphla > Soricidae > Suncus > Suncus etruscus. Next base: position 79,129,391 of record NC_064849.1, read on the forward strand.
TGATAAATCAGATGAACTCCTTTGAAGTACATTTCTTTATATTCATTGGCCTGTCAGTTTATTTAGGCACTGGGGAACTAACTTGAATCAAGTAAATTCTCAATAAATCTTTATTATAGTGTGATCATTAATCAGAAGATTTTAATCAATTTTATAGGATAAAATTCTCTGATGTGATATTTGGTAGTAGTATTAGACTGTCAAAATAGATGAGTTTAAGAAAAAAAAGACATTTTAGTAAGCAAGTAACTCATGTAAACTGTGTTACTTGAGAATTCAATTTACGGGGCTGGAAAGATAGCATGGAGGTAAGGTGTTTGCCTTTCATGCAGAAGGACGGTGGTTCGAATCCTGGCATCCCATATGGTCCCCTCTGTCTGCCACGGGCAATTTCTGAGCATAGAGCCAGGAGTAACCCCTGAGCGCTGCTGGGTGTGACCCTAAAACTGAAGAAAAAAAAGAATTCAATTTACATGAGTCACATGAGCGATGGCAAATCTCTGGCACACGTGCCAGCTGTGGCACGCAAAGGCCTTGCAGCTGGCACTCGGGAAGGTCCGCAATTAATACATTTATAAATTTTATAAAATTATTTTAGATACTAAAATCTTGTTATTAATGTTTAATTGACGTGCTGGCGCTTTGAGGAAATTCTACGGTTTTGTGCGGCAGTTAGGGCACTTGGGCTCAAAAGGTTAGCCATCACTATTAGCCATTACTATTAAATATAGACTGTCATAGGTAGAAAGAGTTTAGTTAGTAGGTAATTAACTGTCATAGGTAGTTCAGAGTTTCTATATTTGATTCCTACTGAACATTACTAGATAACTCTTTATATTTGAAATGTATTATTGGCAACAATCATGTATTCATTGGGCATGATAAATACAATAACTTTGTTATTATTGTTTAAGTATGTGCTAATTTTTTTTATTTAAACACCTTGATTACATACATGATTGTGTTTGGGTTTCAGTCATGTAAAGAACACCACCCATTACCAGTGCAACATTCCCATCACCAATGTCCCAAGTCTCCCTCCTCCCCACCCGACCCCTGCCTGTACTCTAAACAGGTTCTCCATTTCCCTCATACATTCTCATTATTAGGACAGTTCAAAATGTAGTTATTTCTCTAACTAAACTCATCACTCTTTCTGGTGAGCTTCCTGAGGTGAGCTGGAACTTCCAGCTCTTTTCTCTTTTGTGTCTGAAAATTATTACTGCAAGAATATCTGTGCTAATTTTTTTAAAAAATTCATTTCATATTTGAAATTAATACAAAGCTAATATATATTAATTTGTTACTCATTAAATTGATTCATTCAACATTTAAATACATTTATTTAAATAAATGTATATTAATTTACATGCTATTTTTAACACAAGGGGGCTCACAAATATTTTTATATTTACATAGAAATATGTATATAATATAAATATATATTTATGTCTAAATATATACTCTTTATATTTATATTTTTTGTGTACCAGAGCTATAGCATAGCAGGTAGGGTATTTACCTTGCACATGGCTGACCTGAGTTCAATTCCGGCATCCTATATGGTCTCCTGAGACTGCCAGGAGTGATTTCTGATTGCAGAGCCAAGAGTAACCCCTGAGCACTGCCGGGTGAGGCCCCCAAAACAAAGTAAAAACAAATAAACAAACAAAAATTATTTTATTTTCTTTATATTTATTTTCAAAGTTTTATTTTAGATATTTAAATGGTTTTATTTAGTTCTTTATTTCAATTCCATAAAAAAAAATCCACTATCCTTCCCCACTTCCCCATTTCCCTTCATCCATGGTAAACTTTTTACTGAAAACCATTTCTTAGATTGAGGCTATTTTCTAAATATAGTTGTATAATTTTCAGTGTCTTTCTTCTGACTAATTTTACTCAGTATAATACTCTGTCAAATCTATATACAGACCAGCAAATTACACAGTTTCATCTTTATTTATAGCTGAATAGTACTCCTCATATAAATAGTACCATAGGTTTTTTCCAGTCATCTGTAATTAGGTCAGTGATTATTTTCCAGATTATGAATATTGCAAATGGCATAACAAACATATATTTTCTGAACAGAGTATTTGGGTTCTTGGGGTATATGCAAATTTATATAATTTTAATTCTTTGCATCAAAATGTTTTTTTGCAGTTTAACTGTGAAATTTAAACAAACTTTATCATTACTTCAAGTTAAAATTATGACTTTTTAATAATTTACTTTTTTAGTAAATTAGATAACATAATAGACTTGTACATTAAATACATCTTTATTACTTCAAATTCTTACTAATAAGGACATAATCAGCATTTGACATCACTGAACTCTTAAGTTGTAGAAAAAAATTCATCATATAAAATATAACTTAATTTACTCTGATATATAATCAAAAATAATATAAAAATATGTACTAAAAATGTCATCTTATTTGAAGCTAATTTGTATGTAATTTTCTGAACAGTGACAAAAATTACTGCACATATTTTAGATGATATTTTATCTTTAAATATGTTTATTTTACATATGATAAATTATGTATGTTAATGTTTTTATCTAATATTGTTTAATTGTTTTATATCTGGCATCTTTATGTCACTAGTTATCTCACAGAAGCTAAATTAAAAACCAACAAAATAAATGTGAAATTAATAAGTTACTTAATAATATACTATATAACAGTTATTAACATTATATAATATAAAGAGATATTTATGTAATATATGCAATGCATTCTTTTATTTTATTTATTGATTTTTGATAAGCAGGCTCTATCCATATCCTTCTTGCTGTGAATAATGTTGTAATAAAAATAGAAGCACATTTATACTTCCAAAAATTTATTTCATCTCCTTTAGTTTTTTATTTAGTATCATCTAAAAGTTCAATTATTATATGTATGATAGTTACATTTACAAAAGTTTTGCATAAATATGTGTTTGCATATTTGCATCAATATTTGCATGAATACAGTGACTATAAAATTTATATATTTTTCAAAAATACAGAGGCTTCACTTTCACCCATATTCCCCTCAACACTTACAATTTATCTTTTTATGTTAGTATGTGATTTGTAGTCATATTCAATGTTCTCAGAGGCTACTCCCTGCTCTGACCTCAGAAAGCTTGCATCAGGCAGTGACCAAGGGATTTTACAGAGGTGCAGATTAAATTGGGATTCCTGCTTGCAAAGCTGAGTCCTCTTTTAGTTACTACTCCATCCACTCTTGTCTTTATTGATGACTGTAATTTCAAAAAGTGTGAGATTGTATATAATATTTATTTTTACTTTATTCTGATAACTATCTATATTGAGTCTTTTTGTACAATTGTTTTCTGATTTTATATCAAAATATTAATTTTATAACTCTTAAACAATTATTTAAATCTTTAAGAAAAATATATTTCATTTGAGGCATCATGATTTACAATACTGCTAATAATAGGGCTTATGCCATTTGATTTCACCATTGACTCAGGCCCTCTTCCTCAAATCACACTCCTCCTCAGTGGCAAGCTTAGTTCTGTAGACTAGTCCTTATGGTCTGTTACCTTTGGCCACTTTTTATTTCATTTATATCTTTTTTTATAGCTCACTCTTGAAAAAGATCATTCTAGTTCTGTCTTCTGACAAACTTCTCTCGCCTCTTCCTCTTGACCAACATTTATATGTCCTTGTCTTTCTCCCATTTGTGTCTTTTTTTTTTTTAACATTTTTTATTGTTTAATTTCATTTTAATTTTCCTGAGCAGTTTTGTTTGTTGTGCAGAAAATATTGAATTTGACAAAATCTGTTTTCTTAAATTTGTTTTTTATTATTTGTGCTTTTGTCATGATATTTTAAAGACTATCATCAGGGCTTTTGTCCTATTCTTTTTTAAAAAGAGAATTAGACTTCCTTGTAGTTAAGTCCAAACTTTGATCTAATATTAATGAGTAATAGAAAATTAAAATACTATTTAATAAGTTTTGTGTGGCCATACACTTTTGTAGCACCAAATTTGGAAGAGACTTTCATTCACCATTGAATATTATTGTTTTCCTGTTCAATTACGAGTTGAAAGTTTATATCAAGAGTTATTTGTGGTCTCTCAAATCTATTGATTTGTGTGACTATTTGTTATCAGAAGAGTGCAATTTGGATTAATATAGCATCTTTATATATTTTCAAATTAGGAATTTTTATTCTCCTAATTTCCTATTTTTATTTAATGAATTTTCTTATGTTATCGGTGATTGATTTTGCTGTCTGGGTGCTCTCTTTACATAGGTTTAGGATGGTGTTTCTATAACTATATAATAATGTTCCATAGAAATGCTATTAGAGATAGTTTTGAATCATTGGGTTTGGATTATATGGTGATTTTAATAACATAAATACTTTCTATATAACCATGTATCCTTAACTATTTTATTTTATGGACAAATCAGTAGTATTATGTTTTCCTTTTTTAAATATGTTTTTGTTAGTGTACAGAAAAAATGTCCTGTGCATCTATATTGTGTCTTGTGTATTTATTAAAAGTAGTGATTAATTGTTTTGTTTGCATTTTTTATTTTTGTTGGGATTCCTAAAACTTTATTCATATAAAATCATCTTCTGGAGGTAGGGCTGACATTGGGTTTTGCCTGCTGCTGACCCAGATTTAAGCCCTGACCCTGCATTGTCCCCTGAGCACCTCCAGAAATAAACCTGATCACAAAAAGCTGAGAGTAGCCTCCCAACTCCAGGTGTAACCCAAAAGCCCAAAATAAATTAGATTAAAATAAAAATATAATAGATCGTAAAAAGCAAGTGATCACAGCTGGAGAGAAAGTCAAGAGGGTAATACAATTTTCTCCTTGTAGGTGGAGATTAGGTTTTGTTCCACACATGCAAACAGTTCCTTATGCGTGCAAGGCCTTACCCCTAAGGTCAGAGACATGAGATGGGTTCTCCCAAAAACAAAGACTTTACTTATTTATTTTAATAATTTTGATGGCTTTTGTTTATTTCTCTTTTCTTGCCTGTTTGCTCTGGTTAGAATGAGATTCAGATGGATATTTGAGACATATTAGGGATTAGGCCAGACCATCCCTAAATTTGTAGCTGTATTCCCGAGAGTCACTAAGTAGAGAAGACTCCAGTTTTTGTGATATCCAGAAGTGATAACTTTCAAAAATTTTTGAAATATGGTTTATTCATCTTAAAAGTCATTATGCTTTTATATCTTCCGTGAACCTAATAGAGAGCATACTTGCTATATAGAATAGCATACATATGCTGATTTTTTTTTCTAGTACGTGCTGATGGATTAGTGACTTTCTATTTTTTCCTTCTGGAATGCTTCACCTTGTATTCTTTCCAGATTTGCTGCCTCAAATTCACTGAGATTTCAGCATAAAAAGTTTTCTTAGTGAGTAGTTTACTGACATGATCTAATCATCCTCACCACACAAATCACCATCTGAAATAATTGTGTAAGTACTTTGAGATCTCCACATCTCTTTGTATGAAGCCCATAAATACAAGTTCCATACAGAGTTTTGCATTTCAGGTCTATCAATTATCATCTCTGAATGGAAACATGCCACTTGATTGAAAATTTTGAGATTTGTGTAATAAAATAGCTTTTTATGAAGTTAAGAGCAGACTTTAGGATAACTGAAAATAATAAACAAGAACATCATGCAATGGCAAATATGCACACTAGAGTTTGAAGTAACAAGAGCCTGAGGACAATTCAACTGTGCATTGAGTGACCAGCAGTAGACACTGTTGGATAGAATAAAATGGTTCTTTGGTGGAAAGATGGTGCGGTGATTTTGAACTCCTAAAACATATGAAACTTTGCCTTCCACCAATGATATTTAAAAAAAATTAACTCAAATAAAAGAAACCACCCAAAATGGGACCTGTGGCTGGAACTGGTAGATGTAATATGAGGTCAAGCTCTTAAATGTTGGCTTTGCCTTTATTTAATTTTTAATCAAGACAATATTATTTGCAGTGTTTCACATTTAAGTTATAGGCATCAATACCAAAGCTAGTGTCAACTTCTCTCCATCAACTTCTACCTTTAATGGGACTATTTCATTTTAAAACAAGTTGATAGCATTTTATTATAAAATTTTATCAAACTAGTCCACATTACAACAATTGTAAGTATAACGTTTTGTTAACAGCCAAATTGTTGGACTGGGACCACTGACATAAGATCAATAAAAAGATTTAACAGAAAACAGAGGGAGCCTGGAGAATCCTCACAGCTGTCTGTTCAGAGACATCAGATGAAATGTGTTTGGTTGTGTAGGAAATAGAAAATAATAAAAATAGGAGTCAACTCTGGAACTAGGAATCAACTGTAAGTAAGATCTAGGGATATGAACAAAAGAGTGAAATATGTTGTATAGTAAGTTTAATGCTTTTTCTTTCACTTAAAAGAAACAGGATGTAGTCAGGGTAACATGGGTTGCTATAACTTCGTGTTTTGCTTCTATAGCTATCTATACTTTCTTTTGACTCAAGAATAGTTAATCCACAACTTACTCAGTGTGTTTGCAAATGTGCTCAAAGCCTATATAATCTTACCAAAACTTCTAGTTGGTGTTCCAAGCTCATGGAGTGGTCCAAGCTTGTGAACCTTCTGCTTCTGAGCTATATGCCTCAAAAAATTTCTCATTTGATTACCAGAACGGTCAGTCTGTGTAGCAAGATTCATTGGCTCATCTCTTCTCAAGGGTCTCCAAAAATCCTTCTTGAAAAGGGCATTTATGCATATGGTTTTATTTTTTATTTTGTTTGGGTTTTTTTTATTTTTGGTTTGTTTTTGGGACACACATGGCGGTACCCACCCAACTCTGCACTCAGAAATAGCTCCTGAAAAGCTTAGGGGCCAGTTGGGATGCTGGAGATCAACCTGGTGAGCTGTATGTAAGGTATATGCCTTACCCGCTGTGTTATTGCTTCAGTTTACTGCATAAAGTTTTATATGGGTAACATAAGTCACACACAGTTTCCCTTCTACCTCAGTGGTGTTTTTACACTAGCTAGTGAACCACCCATTTTTGTTGCCACTACAATGCCAATACACTTTTATCTATATATTGATTGGTTAGTTTAGTTTAATGGTCAATATCATTTCATCACAGAAATACATGACTTCTAAAACATAGTAATCGCCTGCCAAGTAATAAGAGAGAACAAGAAATAAAAGAGGATTCTATAAAATCTGTAATGTGAAATTTAATAGCAAATACAAGTTTTCACCATTTACCTTCTATTCCAAAACTACATGAGATAATAAAACTATTACTTTAGAATAGATGCTAACAAAATATATTGTCTTTTGATCAATCCTGCAATTCACCCTTATTTCAAGAAGTAGCTCCTGTAAAACACATAACTTTGAATTATCACATGCAATGCTTTTATCCCAATCTGTCAACTTATTTTCATCTCAAATTTTCCTCATCAGAGACTTAACACATTTTTTGAAAAGTAGCTCAAAGACATATATTAAGGGTTATGTATAACCTTAACTCATTATAAAGGAAGAGTGTATCCAGCATCATTCATATAAATTTTATATATAATTTTAAATATATAAAGACCTCAACCATATATTTTCATTAAAATAAATGAAAATGGAATCGAGATTATTTTATTCTTACTTTTATTCAAACTCTCTTGATTACATATTCTGAAACTTTTCTCAAGAATAGGATATCCAAGTCATAATAAAATTAGGTAACTTGATAAGCATTTTTAAATAAATGAAATTTACTTAAAATAAATTTAAGGTAACAATGGAAGAATATAAATATTTTTCTACAAAATCCATATTTTGTTTCTATTTTAGTTTTATCAACCAGTAATTATTGTCAGTATATTTACATAAATAAATACTGAAAGGTACAAATGCTCAGATGATGATTCTAAGCCCAAATATTGAAGGCACAAAATGCAGCATTAATATCTTGTCTGCTTTTTTCTTGGGAGGCAATTAGACCCAAACCTTTTGAAGCTTTCTGAAGGTCAAAGTGCATTTTAAAAAGTTTAATTTCTGAATAGTTAGTAAACAATAGGTGACTATAAAAGTAACTTTTTAAAAATAAGCCCCTATCAAGCTTTCTCAAAAGACCATAAAGTTTAAAGATTTGCTTTTCTCCAGAACTTTATTTGATAAGAAGCTAAAAACATCTACAAATTTCCCATTTTATTTTCCTAACTCAGATGTTCTTAAATCGAAACAATGATGGGCAAGAGGAAACAAACCATATTTTTACCAGCCTATATTTTCTTTGAAATTGCTTATCAGCACTGTTCTCTAATGAAATTCTACCATGTGTTCTTTCAATGCAGAAGTATTGTACTAAATTAAGAAGCAGAAGAGAGGTCACCAAACATGGAGCAGGATGCAGTATAGCTGCTGAAAACTATAAAAGATATCCAGAAAAAGATAGTCTTTTTATAACTTTGATAATGATATTTGAACTTATTCTAATTCTATGAAATGCTTTATATAAATGAATAATTTATATAAACTTTACATAGAACAAATTTTATATTGAGAATATTTATTTTTAAAATGGATTGAATAAAATAGGGATCATGTATATTCATATATATGTATAATACATAACTGTTTTTATCTTAGATATTTTAATAGTGAAAATGAATAGAAAAATATGGTTGAAATAGTGTAATAAAACATATGAATATAACCACACATTAATCTCAACTGTAATTATTAAAAGAATAAAATTTTTAGGTGTAAAGTTTAAAAAAAGCAAACCTAAAAATTGTATAGTGAAAAACATGTAGGATGAATCATCAATAAAAATATCTGTTAATAAGTATGAAGGAGAGTTAGAGAAACAAAATAGTGGAGAAGGTGCGTGCTTGTGTGTGTGTGTGTGTGTATGTGTGTGTGTGTGTGTGTGTGTGGCTGTCCCAGATTTGATCTCCAGAACTCCATAAAGTCCCCTGAGCACAGCCCAATGTGATTCCTGAGGGCAGACCCCAGGAGTAATACCTGAGCATCACTGGGTGTAACTCAAAAACTAAGCAAGACAAAACAAAAGAGATTAAAGGAATCACTCTGTAAAGAGTAAAAACATATTAAATTAAAGGATATTAGTACCTAGTTAATGAATAAACAATAGCAAAAATAGAGTTCAATATTAATATTCCTTTTCTATAAAGAGTCAGAAAAATGGTTGGATTGTAGATGTGGGAATCACATACCAAGGTAAATTGGATAAGTAGATAGTGGTGGCAGAGGAAAATCAGGATTGTATAATCAAGTGAATTGTGTTTTTAAACTGTGTGTTGATATTTTTGGTATTCATTTATGCTATGATATTTGAAAAACAGCCCAAAGATTAATTGATTTAAGATTAAAATGTTTTACATTCTGTCTTCAAAACTAATAGGTAAGATTGGAATTTACTATAAAATTTTTGCATAATATGGCTTGCCACAGAATGAAAATTTCAGTCATCTTAATGAATAATATAAAGTGTTTCAATAATTCAAAAGACCAATAAATGAACAGGATATGCACATATCAATTTATTCATCCAATAACCCAATTACTGAGTTATTTTATAAACTATGTTCTAAATGTTCGGCATTGTCCTAGAAAATGAATAATTCTAAAGACAATATAAAGCATATAAAATTGTAATCATGTTTATAAAATATAATAGTTTTCTAAAAAGTGAAAAAGCTTTTTTAGAATTGTCCCTCTAATTATAGCCACATGTATTTTAGCGTACATATTTTAAATCTATGGCAGTATTTTATTTTTTAGTTAGTTTTATGTTTTCTAAATTATGCTAACCTGGTTAGATAATGATCTTTGGAGTTGATGCTTTGTCGTTTCACCATACTTCATAGGAATCCATAGCATGTTGATGATAACAATATCAATTACAACACTATATTAAGAATTATTTTAGCTATTGTATAATTTGGAAGAATCTCTTACCCATTGTATAATTTGGGTGTTTTTCATTTTTAAAGGGTATATTTTTTTATTAGCATGCCTTTGTTAGTGCACCTAGGTCGAATTATTTCTTGTGGTTGACGTTTTAGTTTTGGGAGGCATGTGTGTGACATTTATCTTTAATCCCCTCTCAAGGTGTTATTAGAACAGCTTTGCCAAACATGGACCGGGAAGTCAAAGAACAATATCAAGTCCTCATTCAAGCTAAGGATATGGGCGGACAACTGGGAGGGCTGGCTGGAACCACCATCGTGAACATCACCCTCACTGACGTCAATGACAATCCACCTCGATTCCCCAAAAGTATGTTTTTCTAGTTAAGTTAAATCAGTGCAGTGTAATCAACATTTCTTTTAGAAATTCACTTTAATTTTCTCACTTATAGTTATTAGGAAGCAAAAGTTCACTTAGATATGTTGAGAAGTTTTCTCTTAGATTATATTATTGTACCATAATAACATTTTAACAAATAACATGTGAGTCAATAATAGAACGATGAGCCTTTTGCTATTGATTTTCATTGAAAAATAATCACATAACTTGCAAAATGGTGCACACTTCTTATTAGTTGTGAACTAAATACAGATTATGAAAGATTTTAAGATAATAGAACAATGAGCCTTTTGCTATTGATTTTTATTAAAAATATTCACATAACTTGCAAATAGGTGCACACTTCTTATTAGTTGTGAACTAAATACAGATTATGAAAGATTTTAAGGCACATTTATAACATTTATATTTATGTTCCATTTGCTATGCTACATAATTTGCATAAGGAATCTGCCTTGGCTTTAGCAATTATGTGCTAAATTATTTTTATAAGTATGTGTGTATTGATGAAACTACTGTGATGCTATTTACCTGATTTCAGTCTATTTTGTTTTAGTTTTACAACAGGTGAAAATTGCTAGTTTCTATGATAATAGGCTGATTCACACCTGTATCTTCTCTGTAACTCTCTGTTACTTACCGAAAATGAGTACTTCTCACTTGGGTTACATCTAGTTTTCCTTTGCAGTATTACATTTAATACCATTCAGTATCTGTCGATTTTCTTTATATTTTTAAGAATGATTTCAGTGGTCCTAGGCATTAGACTACACAACTGAATGCTTCTATCAATATTTAACAAGAAACTTAAAGATTATTAAATATTATTTTGTATAAAGAATTAAAAAATCCAGAACAAATGTATATTTATTCAAATATAAAGTCTGAGAACATGCAAGTAGACTTTTTATTCCAATAGTTTTCTGGTTTTCTATATTTTATTAGCATGCCATCTTTATAAAAATCACTAATCTATTTATTATTATAAACTTACTTTTACTAGCTGATCAGTAAGATAAAGAGTGGAATGTTTTGGGGCCGGGAAGGTGGCACTAGAGGTATAGGTATCTGCCTTGCAAGCGCTAGCATAGGATGGACAGCGGTTCGATCCCCCGGAGTCCCATATGGTCCCCCAAGCCAGGGGCGATATCTGAGTGCATAGCCAGGAGTAGCCCCTGAGCGTCAAACAGGTGTGACCCAAAAACCAAAAAAATAAATAAATAAAAGAGTGGAATATTTTGATTAATATCTAGATTAATATCTATAAATTAACATTATCTTATGACGAAAGACTAGAATAAAATATAACTTATAATACCCAATGTGTTATCACAGCATTTTTATTTTTTTAAGAGAGATAGAAAATATACCATTGAAACAATAAGGATATAACATGTTTGATTCTTCATATATGGGAGTTATAAAGCTTCTATTCCTAATATAAAAACTTTTTTTTTACTATTTCTGTGTGACAGTGCATTTTGCCAAATAAAGACCATAGTCAGGAAGAACATCATGTATTTTGTTTTGATTTATATTTCTGGCATTGGAGATTGCTCTGTCTGGAGAGCAGAGGTATTCCTAATTAATGTTAATAAGCTAATTCACAAGGCTGATCATAGGGTTTTTCAGAAAAAGAATGTAAAATTTAGCCAGTGGAAAGAGACCACTTTCCACTGTGGGTATAGATAAAAAAAATAATAGCATGTGAAATTTGGACACAAACTAAGACAAACAGGAAAGGTCCAAGGGAATGTAAAGTATCAAGAGAGACAGAGACAGAGAGAGGCACAGAGGCAGACATAGACATAGTCACAGAAAGAGTAAAGTATTAAGTAACCATGATGTCATGTGCTCCCATCTCACTGAACCAAATTTTCCTTTAATTCAAGGTTGAATCTGTAGGTCAAGGATAACTACATGTTACACTCTTGGAAAGTTGGCAAGGGTTCAGTGGGGCTTTCAGAACATTTACATGCTGTGCCATAGACAGATCACAAAGAAATATGAAAGGGAAATTAGAGAATAAGAAAGTTTTGAAGTTTTCTCTTGCTCCAATGAAATAATTTGCTTAGAGATACTAAACAACTTTCCCAGGACAAAGAAAGTTAAATGACAATTTTTTTATCTCTGAAGTACTATTTCCTTCTTATTTAGCATAATATGTGAAATTATCCTTTACCTGCCACTATAAAACCATATTTTAAGAATATACATGCAATAAAGTTACAGCAAGATGTTCAGAATTGTCACCACTCATAAACAGAACAATGAGAAGGTATAATGTATGTAGCAAGTAGATTGCGTGATCAAATTACTTTCTGGTTTTGATGCAGGCATATTTGAACTATAGTCTGGAGCTATAATAGATGACAGATATTTTTGAATCATGAGAAAGAAAAGGAATCTTAGATTTTGCATGAATAAAATATCAGTCTCCTTGAAATTTTACATGCCTTTTTTGTCAAAATCTTTTCTCTTTCTTCTACTTCTTTTTTTTTTTTTTGACTGTGCTGTCATTTTGAATTACATACTTCCAAGGAAAAGGCAGAATATATTTATAAACAGAAAAAATATTTCGTTAGAGAGCTTTGCTCCTTTGCTGAAACATTTTCCCTGTGGAGGAATTAAGTTTCATGGCCTCTTAATGTAAACATAAAACATTATATATTACATATAAATTGAATTTGTTAAGTTCCTAGAGAAATGTGTGTACAAATAAACTGACACCTGTATATTTGAAAGGATCCTTAGAGTTCATTTAATTTGTTTATGTGCAGTATGCTTATTAACAGTACATGTATTCATGGTCTGTTAACCAGATATAACTTTCATATTAACTTTATGAGCAATATCTATTGTTTTTAAAATGCACAAGTTTTCTTTTATCTGCTAAACATAGTTGCTTTAACTTTGTGTGTAGAAAAACATATCAATTATTGAGTCCTGGATGGAGGTGGATTATGGTGAGATGGATGGAGGGGCCTTTCTTGGCCAGCCTGGGCCACGCACCATGAGGAAATGATCCACACACAGTCAGGTTTCAGGAGACATCAACTTTATTAATGCCCCAGCCAATATGTATGGCCTATAATCTTAAACCTTTTTAAGCAGGCTCTCATCATCTGCCCTGATAGTTTAACCTCTTTCTGACAGGTCTCCTCTTGCTACTTCTTTCTCACTGAATCTCTCTCTCAATCCCCTTTCTGCCCCTGAGGCAATCCTTTCCTTACCTACCAAAGACCCCTCCCAGAAATGGGCTGTCAGATAAGATTACTACAGGAAGATGGGGGTCTGGTGACATCTGAAGGACATCTGACCAGCCCATTTCTGGGAGGGGTCTTTGGTAGATAGGAAAGGATTGCCTCAGGGATGTAAAGCAGATTCAAGGATGGATGGAAAGAGATTCAGAAAGAAAGATGGAGAGAGAAGCAGGATGGAGGGAAAAGAAGCATGTTAAACGGTGGCAGGGCGGGTGAAATAGGCTGCTTAAAAGGTTATCCTAGGTGGCTAGGGCCTTGAATAAAGCTTCATGTCTCCTGAAACCTGATTGCTGTGAGTCTTTTCCTCGCGGCTACCCTGAACCCTCAGACCCTCCTGCTGGAGGTACTTGCAGGCGCTGGCCCCAGGTCAGCAGAGAAAGGCCTTTCCATCCATCTGACCATTATCCACCCACCTCCTTCCAGGACTCAATAATTAATACTTTTTCTGCATACTGTTAATCAACATGTGTGCATATATGACCTCGTTAAACATATATATCATTTTTTCTTTTGCAAGACTTTTAAAAAATGAGACATTAAAATGTATCTGTATCATACAGATATAGATTGCTATTCAATTATTGCCAAATATATAGTTCCTGATATATATATATGCTAATTAGCAGAATTGTGTTGTAAATTATACCAAATAATTATCAAATCTTATTTTACAAGTAATTTACACAAATTTTCTGTTTAGTTCTTTAAAAGATGGTATATATTCTCATTGACTGTACTTGACCAATTTCAAACAGCCAAGACATACAAATTACTCTCCTACTTTTGATCTCTAATTTACATACAAACATTAAACTCTTGCTTTTATTATTCCCCTTCTTAAATAAAATGTCTTTGATACCTGTATTGGACCCCAAAATCCTCATGGACAATCAATGAAATAGCCAATGGGCTAAAGTAGAAATATAATTTAACAAGTAGAAATAATTACAATCATGTTCAAAGAATTCTGCCTGTGTCCATATACAATCTAAATATTTTACTTGTGAATCTTCTATAGAATTATTTCACTACCTATATTATAATTAATAACTTTAGTACAGAATTTTCAGGTCTCATAAGCTATAGAAAGAAATGTAAATATCTTTATTACTTGAATTTTAAATGACAAAACCATTTAACAGAGTGACCTAAATTATACATGATGAAATCAAATCAATTAAGTGATGTGGTTAATTCACATTAAGCAAAGTAGTCATACCTCACCCACTAGATCTCCTTCCTATATGCAGGAATTTTTCAATAATTAAAATGAATAGAGTACCTAATGAGAAGAGATGAGAAGAGATAATTTGTTGGAGTCATAGAGAAGTATATTTTTTGTCTTTAAGAATAATTATTGGGACCAGAGTACAGCACAGAGGTAAGATCTTTGCCTTGTACATGGCCGATCTAGGACAAACCTTGGTTTGATCCCCTGGTTACCCATATGGTCTCCTGAGCCAGGAATGATTTCTGAGTACATCACTAGGACTAAACCCTGAGCATCACAGGATGTGGCCCAAAATAAGAGAAAAAGAAAAAATAATTTGTAAGGTAACTATTTGTTTGATAAATGACTTGAACTTAATCGTGAAAACAAAAATGTACAGGATACTCATATTAATTATTGAATAAATAAATAAATATTAATATTCAAGCCTTTGTATAGAATGTGTAAAGCTAAATCAATATAAATACTATTCATTTAAAACATATGTACATAAATGCAGATATAATAAATACCTAACATGGGAGAAAATACTCTTATTTTTTGGTGCAGAGTTCCTCTGCTGCCAAAGTTAATCCTGAATATCTAACTATAATCATTATTTTTAGTCTGTATTTTTAGTCTGTACTTTTCACTTTAGTAATATAACTTTCACTTCCCAATTTACCTGGAGACAAGCTACTGGATGATTCCTACCTGCAGATCAAGAGTAAATAACTCTTGAACACCTCTAGCATGTGTCCAAATGATGCACTTGAGGTTGAGGCAAAGGTTGAATTTTCTGTCTCTCCAATCTGTGTTCTGAAATGAATAAACAGAAAAGAATAGGAATGGGAATGATTATTCAAAACACCAGAAGAAGCCAGGTTAAAATAGTGGGTCTAATGTGAAATTTGATACCATTTAAATGAAAATTTTATTTTTCTCTAAATACTTAAGATTTGTCAGATTGGTGTTTAGGTTTATAGCATACTATATGTAGAGCATATATAACAGCATATATAATATGTGCTATTAAACATAAACAAATTATAATATAGATTATTATATATAACTTATATAGACTTTATCACAAATTCAAGCTTTTTCATTATAAATAGGTGTAGATATTAGCAAACAAGGTTAGCATAACTTAGCATAACAGAAATTAATAATGTGAATATGTTATCAGAGATTTATATTTTATGTATCTCAAATTTGTGCTGGGGTTATTTAAATTGAACTACACATTTTGATTTCTACAATTTAGACTACTAATATTTAAGTAATTTCAAATAGATACTATTTTTCTTGTATATTTTGACAACTTAGTTTAAAAAATTTAGAAACTCATTTCTCTGATTTTGGTATAGGTAGATAATTTAATTTTTTAATCTATCTATCTATCTATCTATCATCTATCTATCTATCTATCTATCTATCTATCTATCTATCTATCTATCTATCATCTATCTATAAATTTATCTATCTCTGTTTTATGGCATAATCCAGAAGTGCTAAAGGGTTACTCCCAGATCAATGCCTGAGGATCATTTCTGGAAGTCCTTGGAAGACTATGCAATCTGACTCAACTTGCAGGGGTCTCAAACTCAATTTACCTGGGGGCCGCAGGAGGCAAAGTCAGGGTGATCCTTGAGTGCAAAGTCAGTAGTAAGCATTGAACATTGGGGGATGTGACCCAAATAACTAAAACAAAACAAAACAAAAAAGATTCCTCTAGGGCAGGGCCACAAAATGTTGTATGGAGGGCCGCAAATGGCCCGCGGGCCGCAAGTTTGAGACCCCTGGTTGATTCCAGGTCATCTGTATGCACTCCAGACATTGAATTAAGTCTTTTTCCTCCTTCTAACATTATTACTCATATAATGTTATCAAAAATATAATATACTAATATATTACCTTTTATTTCAATATTGCACACAGATATGAATAAGAGATCTAATATGGCCGGAGTGGTAGCACAATGATAGCGCATTTGCCTTGCACTTGACTGACCTAGGACGGACCTCAGTTCAATCCCCAGTATCCCATATAGTCCCCCAAGCCAGGAGTGATTTCTAAGCACATAGCCAGGAGTAACCCCTGAGTGTCACCAGGTGTGGCCCCAAAACCAAACCAAACAAACAAGAGACCTAATAGCTAAGTGTAAAAATTAGAGTATATGTGAATGTTTTGCAACTATATATATTAGTGCATATATATTATATATCTATTG
This sequence comes from Suncus etruscus, assembly GCF_024139225.1. Classification (NCBI taxonomy): domain Eukaryota; kingdom Metazoa; phylum Chordata; class Mammalia; order Eulipotyphla; family Soricidae; genus Suncus; species Suncus etruscus. The sequence goes on from NC_064849.1 coordinate 79,146,436, forward strand.
AACTGGGAGTAGCATTTTAATTAATAAAAAGAGATATAAGATTAATAAAATATGCAAACATTTTATTTAAAAGTATTCTCCAAGTTGATTTAAGCATGAATTATCACATTTATGACTATTTCTATACTTGGAAACTCAAAGAGAACACAAATAGTCTCAGAAAAAGGCAGTTTGTCTATATGTATTAATCACAGAATTATTTCAACAATAAAGTTCTGGAAACAACTCAACCATTCCAAAGCAGATGCATAGAGTAGAGAAAAATAAAGGAGCAGTTCATATATAATAGTTTACCACTCATCTATGAGAACAGATGGAATCTTGCAGTATGCTATAACTTGTATGAAATTGCAATAAGCAATGCTAAGTGAAATGAATCAAAAGAAAAGGACAGATGCTTAATGAACCAGCTCATATGTGAAATTTAGAGAAGCAAAGCAAGGGATTAGATAGTCCCCAATGTACACAAATCCTGAGCTATGGTCAATTGAACTGTGATCCAAGGATGATAAGAAGTACAAAAGCATCTTGGCATAATGGTAACAGATCTTGGCACTTAGATAGTGGAAACAGTGTATAAGTATTGCACATGTAATATAATATCAGTATTATTGTTTAAATAGTAATAAATAAATTTAAATATAAGAATATAATTCAAACAAGACAGTTGTATAATATAACAAACTTTTCAATACATTGATTAAGTGTTTTTCATATAATTTGCAAATAGTTAATTTGTGGGAACTAATAAAAATAAGTTAAACATAGCTCATTCTTGGCATAAGGTATACAAAAGATAATCTGGGTCTTATTTATAGGACTTTTATCAATGGCTCTCAGATGAGAAGACCATGAGATGCCTCTGAATTTCTGTTAACCTGTAATCTGAGTTTTGTTTCAATAAACAATGCTAACATCCCGGAAATATACATTTTCAATAATTGTTCTTGTAGATTTTGATGTGATGCAACAAACTCTAATTAGGCAGTGCATAAAACTTTCATTTTCAAATAATACAATTGAAAACATTCAGATAATTTTTTCCTATTCTGTAATTAAGATAGGAGTAAAAGCTCTGAAAGTGAATGTGGGACAGTTGACTGCCTTACTAAAATAAAGTGCTGAACATATTTTCTGAAATTCAGTATTTATATGTTTCTAAAATAATTTCTGGAAGAAAGATAGTTTAGACATTATGAAGAAACAGTTTAGACATTGTGAATGGTATGAAAAGCTGTGCTCTATCAGTTACATCCTGGTACCTGAATATGACAATTAAAGACACCCAGGATTCCCACACCTTCAAATTTACAAGTTAATTATAAAAACAACTATTACTTTCAAAAGTGGATCTATTTAGATAATCCATTTTTGTATTAATAATAATGCATAGGGTTTGGGAGATATACACTCTTTATTTAAATCACACAATTGAAATATCAAGTGATAAAAGGATTTTCCCCATTATTTTCACTATCTTTTCCTTCTTTCTGCTCAGTTCAATCAATTTATATTTTTTAAATTCATTGAACATAATTTTGTATGCCATAATTATAGTATTCCCATATGAGATTCTTACTGTTTAAAAATAAAAAGTCAAGCTTAAAAATACCAATAGATCATACCTATATTGATAGCTGACTTACCTCCAGAAAATAATTAGTCTTAAAAATATATTTGTCAACATGCAAGAATAGATTTAAAAATATGTAATCTATAAAAATTGTGAAGTAGATATAAAATAATTCTGTCATACATTCACACACACACATACACCATTGCCTCTGCCTAAAAAAACTTACAATAGCAATTGTTTTAAAATAGAAAACCCTGATTTTATTTTATACTGGTTAAAATATAGTAACCCTAATTTTATTTTATACTGGTTAAAATATAGTTTCAGGATTAAATAAATTGATGAAGTCTCTAATTGGTTATTAAACAAATTATCACCACTGCCACTCTTTTATGAGAAGGAAGTAAAAGAATCCCTTCTTAAGTGATGTTATAGTCTGCTTAGTATATAAAAGTATCAGGAAGTGATTAGGTTGCTCTAACATAGCCTTTACTAGTTTAATTTTTATCTAGCCTTACCCCTATTACTTTTATTCCAAATTTTTACAGGAATATACTTATAATATGAATGCAATGTAAGGCTATGAAAGAACAATTTACTGATAGGAACTAAATATGTCATTTGATCTATTTCCTATTTTCCTAAAAACATATTTATTTCAATATATTTGTAGTCTATAAAATATATAAAGATAATACAACTTGAGCATAAAACTTTTACATAATCAACATATATTAATCATACTTCTTTGTGATGCTTAAAATTTATTACTTAGAATATACATCTTAGTTATCTCACAGAATAATAAATTACATAAAACAAAAATACTCAGATGCATACAAGCAATAACAATATAAAATCTTAAATGGGACTATGATCATATGATTATAGAAAATCAATTAAATCAGAAATTTTATCTACTTGAAATTATTGGGAGAATGTTTATGAAGCACAAAAATAAACTTTAATAAAATATAAATGTGAATTAATAATTTGGAAGAGGAGAAAATTGTCTAAATACTATTACAAGTCTGAAAAACAATTGTATCTGTATATGGTATGTTTGAGTAGGGGTCAATAATATCCATCACTGTATTGAAAAAAGATGGTGAAAAAATAATCTAGATTGAAGAAGAGGTTGGAGGGTATCTTAGAATAGTTGAGTAAGAGATCATTGAAAATATAGGTATTTTCAAGAAATCAGATCAGAGTTAAAAATAAAAATATAGAATAGATGTGATAGGTGGGTTCAAAGGTAAAGATAAATAGATCAGATTAAAGGTACTCTCAAATAGGCTGAGCCTATTCAAGGCAAATGAAGAGTACTAAAATGAGATCCTACATAAAAATATCTCAACTAGCTCAAATCTTTTTTTTAAGTTTTGTAAGTCATTAACACATGTCTTTTTTTGTTTGTTTGTTTTGGTTTTGGGTCACACCCACCAGTGCTCAGTGATTACTCCTGGCTCGATGCTCAGAAATCGCTCCTGGCAGGCTCAGGGGACCATATGGGATGCCGGGATTTGAACCACCGTTCTTCTGCATGCAAGGCAAATGCCTTACCTCCATGCTATCTCAAATCTTTAATGCATATATTTATGAATAGATCTCAATTTTAATTAAAAAATCAAGATACATTGACTTTTTTTCATTTAGTACATATGGTTTAAATTTAATGCATTATTATTAGATTCATGTTTACATAATAAATTATACTACTGGATTATTTTTAATAACTAAAGAAAACAAGCAATAATATTAAACTTTGGGTGTAACTGTATATAATAAAAATAATGTATTAACAAATGGCAGAAAAAATTATGTCAATAGATTAATAGTTTTACTGACAGTTAAATGCAAAACATTTTTTCTACTACAAAGTGTTATACATATTTTTTAACTTCATGCTTCATTTAACTTTATGCTTAATGGAGATATTATTAGTTCACTGGAAATTTATACTTAACATAAAATAAATTATAGACTTATGAACACTTTATATATAATACAGAAGGATATCCAAAATATGGCACATAATATTTGTAGCGATTTTGAAGAAGGTAATAACCGAACTAATATCAGAAAACTTTAATGAATCTGCTAGGTAGTAAAACAAATTGATCCAAAATCTTAGCACATTAAAAACACAAAGGATTATTTTTAACATGGTGTGATCACTTAAAAACAAATACAAAATTATCTTAAATGCATATGTGTTTATAGATACATGACTACAGAAACAGTTTCAGTACCTCACAGATGAAAGGTGCATCTTCTATCACAGGAACACAACTAGCACTTAAATTTTCTTAATAGAACAATGAATTTTATATATACAAAGAAAAATTAATAGAAGGAAATCTATGTTATATTTATGTATTCATTTGTTTGGGAGTTACACCCAGGAGTTAGGGTTACTCCTGGCTCTACACTCAGAAATCACTCCTAGCAGTTCTCAGGGAAATTTATGGGACACCAGAGCTTGAATCCAGGTCTGCCATGTGTAAATCAATTGCTTTTTTTCAAATCTTTACTATCTCTCAAGCTCCAGGAAACAAATATTTACCCAGAAGCAACAAAATAGAGTTTAAACAGTATTAAAATCAAATATAGGCATACATTCAAATATTTTACATATACACATGCTTAATATTGATACATATAAATATGTATTATTCATATTAGTCATTATCTAGAAATGAATAATTTTGGCAAAAATATCTTATTTGTGAAGATTTTATTCCTCTGTACTTCTTAGTATTTAAAAATTATGATTAGTCAAATCATGTGAGATTTATTCAGTACCCTTTAATAAATTTCAATTTATACATTTTTAGAATTTTTTGGTAAAGAGTTAAAATTATTTATATTTTGTGAAACTATAATAAATATAATTATAGGTCACATCATAGATTATTATCCATCTGCTATATTTTGTCAGATTGATTAGATACTATATAGACAAACATAGAAGAAAGGTTTACATATTTAATGGAGGCTTTAAGGGAATATTAAATATGCTTCATAAATGAACAATGAAAAATTATTGATGCACTTGAAATATGGTAAGGTCTTGACAAGACTTTCATCTCATTTAGACTTCTGTAAAGGAGAGAGTGATTATATAAATCATACATATTAAAATACATGTTTTTCAGAATAAAAACACATTTTTCTAGTTTATTAAAATAAATCATTCATTAATATGCATGTTTCATAGTTCCTTTGGAATCAGTTTTGATGATATTTCCAAAGCAATTTAAAATAATTGAAAAATGATAAAGGCAATTAGTATTATGAGAAAATATAGCTGAGTGTACAGAACCTACATACTAATAAACTATAATATTGAACTATAATATTTCTACTCAAAAGGTGAGGCAATGTAATAAGCAACACATAGTATGTTTCAGAACTAAAAGTCTTTATTATTTTATTTGTTATGTCCCAGAATTCTAGAGCATCTCCTTTCTCTTGTCTGTATCTTCACTGAGTTTGCTTCATAAAGGAACGCAAATCAACATACTCTTAATTCAATGCAGTTTAGCTTAAAAAGAATTCTGAATTATTTGCATGTTATTTTTTCACTAACGCGTTTCTACTTCTTTAACATAATTCACTGAAAACATGTTGTATAAAATGATTTTTAATGACTATAATTTAACTGATGTTGTAAGATTGGTTGATGTCACTGACTAAAATCACTGGTTTTCATCATTGGTAGACAGACCAGACTTTAAGTGACCAGGTACTAACAGTTCATTCAAACCAATCTTATTCTGACTTTATCCAATGATATAGCAGGGCTTGAAATCATCCATGGTGGGACATTTTTCCACACCATAAAAATGAACAAAAGCTAAAAACCGTTACATTTTTTCTTTCTTCTTACTCTAATCAGTTAGAATAAATATTTATGCATCCTAAAAACTTACTAGGAAGTTGTTGACTGGAAACTGTACTAATTGTAGATATCTCATAATCTCAAAATCAGAATAGTGAATAAAAGGAAAGAGACCAAGGAGACTGCAGTTTTGAAAGTACTTGTTTTTAGGTGGCTGGTCCGAATTTTAATTCCCAAGTCTAGATGTGATATTTGAGCTCTGCTAGAGGTGATCCTTGAGCACAGAGCCAAAAATAAGTTCTAAGCCGAGTTGTGTGTGCCCCCCAAAACAACAACAAAAATAGTAAATAATCAGGAAAATATAGAAAAGAAATAGAGAAGAAAAAAATCACTGAAAAATTATTTTGCATCACGGTGGCAGCGGTGGCAATTGTGGGTGTGCTTTATCAAACGATTTGGGTGAGAAAAAAACAGAACTTCTTTATGTATCAAGTGTCAAAATTTCTTCTTACAAAAGTTGATAATTATCATTATAAAGGCGTGAGTTTTGCAAGAGTTGTCACAAGAGTGACATCTATATAGTTCATATGCTACTATATTGAAAAGACAAAGCACTTGACTCAGAAAACACAAGAAAATGATAATGATATGTATGTTAAATTAATGTTAATGATATTAAATTGAATTTATTATGTAATGTTCATATTGAATTCATATTGATAAAAACATTGACAAATCACTGTAGAAGAAAAATGAACAAATGACATAGGAAGACAGAAGATATAATCACATAGGTTTTTTCACATATATTTTTTTCATATTCAGTTAAATTTTTTAAATGTCTTCACCACCAACTTCAAAATCCAACATACTTAACTGACTTGACTCTAATCTCAGTATAAGGCATTACAAGTAACACTTGTTGGCCTTTATTTAGAAGATAGATATAAATTTTCAATATTTCTTTATAATTTTTTAATATTTCTGTGTGCTCATTTTTCTTTCTGATATTTATAATTAAGCTTAAATATATCTCCAAAGTGTTGTAAGACATTAAAAAATGTGGTTGCAGGAGTATTAAGGTTCTTGATAGTAAAATACAAAGCTACTGCATAGATGTACAACTAAGGTGCAATATATTTATGTCAATCTCTCATACTATACAATAACGACCATTAGTTATACTAATAAGTACAGGCCATTTTTAAAATGTTTCATTTACTTACTTCATGTTTTATGGAAGAAGCTTAATTAATTTATTAGCCAAATGAATGTAATATAAATACTTAGCCTTAAATCTTTGAAAAGTGCTCAGTTATGAGAACTATAGTATTTAAAAAATGAATTTGTCATGACTCAGAGTATTTATGGCTATGTTGAGTATTTACAATTTAATTCATGAATAAAACATATTTTTATTCTCAGAAGTTCATATATTTGTATATGGTTAATCAAAATCTAGATTGGGCTAATATAATCCCTTAAAAATAAATTAGCCAATATAATAAAATTCTTCATGCAAAAATATTTGACACTTTAGATTAGAGGGGATAGTTAGTAGGTATGGTTCTTGCCTTGCATACAGAGCCCACCAGGGTTCTATAACCCTTTTGGTCCTGAATATTGCCAGGAGTAATTCCTGAGCACAGAGCCAGGAGAAACCTCTGATTCTTGCCAGGTCTGACCCCAAACAAACAAATAAAAAAAGATACTGGTCACGTCCCAAAGATTTATTCATTTTCAACTCATCCCAAGTCGGAGCGGGAGTGGATGTCTGTATTACTGACAGATTCCATTTCCCATATATTTATTATGCTTGATTGAATCCAGCTGGAGTCCAACTTTGTTATCAGGATGGTTCTTCCAGTGCACTACATTTCTATTAGTTTAATTGCGGCTTATTGAAACTACTCATAGCTTCAGGCTTTGGAGGAAATAGAGGGCATAAAATGTTCTTCAACCACCAAAATATTTTATTCAAGAATTCTTCAGTTTTCAAATATAGGGAAAAATGTTACAGTTAAAATTAAAATGACTTTTCAGGAGTCTTAATATCTTCCGTTCATTCATCTATCCCTATACCACTGTAGGCTGTTTTCTCGGAAGTATTACCATTTCTTTAAGAAGCTGAAGTTTCACAAATTGTCTACAAAACCATTACTTGAAAATCAACTTGCTTATTTATTCCTCCATAGATAACCTATGGGTTAGGCATATTATCATTACCATTACCAAATTACAAGTCAGGAAAAGAAAGATTAAATAAATCATTCAAGACTTAAGAACTATTACACATTTGTAACAAATACCTGGTTTATGTAGTCTAGTTTTACCCATAAAGATAAATGGTATAATACCCTTTATATATTCATTAAATAAGGTGAAGTCATTTTGTATATAATTATATTTACTTCAGATGAAAATATCAAAATATAGAGAAGGAAATCACTTTATTTCCACACAAATCAATGGTAAAATATACAGATACATTTAATAAATGAAATAATAAATCATTAAATAAATTGTATATATGACACAGGCAAGTATAACAAATATATTATTGAACAAATTATTTTAATTTATTTGGATTGTTTATTTGAAAATCATCTAATAGTTTTATGTAATGTATTTATATTGCAATATACTAAAACTATAATTGTAATTTAAGTAGTGCTTTATTTGGGTAGCTTCAATATATGAATAAATAACATTAAGTATTTAATATTTTATGAATTTTAATAATTTTAAGAGAAATTCAGATATTTTTAATGTTTCAGTACTTAAAAATATTATTTAGCTCCAATATATTTATAAGTCAGAAACAATGATTTATTACTTATTAATCTTGTGTGATTTTAGATAATGATCATTAACAACATGAAATAAAACATATTTCAAAAGGCAATCTATAATGAGTGTTTATGATTGCTATTCTCATTGCTTAATGTTATTAATTTTACAGTACATTTATTTAATTAATCTATTTGTTTAGGCCTTGTAGCCTTGAATTCTTTACAAATTATATAGATTTGTTTTTATTATGGTCAGCAAAGATTTCTCTTCTGCTACCTTATTTTCTAAAAAGTATACAAATACAATGAAAAAGAAGGGAATACATTGTTTTTGTCCTTGGGTATGTTAATATACTTGATACGATATACTCTGCAATATCTTACTAAGCAAAGTCTATTAAAAAAAACGGAGCCGGAGTGATAGCAAGAGGCCAATCTAGGACAGACCTTGGTTCGATCCCCAGTGTCCCAAATGGTCCCCTGAACAAGGAGCAATTTCTGAGCGCATAGCTGGGAGTAACCCCTGAGTGTCACAGGGTGCGGCCCAAAAAAGACAAAAAAAAAAAGTTACTCTTTAGGACCTATATTGTCTATAAAATTATTTATTTTTAAATAAATTTAAAATTAATATGAAACCCTCTTTTAAGAGTTTATAGCAGGGGCTAGAGCTTGCTGCACTCAGAAATTGCTCCTGGCTTGGGGGACCATATGGGACACCAGGGGATAGAACCGTAGTCTGTCCTAGGCTAATACATGTAAGGCAGATGCTTTACCACTCAGCGCCACTGCTCTGGTCCCATTTGGCTTATTTTCTTATTGTCTAAGAAACATTTCTTGTCACCTATTTTTTTCTTAATCGGTGTTGAACAGGAAGTACCATTAAGGTGTTTTATATGCATCAAAATTAGGATGCCTTGAAGATGATGGCTGTGTAATTGCATAGTATATCATAAGCAATCTGACTGGCACAGCTGAAGATTACTTCAGTTTTGAATTAGTCGGCATGACCTCAGCTTTATTGTTGCTGTTTTGCAAAAATGATAAAATGTCAAGTCATTGGGAGTAAACCAACAAAACTTAATCAATTTGACATGACGAATGCAGAGCTTCTCTGACTTGTCTGTATTCTGTAGACTTTATTACTTACTATGGTATTTTATTGAGTAATGTTTGTCTTAGTGAATGTTAGTGTCTACCACTGTACTAAAATCGATGTCAAGTGCATAAATAACAGAAAACTCGTGATCTGTATTTTGTGTACACTAAAATCAGTACACAAAAACAGATGAAGTGGTAAATCACTATTTTATATCTATTATATTTCAATTTTGGTAAGTAAATGTGCATAAGTGATATGAATCAATATATATGCATATATATATATATATATATATTAAAAATCCATTCTTCACTTTCGCAAGTTTTCCAATGCCATTAGACAATCATGAAATTTGTGGAGTGATGTAGACTACAAACAAAAAACACCTGATAACATATTTACCAGATAGTACAGAGAATCACAGTCTTCATATTTATTGTTATTGACCTCATATAAGTCCTGTTATAAGTATAAAATATATCTCAGCACATAGTTTGAAAAGGCTTTTTTCTCTAGCCAGCAATCTCATGGGCTGCCTTTCAAATTACCTTCAGGATTCAAAAAAATTCTGTCTATGTTGGAAGGCTTCAATTTTGGCCAAACTTTTTATTTTCACTAAAAATAATCCCTATCATCACAAGACTGTATTATTTGTTTCTATTATTTTTGCTATGAATGTTCCAATAAAAGCTAACTCATTAACTCTATGTGTAACCTGAATTTTCACCTATGTAATGGAATCAAAATTTAGCCCAGTTCTTTTGAGTCCTGGAGGTAGCTCTGCTTATTTTTCTAAGGATTCTTTTTCCTTCCTTGTTTTTCAATACCTCAGCACCTGCATTGCTCTGGACTACTAGATATATTTATAATTCAAAATCATTGCACATAATAACTTCAGTCACAGTCAAATGTCTACAATCTGTTATCTATGACATATTTTTAAACCACTTATTTGCTCATTAGATATTAGGAGAGGACTTCCAGTAAATTATTCAACATTGATTTATCTTCATCAAGAAGACAAATTAAAGATGTTTCTCACTTTTCATCTTAGTTATCAATAAAATTGGAGTATGACTAATTTGACTGGTGATTCAATGTTTTGAGAGCATCATTAAAGTAACTTTGGTCTATCAAACAGAAATTCCAGAATCCACATGTGTTTAAGTCCCAGGAATATTTTGGAGAGATCAAACTAAACTAACTTATTTGAGATGCATATTAAAATATAAATAATATGTAAATTATGTTAAACAATATATAAAGCAGGCTATAAGAGTCAACAATGCACTTGCTTATATTTCCATTTCCATTTGAACTCAGAAAACTTCTTATTTACTCTCATCTGAACAGCAGGTACTTAGTGTCACTTTTAATTTTATTTTGCAACTTTGCTTTCCTTGCCTACTATTCAAAATTCTGCTTTAGGTTTGGAAAGACACTGTATTACATGTGTTGAAACTAAAACCTAATGAAACATAGTCTAGTCAATTATAAATTCCTTATATGAAAATTTAAAATATTTACTTTAATAAACTGGTTGTATTATGTGCTTATAGCACACTAATATTAGTACTGCAATAGAGTTTGTATTTTCTATGTAGTTTAAGATTTATTTGTTTTTTTTATATTATTTTTTTTGTTTTTTTAGGCCACACCCGGTGATGCTTAGGGGTTACACCTGGCTATGCGCCCTACCGTTTGTGCCATCGCTCTGGCCCCCAATATTTATTATTTTTGAAGTAATCTTATATGCCCATTTGAAAAGAGCTTTGCTATTTATTAAAGAAGAATTATTGAGTTACTATAAAATATACCTTGTCTTTATATAAGACCAAATATATTTAAATCAATCATTACTGTTAAAAGGAAAAACATTTTATGTCACTTTGGATAGAAATAATGCTAATTTTTAACATTCTGCACTCAAAATAGACTGCTTTTTTTTTTTTATTCTGCTTATTGGGTCACACCTGGCAGCACTCAGGGGTTATTCCTGGCTCTGTACACAGAAATCGCTCCTAGCAGCCAAGGGACCATATGGGATGCCGAGATTTGAACCACTGTCAGTCCTGCATAGGCTTCCTGCAAGGCAAAACACCCTACAGCTATGCTATCTCTCTGGCCAGTTTAGTATTTTCTTTTTTGAGAGGGCACTTGGCAAGATTTTAATATTCAAGAGGCAATGACATAAACATAATAAACAAATTCTAAGTACATTAGAACCTCTAACACAAATAGAGTTGATAATAAGAAAATTTGGCAGAGAATATACAAATATAGTCATGTTTTCTCAAAGCCAGTAATAGTAATATTATGATGCAGCTTTATAAATGCACTTCAGTGTTCAATTTACATATTTTAAATTAATATATATTTATATGTGAATATTATTTTCTTACATTAAATAATATATGTTTATTTATATAGTACCAATACACTTTTATTTTTCACACAGTCTCTGTTTTTGGTATCATGTTTATGTATTAAACATCCTGGAATCTGCATATCCTATATTGCAGTCAGGATGGTGCAGAGTGTCCTTTCATATTACCTGACAATTAAAGGGCAATGCAGAGAACCCTGTCCTGTAAGCAGGTCGTTATTGTTGTCAAGACTTCTTAGTGTTAAGGGAAGTCTCTTTGGAGCAGGTCGATGTCAGAGCCGTGGTAGTGTCTTCCCTGGTAGAGGATTGCTTCCAGGTGTTGTTTTAAAAAAGTCTAATGTAAAATTACCTTAGTAACTCTATCCATGAGTGAGCCAATCCTAGTTTATCTATATGCATTAAAAAAATAGGGCCGGGGAGATAGCACAGCGGTAAGGCGTTTGCCTTAGACACAGAAGGACGGTGGTTCGAAACCCGGCATCCCTGAGCCTGCCAAGAGCGATTTCTGAGCATAGAGCCAGGAGTAACCCTTGAGCGCTACTGGGTGTGACCCAAAAACAAAAAACAAAAAAAAAGAAAAGAAAAATAGGACTTATCAAAATGTAAAACTCTATTTTTGTAAAATATTCATGCATTTTAATTTTATTCTAGTAAAAATATTCTTATTGAGATGATCAAAATGCTGCTTTTATTTATTTATTAATTAATATTTACTGTGATGTTAATAGTCTATATTTTATTATTTCTCTCTTATAAGCATTTTGAAATTTTATTAAATTATTTAAAATGATAAATTTTCTTAATTCTTTATATTATATCAACAGCAATTTTTCTAGGATTTTATGATCATCAAATTTATAGCAATATAGGTGCTCCATCTGGTGGTAAAGAAAAAATCATTTCCTCTTTTGTAAATAATTCAAAATATTTGGGAATTTAAAATTATTTCCTGTTATTAAAATTGAGCAAAATGACCTAACAAGATAGTCGGGAAAATGTTATTAAATTAGTATATAAAATAGAATCATATGCTTATTAAATAAATTTTGATCATTAAAGGATATTATTTTGTAGGTATTCTTTTTAGATTAATATTTTGTCTTTTGTAAATAGCTAACATATACATTATACATGCATGTTATTTGAGTAAATATGACTTTATTTTAATATTATATATAATCCGTAATATTTTCTTATATCCTTGTTCTGTGATATTATTAATAATGCATTAATATATTTTTACCTTTTATATTAGGTATACTTTGATGCTACTAGCATGTACATATTCTTCAGAATAATTTTTATTCTGTACACTATGCTCTTTATAATATTCATTTAAAATACTATAATAGGTTTTAAAAGAAGAGCGAATTTATAATTTTTAAATAATGCTTATTTTGATAGAAAATTGTCTTTTGATTATGTAGAAGCGTGTATCAAGGCACATTTATCATCTACACATTGTCAAGCTTGCAATAACCTATCTACTAACCCTACTATTGACTAACTCTACTGTTGATGTGGCATCTGTATCTTCTCAGGCATCTTCCATTTGAAAGTCCCAGAGTCATCTCCTATCGGCTCAGCTATTGGGAGAATACGAGCTGTCGATCCTGATTTTGGACAAAATGCAGAAATTGAATACAATATTGTTCCAGGAGATGGAGGAAATTTATTTGATATTATGACAGATGAGGATACTCAAGAAGGAGTCATCAAATTAAAAAAGGTACATCTACAAAGTTTTAGAGAGTGATAACTTTAAAAAAATTGAAGGCATAAAAAAGCAATTGTCAGCTTGCCTTTCAATTGCCAATAAATTACATGTAAAGACGATGTTAATGGGAAGTTCTAAGTCAGTATGTGTTGTCTTACTTACCATTTCTTACTTACCATTCAATGAATCACATTCTTGAAATAGGTGGGCATAACACTTGTTTCCAGAAAAGTAAAACCAGTTATTTAAAAAAGGAAAGTAAAAAGAAAAAGAAGAAAATTAAAAATATAGTGGCAAGCAAATTTGTGAATATCAATATGTCTTAAATAAAGTCATTAATAAAGTGACAGAAAGTATAGTAACTCTTTTCATTAACTGTTCATTCTGTTAAATTGATGTTAATTGATGTGTTCCTATAGGAATAACTTTCAAAAAATGAAGCCGTCCAAGAATTTAAAGCACTATTACTAATATGGTGGCTTTTGTGCCTGTGTTCTCAGCTGCCAGGTCTCCTAGAGGAAAGGAGATGTAGGAGGAGGGTGGCTGCACTCTCTCAATAAAAGGAAAAAAAAAAAAAAAAAACCTAGTAGAATAGTCTCACTCTTCTATGGGCTTTAAAAAAAATTAAGGACATTACATTGCCCAGAGACAATTGAGATGAGTGCCAGAAAGACCAGCTCACAATATGAAGCTCACCACAACGAGAAGTGAGTGCAGTTAGAGAAATAACTACACTAACAACTATCATGACTATCTCAATGAGTGAGAGAAGTAAAATGCCTGTCTAAAATACAGGCAGGGGTTGGGAAGGAAAGAGGGGAAGCATTGATAGTGGGAATGTTGCACTGGTGAAGGGGAGTGTTTATGACTAGAATCCAACTTCAATCATGTTTGTAATCATGGTGCTTAAAAAGATTTAATTAAAAAAAAACAAAAACAAAACCTAGTGACATCAGCCCAAATACCAGCATGCCTGAAGTTTGGTCAGAGCAGTGTCTTCAAAGTGAATCATACAGGAATGATGAGTCAGGGCCATACGCAAAGTGGTAATTATGAATGATAGATGCAGCAGAACTGCCTTCGACAGAGTTAGGGGGTTGGCCTGCCCTCTCCTCCCAAGATTGCCAACTTTCTGCTACATAGCCAGCCAGTATATTCATAATTTTTCATTGCTTGGTTAACATCTCTTTCAAGAAAAGAGTGAGTCTATGGAGCTAGCTCAGCGATAGCATGGTGAAAGTTTAATAATATAAGTTGGTCAGAAGCTTAAACAAAAAGAAATTAAAACTAAATTTTGGTATATGGTGACCAAATGTAGTAATATATAAATGAAAACATTTAAAATTATATTAATAATTACATCTATTCATTTAAAAGTTTTAAACTAATGTTACTTTAAAAATTATAAATTAAAGTGCAATTAATAATATAAGGTCAGGGGCTAGAGTGATATATCTCAGCAGAAAGGTGTTTTTCTTGCATGCATATAACCCAGATTCGAACTTCGGCACCCCATATGATCCCTGAGCCTTCCAGGAGTGATTTGTGGAGTGAAAAGCCAGAAGTAAGCTCTGAGCACCACTCGTTGTAGCCCACAAACAAAAACAAGACAAAAATATAAGGTCAATTATGATAATTTAAAGATTAGTGCAAATGCTTACCATGTGGAAGCCCTTGGTTAAATCCCTATATCTGAGGGTTCCTCAACACTACAGGGAACAATAATACAAACTCTCTCTCACAAGTACACATTCTCAAGCATATATACACACTCATACATGCATAAAGTATAACCTTTTACTCCACACCACCAGGTTTTGTACTATTTTTATATTTCTGACTATATAAATCTCTAACTCATACAATGATAATGAACATTACTCTTACAGTGGATCGATCCTAATATAGATTAATTTGACTTTTGGCATAGTGAAACAAGTAGGCTATAGAACTACTTGATAATTTGATAGCTAATATTGAAAATTACAAGAGAAATAAAATAATGAGTCACGACAGGAATCCATTTATTAATGCTACCTGTGTCATTACAAAATATGGCAAAAAGGAAGACCAAAGTTCAAGATGATAGAAACAAGTCATTATTTTAGGGCAGTCTATGTACTTTGTCTTTAATCAGGTGGCATGGAATATATAAATGTAGGGCAAGATTATATTTAGTATGTGTAGACTATTTTTATGAGAATGAGATTATAGGAAATCTAAAAATAGAGTGCAGGCTTGAAAACAAGCATCAGTTAATTTAAAATTATTTCTTATCCAAGCATCAATATACTAGACACACTTGATAATCTAAATTATTTTAACCTACAAAATATATATTTTTCAACCAGTCCCATTTATCTGGCTGTTGTTTCCATGTTTGCTGAATAACTCTGAATTTGAACAGAGACAACAAACAACACTTATCTACCTATTTTTTTTTTTTACCAACCTACCAAACCAATCTGGTATCTATTCTCTACTGTGTGCATGATTAGTACAAACAAATATATATAAATAGATGATGTGACTAAAACTGACAGGCCAGGAGAGAATTCTGGGGATAATACATTTGATGTGCGTGCATAAGGCCTTTTGTTTATTTATTTGAGAGGTAAAATGATAAGCCACACTGGGTGTTGTGCAGGGCTTTCTTCAGGGTGAAGCCTCTGTGACCTTCAAGAGTATCACCCAAGTGCTCACCAGCTTTGCTGTCCACATAGACAAACATCAACACCAATTGTCACTTTCAGTACTGCCAAGACAGGTCTAACACCTGGTCCTAGAGCATCTTAGGAGCAGTGCCCCACCCCACCAATGACAAAATGACAGTTTCCTAAAAATAGAAAAATATTCAGTTCAATATTCCCTGGAGTACAGATTTTCATTAGCATTTAATTTCCAAAAGCAGTTTGATTCCTATTTCTTATTTTCCACTCTCTTTCTCTATGACTAGAGTGTCAACAGTGGGCAAAAATGATGGTCAGGTTTATATGGGCTGAGGATGAAAAAAGGCATTTTTATTTATTTGATTTTGTAACCTCAACTTCAGTTTATGAGCACCGTGACAGAATGCCATTTCACTGTGTCACTCTGGATTCAGAATAACATTATGAAACTTTATACATCTCCCAAAGGCAAGAGATACTGGTTTATGAAACAATATGAAAAACTACTTATTCTACTTTTATATACAATAAACAAGATATGTATAAATACATTGACCTACCTACATAGGTTAACGTTATTATGAATATTAACAAAAATTGATTAGTAAACTTTATAAGTAAGTTACACAGCTTAAAATAAAGGAGACATTACATTTCAAATTAGAAAATAAGATCTCTTTTATACTTGAAATTAGCCTATGAAGTGAAAATCTTAGTAGAATAATATTTAATTTTTATCTGCTAAATACTCCAAAAAATAAAAGCTCATTTACTTAAAGGAAATGAAGAGCACTCTATTTGAAAGCATTCAAAGATGAAAATAGTAATTTATTAATAACAATAAAGTGGTATTCTAGTTAACGCTTAAGTAATTTAGCAATTAAAATACTGTGTGAATACTATTATGTGAAAAAGAATTTTAAATATCTTACATATTTTTACCAACTGTTCTGAACCATTTTTATAAAACAACTCTTGGAAACATAAAGTGATATATTGTGTTTAAAATTTAAATTGATGAAATGCTTTTATGTTTCTTTATGAATAAGTGTTTTTGTACTTAAAAAATCTTACTATTTTGATATTACTTAGCAATATTACTTCATTTCTAAATCCTACCTGTGATCATTTTGAATATAAAACATTTTTTCTTATTCCTGTTGATATAAAAGAAAAACTCTCTTGTTTACTTGGATTCTTTAATAAACAAACCAATTCTCGATCGATCACATTGAACTTTTTTGTTATGACCTAATTAGACATTAAAATTTTCTTTTGCATGGAGTAAGTCCACGTGAAACGATTTGAAAACAGCACCATCTTGTGGTTTCTAATTTTATTGGAGGAAACAATGAGACACTATTTTGTCAAAAACACATTTTATTAGCTTCAAAATACTTCTATATTTAATTTTAAAGAAAAATAAGGTGTCAACTTTTGTTTCTATAAATACCATATTTTTGATTTTGTAAGTATTGGTGTTTTCCTTGTTTTTTTTGCAATTCCTTATTTGACTTTCATAAAACTATGCACCAACTCTAAATTATTTTCTATATAAACCAGATAGATTGTTCTATGGTCTTTCAGACATTTGTTTATTTGTTTTTAGGGCACATCCGGTGGTGCTCAGGATATTCTCCTCACTCAGTGCCCAGAGTTTATTTCTGGTTTGCCTCAGAAGACATATGAGGTGTCCAGAATTGAGCCCGGGTCTGTTACATGCAAAACTGTACCATCACTCCAGCCCTAAACTTTCATTTCTCTGGTGCATCCCATAACCTTTTTGAGTTTCAAAATATTGCAAGTTGAATTATATGTCTTCTCTAAACAAAAGCCTGCCTGCCTCCTGGGGTAAACAGGTTTATAGAACTTTTTCTCCAGTTATATAAACCAGAAATGGAGGATTTGTCTGTTAATACTTCTCTGGAGATTGAAGAACTTTTCAAACAACAAAATAGAAAACTGACCAGCGATTTTTGATGCATATGAATTGCTCTCCCCTTTTCTTCTCCTGATGTGGTGACATAATAATCTTTCCTGTAATTGTATTGAATTATTGACAACGTTAGAGCAATTCCTGGTCAGGAAGTCAAGCAACAGGAGACAATATAAGATGACTAATTAGGGAACATTTCTTATAATTATTATTGTGCTTATTACTGGAAAGAAAAATCCAGAAAGCTTGGGTTTTCTGGGCAAGATATTTTTCATAACTGGATTGCTCCCCAGATCTCATTATATTTTATGAATTTTGCTTGAATCTTGAGATTTTTAATATACTCAATATCATAGTCTGAGACAGAGCTCGAGTTTTTATTGTTTCGTGTGACTCTGTCCAGATTCACACCATAATTTTTGTGAAGAGTCTTTGCAGGTCTACTTTGTTCATTTATATGGTTCTTTTGTCAGAGTTTAGCTATCCATAATTCTTAGGGGTTGTCTATTGTTTCTCAATTCTGTTCCATCTGTCTGAGAATTTATCTTTTTATTCCCCAATACAACAAGTTATGATTACGATAGCTTTATAGTATAATCTAGAATCATAAAATGCAAAACCTATTTTTCTCAAAATCGTTTGAGGTATTTGGAGGTTTTATTACTTGTTACATATTTATAGGCTACTTCAAGTATTAGAATATGGTAAATATATAGGATTTCATTGAAACTGAATAATGCTTCATGTGGGATAGTGAATTTGAACCTCTTTCTATTTGAATCAATTAATATAGATTAGTTTTCTATTTCACGCTCACCTAGACTCTCACTCTTAATTTGCAGTTCTGTTGTATGAGTTTATCACATATTTTTTTAGATGTTTGATATTTGGGCCAATGTTTTAAATGAAATGATTAAGTAAAGTTTTCATCTAATTCATCATTTGCATATAGAAATGAAAAATATTTGTCATTGATTTTCTAGCCCACATTTGTGTTGCAGGGTTTATTATTTTAAAAATGTTTTAATTGTAATTTTGTTTATTCATTTTTTACTATTTTAATTGTCTCAAAGATACATTCTTGATATAAATATGCATAGCATATTAAAATAATGATAGATTAACTTTTTCACTATAGATCCCTTTGATATTATATTTATACCTTTATGGCAAAGAATTTCTAAATTATATTGAATAATAAAGAGTATGGATGTCTTTTCCTTGAGTTTGATCTCAGCTTTTTGTCATTATTTATGATGGTTTCTGTGGGTTGTTGTAAATAGACATTGTTATCTTGAGGTATGGTTCTTCAGTTTTTTTTGTTTTTGTTTTTGTTTTGTTTTGTTTTTCTTTTTGGGCCACACCTGGCATTGCTCAGGGGTTACTGATTCTTCAGTTTTTATTTAGCTGAATTTTATCAAATATATTTTCTGCACATATTCATATGATATGATCTGTTGGGTATATATATGGACAAAATTCTGCTTATTACTGATTCTGTGCTCAGGGATCATTCTTGCTAATGTTTTGAAAAGTCATATGCAATGCCAGGGATTGAACTGAGGTTAGTCACAGGTAATAGCACTATCTCTGTGGCATATTTCTCTTTCCCTTTGTTTATTAATTAATTTTTATATTTTGAAACTTATTCTTAAGTAAATAAATTCTATGTTTACTAACCTATAGTATTGTTTTCTTAATTTCTAAACTATTGATATATGCCATAATTTTGATTATTTCCTTTTTCCTTTTCATTTTGACATTAATTTACTCTTCCTTTTCTGGTTTTTCAACTGTGAGGATAAGTTATTTGAACTTTTTCTTCTTGGTCATCTGAACCTATAACTAAATTCTCCATTTTATATTGTTTTTACTGTCATCCATAGATTTGATAAATTGCCTTCATAATTGTTTCAAAAATATTTACTTTATTCTTTGATAAAATAGTTATTTAGCATATTGTGGTTTTTTTTTCTCATTTTTGAGTTTTTTCCAACTTTCTTTTATTTGGGGTGGTGTAGAACACCAAAGCAGTGTTTTAGTGCTGAAGGAAATCTAATGAGTCTTACCAATTCAATCCAGGAGTTCAATGCAAGGATGTGAGGATACCATGATACTTGGCCCCAGTTGTTCTGGAAATACCCATGTCATCTCTGCAATGTTGGGACATCAAGGTTCACATCCCTCGGCGCTATTGGGTTTCCATAGCTATAGTCAGAGATACTTGTTGGACTATATGTAGTGAAGATTGGACTTGTATCATGTCCTAACCAAAATACTGGTAACCAAAGTAATGGTAGAATTTTATCATAGAATTGACACATTACCAACAAATAAATAAACATTATGGCACTTTCAATTATAAATAAATAAGTTACTAAGTGGAGAGGGAGAACTAAAGAAGAAATATTGGCACTTTTCTACTAGGTGTGGGATGGTTCTAATATGCTTCTAAAACAGGCACATTTATACTCTCATAAACCAATGTTAACTTAATCAACAAAAATATATTGTAAAGGTCTGAAAAATAATTTCTAACAGTCATTTAATGCTTGAGTCTTTTAAAATGATGTGTAAGCTGAAAGTCTTATCTTTATAGTTCAGCTTGATATAATAAATGTATTTACAAGTGCTTGTTCCTTACGACTTTAAACCAGGTTCAGACTGATGTGTATGTGTTTTAACTATGTGTCTTGAAAGAGATTTTATCCATTTTCAGTAATCTATGGTTTTTGTCATTTCATTGCACTAATAATATTATTTTCTACTGACCATTAAGACTGAAACTCTGAAGTCTTAATGCTTATGAACACATTTAGTAAAAAAGGTTATTTGCTAAATTGGTGAGAATAATGCAATACTTATCACAAAACTGAAGCAAGAGAGAGATGCAATAAAACCTATGGTGACTCAGAAAATAAGATAAATCATTTTCTGTTTCAAGTTTCCCAGCTAAAATCCAGGGTTTGAGGTTGTGCTTTTCTTCTCTTAGTAAAATGACCAATAGGATTTTCCAAGTTTATTGGCATTTTAAAAATATATTTTTATATCTTACTAATTCAAGTTATTTTTCTGGCTTTTCATAAAAGTTCATTGTCATCTCCTTTGTGTGGTTTTTATAATCACACGTTTAGTACAAAAGTCATCTTTCTTTTAAGGGCTCACAAAATTCACAAATTTCCAGTAACATTTTAATTAACTAAGCTAGAAATGATTATGAAAAGTAAATCATTAAAATATATAATTTTATATAATCTATTTATTTATATATTTATATATTCAGTATATAGTCTATTCACATATTAAAGCATTGGGCATTTTATAGACGTGTAGATTGTTAGTGGACAAGGATTTGAGGGATTTTTTAAAATTCTGTCTTCTGGGGTGCTGGGATTGAACCTGAGTTGGCCACACAGGGCCAATGTGTTACCTCCTGCACTATATCTTTGATTCCAAGAGAATACCATGCATTTTTGAAGAGCTTGGAATGATAGGGACATTAGAGCAGATAAATATTTGCCTTACGTGGTCAACTAAAAGTTGATTCCCATTACCAGTATCCCTGCCTTGGTTTCTCTGAGCATAGTGCCAGAAGTAGTACTGAACACCATCAGGTGTGCACCCTGGACCCTTCAAAAAAGGCAAGTTAAATCAGCTCCACTTCATAATAATAGATTTCTACAATAGAAAACAATAATTTTGGCTTTAAAGGCAAGGGTCACTCCTGGCTATTCTCAAGGAATCAAGGTTGTAAAAATGATGAAGCTGGATCTGTTGTATACAAAACAAGTGTCCTACCTCTTAATACTATCTCTCCAGGCCTATAGTTACTTTTAAAAAAAATAAATATGGGGAAGGCAGGAAGATAGTATAGCAGGTAAGTCACTTGCATTGCACACAGCTGACTTGGGTTTGATACCCAGAATTCCAACTTGTCCTCTGAGCACCATCGGGAGCTATTTCTGAGGGTATAATCAGGACTAATACTTGATCATCTTTGAGTGTGGCTCAAAAATCAAAACCAAGATGGACAGAAAAATATGAACACAATTCTGTTCATCTTATATAAATAGCAATTATTCTACTATGTGTTTATTTTAATGTTTGTTGAATTTCTCTTCTCAAAGTCACCAGCACCTTCCTCAGGAAAAAAAAAACTGTAGAAAAGTTAAGTAAATAGGATAAAATCATCAAGAATAAGATAACGGCCAATTCTCTTGGGTCTGTCAGAGCTCCCTATTTTATAAAGTGGATTTGCTAAGAGCCCAAATCACTCACTGCCTAGGATACTATGGCATTTCTTCAACAATTTTCTTCAGTACTTTCATCACTGCAGGATATTTCTTTTCAGTCACTAAAAGAAAAAAAAAAAGGTATGTACTGAAAGGTTCTTTCATCTCTAATATTAGCTTGGCTACAGGTGTTGCCTGCTGTGATGGGTCAGAAAAGCTTAAAAGGTATAGACAGTGTCTGATGTCCTAAAGACATAGGAACTATTTCAGAACTCTTCATTCTTAGATTGAAGTAAACTTTGAAATGGGGCATTGAGTTCATCAAACAACTGGTGGTATGTTAATCGAGTAAGGTAAAGTGTAGGTTTGACTAGAAATAGTCAGATAATCCCAATTCTAAGTCTAGGAAATGTAACACTGGCCATAAAAGGGAACAATATGAACCAAGAGAATTGAATTTGCTTTCAAGGCAAAAGACCCTTACATTTGAATCTGAATAGTCTTAGACCAGAAAGTAGAAACTATTTTCATAAGAAGTTCATATGTATTTAACAATCGTAGAATTAAAAATTAAAAATATATTTCATTTGTCCTTATAGTTTATTACTTCATCTGTCCTTCATCTTACCTTTCTTTATCAGACATATTCTATAGCATCTTATTACATTAAAACATATTAAATATTTGATGGGAGATTTAGAACTTTTTTAACTATGGCATTCCTTTAACAAAATAGTGTTTTTACTACTATTTATTAATTGCATAGATAGAGAGAAAATTAAAACTTAGTTATTAATACCTCTTTCTCTCTTCCCAGAAGTTTATCACAGGCCTTGCTACCATTTTCTCCTTAAATATCTCAAAAACAAACCCTTTTTAACTGATTACTTGTTTTTAGATATTTCTTCTCTTTTTAATTGAAGGTCATTAGTGTAATAATTAAAAATTTAATTATGTTTTCACTCAGGTAAGATCCTTTCTTGTTCTTAACTGTAGTTGAACCATTCCAAGTAATTCAAGTTTTATTTACTTAGTTTGTTCTTTTACTTTGAAGACTAGTTGTCTTTCCTTGAGTCTTACTTTTTAAATAAAACATGATACTCAAATGGAAAACAACAGAAGCATTGTAAAAATATCTTCCTTCTTTAGCCAGATATTTGTGTTTGTGTAACCAATAGCTATAATCTCAAGCAAATGTGGCATTAGGAATTTTACTTTTATAATTGCCTTTGGAGTAATCAAAATCTTTTGCATAAATATATAGATGTGGAAGAAAATTGATTATATATAATGTAAACAAACTTTTAGGTAAGTAGAAGAAAGTATTGAGTCAATTATCATGTCCCTATAAACTGATAGAGGAAAATAATTTGAACATAGAAATGAATGATCCCAGGAAAGCCTATGCCAATAATGATTGTATACTTTCTTAGTTATTTATAGATAGTTAGAAACTTGATATATTGGCATTAAATTTTTCACTCAATTAAACTAACTTTGTAGAATATAAGAATAGAAGCTTTGGTGTTTGAAACCTAAGGCTTTTCTTCTTCAGAATATGATGAATATAAGCAGTGGTAAATATAAAAATGAGACCCAGTGACTCTATTAGAAAGTGAGTTCAATTATTTGGTTTGATTCTTTAATATTATTAGAAATGTTTAACTTTATTATTTTGGTATTATGTATTGTTGGTGATGCATTGCAGTGCCCATAAATTATAAATGTCGTAAAATATCAACATTATTTTTCTAACACCTAGAATCTATTTTCCATCTTGACTTGGTTTTGCTTCAGCAAAAATGACATTTTCAAGAAAATCATTTGATATATAAGAATATTATATTTAAATTAGTAAAGACATGTCAAAAGATACATTTATTATAACTGAAATCCAAAGTATAATCACAAATCTACTTTCAACTGTTTTGTTTTAATTACTGAAAAATTCCACTAGAGGTCAGAATTGGATCAGATCAGAAAAACGGCTTTCAAATACTCTGGCTGTGTAGCTGCTCCTATAAAGAGAATATAACTTATTTAGCCTCTATATGTGCGTCTATGTCATTTTAACGCATGTAACCGATTGTCTTTTACAAGCTCTCCAGAAAATCCTGCAAGTAGGTTCAGTTTCCTTTGACCACTACTTACACAAGATAACTTGAAGACAGACCAGTGTGATATCACCTTCTAAATCTCTAAGCAATGTGTCCCCACAAATTTTTTGGATGCTTCTCCTCACTTGTCATTTGTCTTTGGTACAGCCACTGGATTTTGAAACGAAGAAGGCTTATACGTTTAAAGTGGAAGCCTCCAACCTTCACCTGGATCATCGCTTTCACTCTGCGGGCCCCTTTAAAGACACGGCCACAGTGAAGATTAGCGTATTGGATGTGGATGAGCCCCCTGTGTTTAGCAAACCACTGTACACCATGGAAGTGTATGAAGACACCCCCGTGGGCACCATCATCGGAGCTGTTACTGCACAAGACCTTGATGTGGGCAGTAGTGCAGTTAGGTAAGAATAGAAAATGCTCTTTTCTGTGTGTCACAGAAAAGAAGCATCTCATACTCACTTCTGCATGAACGCACTGCAGAAAACATGGTACTTGACAAGGCAATGACTGTAGATGACAGGAGTAGGAGGACACTTCTAGAATCACCACCAAAAAAATCTGGGATTCATTCCTGAATTAGGATTTGGCCTGGGTCTTGGACAAGCACACTGTCATGCTCTCATTCTTGATATCTAAGGTATAAATTGGATTTAATAATTAAATTCCAAAGAAAAATTCTGATGATTGAGGCTCTATTTTGGCGGTGCCTGAAATGTAATAGAAGTGTTGTAACATTATTTATTTCCTCTGAAATATTGATTTCCCACTTAGTTTCTCCTACAGGTTTTTGTTTGTTTATTATCAGTTGCAATATGAATTTCTTGGTTTATCGTGACTATTGAGCCATTTAGTTTATTGTGACTATTGAGTACAGTTAGAGTTTGTTCTTATTTAAGATAAATTAGAAGTTGTTCAAAGTCTAGATTTTGCTGGGATCTCTCTTCTGGGGAAAGCTGTGAATCAACAAAGTGTTCCATAAAGTAAGAAAGAGCAAGAAAATCCCCATTCCAACCACCATCCATATTAAAACCTCTATTATCTTCTTGTGCTATTGAGAGAGACACTGCACTTTGACTCCTGATATATTGATTTGTCAGTATATTTTACAACTAATTTTGGTTCAACTTTGCTTCTGCTGTCCACTTCAACTTCGTGTGACATGCCCAAGTAACTAAGAGATGGAAGAGGAGAAGGAAGAAAGAAGCAGGCATGTGATTTGTTCTTATACTTCTGAAAGGTGAAAACTTATTATATCAGAACCAGATCAAAAAAGATTAAAGTAGAAATTCAATTCCAAGACACTACATAACATAGAGGGGGAATGTTATGCTTATAAGATGTTATTGTATAGAACAAGTGGTATAAATATGTAGACCAATGAATTATGAATATTGGAAATGGTAATGCTCTTTGGACATGATGCCATCCCTTAAAGTGACTTCAGTGCTTTTCTCAGAAATGTGTTTCTATTCAGGAGAGAAATCTAAACTATGTTTAGGTATGATAAGAGAAAAGTGGTTTTTTTTTTGCTGTTGTTGTTTTTTGTTTTTTTGTGAGCATATCACATTTTACTTTTTTGGACAAAAATCCAGTTATATATATAGACATATATATATGGATATCGTCTTTGTTGGTAGTCTTTCAAATAATAAATGCTAAATGCTGATGTATCCCATTTCAAAAGACTGAAATATTATGCATGATTTTAAAATATGTGACTGCCGTTGAATATATTTACAGAGCATTTCAAAAACATTAACAGTTTTAAAATAAATACTGAAAGTTATAAAAATGATAATATAAAACTGAAAAAAGACCAGATAGGTAATAGAAAAGTTAAGGCTAATCTTTGTTGTAATCCACAACATATGATATGATACCACCTCAGCCACCACCACCACCACCCCCCCAAGTACTGCAAGGAGTGATAGCTTTGCAAAAAGCCAAGAATAAGCCTTAAGCACCATTGAGGATGGCTCAGATAACCTCCTTCAAGAAAAAAAAAACACAATGAAAACAAAAATGTTAAATCTAATATTGACTGGAAATTTCCATAATTGAATATGGTGTCACCTCGGAAAGCATGATATACTGTTTAAATTAGTAATGTTTTATTTTCTAAGTCTACTATCATAAGATCAAATAATTCAAATAAATATTCTTTTAATGCAATAATTTATTCATTTGGGGGGTTGGGTTATACCCAGTGGTGCTCAGAAACCATTCCTGGCAGTCTCAGAGGACCATATAGGATGCCAGGTACTGAACCCTGTTAGCCATGTGCAAGGCAAACACATTATCTGCTATGCTTTTGCTTGTGCTACTAATGCAGTAATTTTTTTTATCTTATGCATTTTTCTTTTCTTTTCTTTTTTTTTTATTTGAACACCTTGATTACATACATGATTGTGTTTGGGTTTCAATCATGTAAAGAACACCACCCATCACCAGTGCAACATTCCCATCACCAATGTCCCAAATCTCCCTCCTCCCCAACCGACCCCCGCCTGTACTCTAAACAGGCTCTCCATTTCCCTCATACATTCTCAATATTAGGACAGTTCAAAATGTAGTTATTTCTCTAACTAAACTCATCACTCTTTGTGGTGAGCTTCCTGAGGTGAGCTGGAACTTCCAGCTCTTTTCTCTTTTGTGTCTGAAAATTATTATTGCAAGAATGTCTTCATTTTTCTTAAAACCCATAGATGAGTGAGACCATTTCTCTCTTTCTCTGACTTATTTCACTCAGCATAATAGATTCCGTGTACATCCATGTATAGGAAAATTTCATGACTTCATCTCTCCTGACAGCTGCATAATATTCCATTGTGTATTTGTACCACAGTTTTTTTAGCCATTCGTCTGTTGAAGGGCATCTGGGTTGTTTCCAGCATCTTGCTATGGTAAATAGTGCTGCAATGAATATAGGTGTAAGGAAGGGGTTTTTGTATTGTATTTTTGTGTTCCTAGGGTATATTCCTAGGAGTGGTATAGCTGGATCATATGGGAGCTCAATTTCCAGTTTTTGGAGGAATCTCCATATCGCTTTCCATAAAGGTTGAACTAGACGGCATTCCCACCAGCAGTGGATAAGAGTTCCTTTCTCCCCACATCCCCGCCAACACTGTTTATTCTCATTCTTTGTGATGTGTGCCATTCTCTGTGGTGTGAGGTGGTATCTCATCGTTGTTTTGATTTGCATCTCCCTGATGATTAGTGATGTGGAGCATTTTTTTCATGTGTCTTTTGGCCATCTGTATTTCTTCTTTGTCAAAGTGTCTGTCCATTTCTTCTCCCCATTTTTTGATGGGATTAGATGTTTTTTTCTTGTAAAGTTCTGTCAGTGCTTTGTATATTTGGGGGATTAGCCCCTTATCTGATGGGTATTAATGCAGTAATTTAAATAGAATCAGTAAGTTAAAATATCTTCTGACATATGAAAAATAACAGTAACAAGCTACCAAATAAAAATAATTCAAGTCTAAAACTGGGTGGGAGGGAAACTGGGGACGTTAGTGACAGGTTAAGGGTGGTGTACATTGTAACACTAAAACCCAATCATGATCAACTTTGTAATCATGGTGTCTAAATAAAAGCAAAATAAAGCGTTGTAAGAAAAAAAATACATACCTGCATTTAGAGAAGTTCTCCAGCCATAAAACTATTTTTCTATTTATTTTAATGTCACAAGAGATAGATCTGACATACATTACTCTTTGGGAATCAAGAAGTCTCCTGATCTAGCTTCTGATAGGTGACTGTCTCCACTAAAACTGCCAACACAGACTAATCTAATTGATTCACAAGCAGGTTTGTCAAAATACAGAACTGCTTTGGCAACCACATCAGTATTGTCTGACTTCCGTGTCCTTGGAGTAAACAATAATCTTGAATGGCATCAGCTGGACAAACAAAATCATCTTTTCTTTATCTGCGGGAATGATGATCTTCATGTTTTCTGAAGAATGATTGTAGAAATAAATATCAATGTTTAGATATACACTAAAATATTTAGATATACACTTGGATTTTCTAGGCATGTCTATTTTTTTGTGTGGGTGAGTGCTACAGCAATCTCTTAGACTTCTCAGAAAGAAATGAGATACTAGAGACACCTGAGCTTATTCTGGAACTCTCTTTTCCCCAATCCTTCAGGATAGGCTCTGCCTCAGTCTACTTTATTTAAATGTTTCTATTTGTCACCTAATGGTAATTGATGTAACATTTAGTCAAAATTGTTGAAAGTTGAAAATTGGCATCATGACCTCAACAACATCTCATACACATTGAGCACTCAATGACTTTTTAATTTTTTATTGAGTTTAAGTATATATCTGAATGCATGAATTCATACATCTGAATGTAATGTCCAAATATCTATCCCTTCACTAGTGCATACTACACACTACCACTGTCCCCAGTTTCCCTCCTACCCCAACTCCAGCCTGTCTCTGTGGCAGACACTTGTCTCTCTTTTATTCCTTCTTTTTCCTTATAGAAACTGTGATTTGCAATACTGTTACTGAAAATGTATCATATACAACACTTTATCTCCTTTAACTACTCAGTACTTGTCCAGAATGTTTACTTCAAGCTCTCAATGTCATAGTAGTTCCTTCCCTATCCTAATTGCACCCTCACCATCACCACTACCACCACCACCACCACCACCACCACCACCACCACCACCACCACCACCACCACCACCACCACCACCACCTTTTTGTGGCAAGCTTTCTACCATGGATTGGGTCTTCTGTCACTCATTTCTATTGTCTTTGGGTAATATTATCATATTGTGTGTATGTGTGTGTTTAATTTTTTTCAAATAATATCTTTATTTAAGCACCATGATTACAAACATGTTTGTAGCTGGGTTTCAGTCATAAAAAGAACATCCCCTTTCACCATTGAGCACTCAATGTTTTTGTACTTTAATTTTGTATACAGAATTACAAAGTACTTTTGTATTTTTGTACTTTATTTTTTGATAATTATTTTTATGTTGCTTATGAAAAGAGCTTCCAGTAAGTCAAATGGGAGTAATATCAGTATATCCATGTCAGATTGTTGGAGTATTTTCACAAATATAGTCACTTAATAATAAAAAATAACATTAAAGGGGCTGGAGCGTTGGCACAAGTGGTAAGAAGTCTGCCTTGCCTGCACTAGCCTAGGACACACTACAGTTCTATCCCCTGGCGTCCCATATGATCCCCCAAGCCAGGAGTGATTTCTGAGCTCATAGCCAGGAATAACCCATGAGTGTCGCCAGTTGTGGTGAAAAACCAAAAATAAATAAATAAATAAACAAAAATCAAAAACAAAAGTAACATTGAAAACTGCTGAAAGTTTAGTCACATTGGAAATGAGTATTTTTCTGTGTTTGGGGTACAGGCATACTTTAGTAGGTAATTTTCTCCTCATTAATGCCACTTTTATTGCAAACACATAAAAGTCCTAGATAAAATATAAACTAATTACTTCAAGTGTGTGTAGAATTATAAAATCAGCCATTCAAATTTAGATTCATCTAAGATATTTTAGATAGGGCCTGACCAATAGCAGTGGGTAGGGATTTTTTTGCCTTGCACTTTGCCAAACTGGGTTAGATCCTCGACATCCCACATGGTCCCCCAAGCCTGCCAAAATTGATTTCTGAACGAAAGCCAGAAGTAACCCCTGAGTATCATGGGGTGTGGCCTCAAATACTAAAAAAATATTTTAGGAATTGTATAAATATAATCTATTTTATGTACCTATAACTTCCATATATTCATATATATATAACAAGTACAGTACTTAATTATCAATTTATAGTTTCCCCATTATATTATTATGTTGAGCAACATTTTTCAAACAAAATTCAACACCAAAAATTAAATAGTTTAGTAATAAATGTATTATTAAATTCATTTTATATATTAAATTTATATTAATTTTATAAATTAAAAATAGTTTATTTATTAAAATTGGTAATTAATGACTATTCTAGCACAACTATCTTTACTCAAACTAAATTATTTTATAAAGCAAATTGATACAAATGATTATTTAAAATAACTGGAAATTTTTAATAAAAATTAAAATTATATTAAAATAGCTAACTTTTATATATTCTCCTGCCAATATATTTTTATTTTTCATTTAATTTTAATTTACATGTCACATTATGATTGTTTTCACATATCACATATGATTGTTTCAGGTCCATAGCACAAGGATTTGATAAACATCTATGTTGTAAAACAACAACCACAATTGTTTTAGTTGAATCACAATTCCTGCCATTGCTTCAAATTGTTTTTGAGTTACAAGAAATTTTAGGACTTACACTTAGCAAATTCCAGTTAGGCCGCATCATATTATTAGTTTCAAAAATTATGATATAATTAATTATCCCAAACATTTTTATTTATAACTGAAAAGTCTGACCCCTTTTCCACATTCCCATACGTCTCACTTCTGCGTCAGCTGAAAGCACCAATCTTCTCTGCTACTATTAGTTTATTAGTTCCACATCTAAATGAAATTCCAGATTTGATCTTCTCCTTCGTATTTCACTTAGGATGAGTCGATTCAATTTCTATCAAAGATGTCAGAATTGTATAGACACTTCTTGAGATTATAACTCTATATCCTTCAGATAAATGCAAGAAGATAGTGTATGAATGGTCTGTATAAAATGTTTGAGAACTCTCTAGACTGCTTTCTGTAGTGTCTAAGACAATTTACATTCTTAACCATGGGCACACATATTTTCTATGCTTCAAACCCTCCCCAGAATTCATAACCTGCTTTTAAAAGACATCATATTAACAAATACAAGGTGATTTTGAAAATATCTTCTGATCATTAATAATAATGAAAATCTTTCACTTGGTCTTCTGTGAGCCTAAAAGTCCCTCTGGCCCTTTTGAAACTCAAATTCTTTAATTTTGCTATTGTGAAAGCTATCTATATATTTAAGACATCAAACTTCTATTAGATATATGGTTTGCAAATAAGCTATGTTTTCTTTATTTTTAGTTTGCTTGTTTGTTGTTCTTGTACCATGATTGGTATGTTTAGGGATACATACTGGCTTTGTGTTCAGGGAATTCTCCTTATGGTGCTGGGATCATGTGGGATGCTGGACATGTAACAAACACATGTCAGCTATGTGCAAGGCAAATGCTCTCTCCAGTATACCATTTCTCTGTCCCAAAAAATAGTATATTATCTTCCATAAATATATAAGCTCCAATTACCTCTCTCCTTTTTTTACTTTTTTTGTATTTGGGGCAATATCTAACAGTGTTCAAAAGATACTACTAGGAGACTCATGAGACCATATGGCATGCCGGAGATTGAACCCGGGTCTGCTGCATGCAAGGCAAATGCCTTACCTACTTTGTTATTGCTTTGGCCCGCACCTCGCTGTTTTTGTTTTAATCTTTGATGATTTCTATGCTGTATATAAGCATTAGAAGGTAATGAATTCCCACTTAAATATTTTTGTTTCTATTTTCTTTGGACAACAATTCTAGCAATTTTCTGCCAAGAACAATGTTATATAGTTATCCTGTATTCTTCCATGAAATTTATGATTTTAGGATTTGCATTCAAACTAATAATCTTTTTCAAGGATTTACTTTCTTTATTCTTTCTTCTTTATTTCTTTTTTTTACTTCTTTATTTCTTTTTATTTTCTTTATTTCTTTTTTCTTTACTTTTATTTTTCAATTTACTTTCTTTATATATTGCTATCTAGTTTTGTTTAGAAATCAATTTAGTTTATTTGTATATTGCTATGTAGTTTAGAAATCTAATCCTTTGGTGAAAGGATTAACTCAATTCTCAATCACATTTTGGTGATGAAAATATTTCCATGATATCACATGGCCTCCTTAGCAATACATACAATCATTTTGATAATTTGAAAGCATTCATTTCTTTATGATGAAGGTGAATGGTTTTGACTCTGTTGACAAAGTAAGTGATTCATAATTATAGGACTATTATTCATAATATAATTACTTACAGATTACTTGAAATGAATAATGGAAAGAGGTGTTTTGTTTTTCAAAACTGAACTTGTTTTTGTTCAGGAAAAAAGTAAATATTGGTATGTTTTACACCACAACATTCTACATCATTTTCAGTATCCATAGAGATGCTGAAAATATCCGTTCCATATATTTTCATTTATTGTAAAAATTAAATGAAATGTGGAGTGATTTTTTTTTTTTGGTGTTTGGGCCACACCTGGTGACGCTCAGGGGTTACTCCTAGCTATGGGCTCAGAAATCACTCCTGGCTTGAGGGCCCATATGGGACTCTGAATCTAACCCAGGTCTGTCCTGGGTCAGCTGCATGCAAGGCAAAGCTCTAGTGCTACGCTATAGCTCTGGCCCCTGTACATTTTTATTATTATCAACATTTTATAACATATTTAGAATCTATTCTACTCACAGCAAAATTTTAGAGTAGATAATTTTCAAGAGTAAATTTTTTTCAAATATTCCTCACTACCACACATGTTTATATTCTTCTAATCTATATTCCCTGATAGAATATATTTATAACATTGATGAACATACCGTAACATGTCATCAGGAATCCAGCTTCAAAGTTCCCTCAGGGTTTTCTTGATTCTGACATTTTATGAGTTTAAAAAAATGTATGATGCCATACAGTGATTATTCACAGCTTAAAGTTTCTAATATACTGTTCATTCATCTCTTCCTACACCCAGCTCCTGGAAACTCTAATCATTTTACTGTCTTCATTATTTACTATGTGGAGTGTCACCTCTGAATGACATTTGACTATGTTCAAATTGTTAATATAACAGCACAAACCATCTTTGTGCATTTCTAAGATGAACATAATTTTCAACTATTCTGTGTTGAAGCACTCAGACATTATTATTATTAGATTCTAGTGTATTGCTAGTGTATTTTATTTTTCTGTGATGAGAGGCCATTTAAAATTTTCAGAAGCTATTAAATAGTTATTCAAAGTTGCTGAATCACTCTGTATCCCATCAACAGCAAAATATTCATTGTACCATATCAGAACTTTGGAAGTTATCAGTGTCTGGAATCTTAACCATTGCACCAGGCATGCACTAATAGCTCAGTGTCCTTGCTAACTTGATAGAGAGATCTTATTCTATACTTATTAGCCAAATATATTCTTGGTGAGACATCTGTCATTGTATTTTTTCCCATTTTTTAAACTTACATAAAATTGCTTCTTTATTACTTACATTTAAGTATCATTGTATATTTTTGATAACTTTTCTAAATAAAATGTATTGCACAGATTTTTTTTCCTCCAAGTTTATTTGTCTTAAATTGCCTTTTTCAGAGCAGACTTTAAAATTATTTTTAATAAAGTATAGCTATGTATTTTATGAAACAAGAAAAATTTTTGATACAAAAATAACAAATATATAGCTTAAATAAATGAAATAAAATATAGCTTTTATACTATATCATCTTCCAAGAGTTTTAAAAATAATTCATTTAACATTTATGTTCATATTTCATTTTGACTTTTATGAAATATACAAGGTTTTTGTCTAGATTTCCTTGTACATACATGTGTTTTTTTGTTTTTTTTTTTCTTAATGTTCTTTGTAAGTTCCATACATGTGTTTTTTAATTTGATAATTTTCACAAATTTTCTTTTTTTTAAATATAATTTTTATTTTGATTATAGTGGCTTACATATTGTTGACAAGCACTCTTTTGAAATTACTATTTTTCTCTTCATTTTAATGTCTTTGGTGCTTTGTTAAAATAAGTTTATTATTTATGCATAAATGTTTAAGGGTGCTATATCTTTCTCTTTAACTATTTGTTCAGAAATTCCCACTGTCTTTATAACTTTGGCTCTGCAGTAAATCTTAAAGTCAGGTAGTCAGTCAAGAAAATATTTATATGGATACATGGTAAATGTGTATTAATTTTAGAGTAATGGCACATTGTAAGTGTATTTTATTAGTTTGGCTTTACTTCAATGTAGCATAAATATTCTACATGGAAAAATATTTTTCTGTGACATTCTTGGGGAACCCTACATACCAAAACTATTTCCTAGCGTATTGGAATTAATAGACATGTATATAATCAATATAAATATAAAATCGAAATAATTTCATGTTACAATGAGTTTAACCAAATGATAAAATATATAAAATTCATCTCATATTCATGAAAAGAAATCAATACTTCAATATTTTGTTAATGATGTTTGAAAAACACTGAAAATTTCATAACCTTTAGCTTTACATTTAAAAAAAATTAATTGAAATAGGGGGATGGTACATGGGCCAGCGGCAACACAGAGCACACACAGGACTCCAGTTTGATTCCTGAAATCTCATTGCCATTCTTTATTCACCGCTTGGTATAACCTTGTAAGTCGCCAAGACTGCTGCTGAGGCTCTAGTGATCTCTGGCATATGGACCCACTATGTATCCCTGTGCATGAGAATGGGACTGTCATGCCAGTTACCCAAGTGTCACTTCTTATAGTCCCAGAGCAATGGGTAGAAATCCCCTAGAGCACCATGCTTGGAGTACCTCAGAGCAACATGGCATCCTTTTAAAAAAGAAAAAGTATTGTCAAGTTTTATCATGAATAATTATTTAATAATAACTATTACAAAATATTCTGTATTTGCTTTTACATAGGATGGCCTTGGGAGCTTTAAACCTCTCAGTACTTACTGCTTATATGATTCTTTAATGATTCTAAGAATTTTGTAAAGAGATATATATTTTATGTATAGCTGCATGTATATATATGTATGTAAATGTATATTTACATTTACTTTGCAATGCTAAAGAGATAATCTAGTGTTTTCTAAAAGAATTATGTATTTAATCTGAATTTGCATCTCAGATACACTTGTGAAGAAAAATTTTTCTCGCAATCACTATATGAATATTTTTTTGGGGTAACAAACCATATAAACAAAATACATTTGTTCTCTACTAAATAAAATAATAGCGTTTTTAACTATTAAAGATAGAAGCCAAGAAACTGGTCTTTATGTCAGAACACATTTTCAGGTTTCCATTGATAAAAAGAAGAATAGAAGACTAATAGAAATATTATTTCATATATTACTTTCTAAAGATACTTTCTGAAGAACTCTAAGTGGAAATTATGTTTGCTATTTAACAACATCTAGGATGAAAAACTGTAAAATATATAATGTACTTTCTTATATCACTTAAACTATTTAGGGTATATATATAAAATAAGAAAAATGAAGAATATGTACAAAAGTTTTGCATTTGAATGGATAAGCAGGTAGACCTTGCTTAAAGACTATTTTATACCCCAGAAAAAGTAAAATTTTAACTTTCAGACACTGCTATAGCTAAGTGCAGTAAAGTCTTGGGATTATGCCATATGTTTCTCTTCACAGTTGTACTATATTTAAATAAGACCCCAAGAATAATTATTTTCTAAAACTGATTTTGTGTGAAGTCAACCTGCAAAAGTACAGATGACATTTAACTTCTCTTAGCTCCATTCCATTTCTATATTAGGAAACCAAGAAAGCTTTATAGGAGAAACATAATCTTAGCTATTTTTACTATAGCAAATTTTAAGACTGTAAATGTTTTACTTTACCACATAATTACATAAACCATTAGAATAAGAAAATATCTATTTTGTTTATACAGTTAGATATTTATACATATGCACATATTCTTCTAAGTATATAATCTACCTTTGTTAATGCATTTATTCATATATTTTAGTTATTTTACAGTAAGATGCAAATCAAAATAATTTTAATGCATATGAAAGAATAAATAAACTTTTATGAAGCAATACAGTATTTTAATTTATACATTCAGAGGATGTAATTAAAATTAAACTCATGTATCACAAATCATCAAAGTAGTATCTATAATAGCAGAATTAAATGTCAGTGGAGTAAAGAAAAATATAAGATGTCATTTAGAAAAAACAATGAATCATAATTCTTATTTGACACATTAGACAAAAGAAAAAACTAAAGAGTGAGAAACTATTATAGAGAGAATAGACTTTTGTTAGCAAACAAAATAATCTAGTATTGGTGAACCATATTTTCAGAAGAATTAAAATTTAGTTTTGAATTGTATAATTGATAAATGTCTTAATTTTATATCTATAATCTTTCACTGATTACCTGCTATAGTTCTTTTCCAAAATCTATCTCCAGGAAGGGAGTTTAGTTGCTATAAGCATCAGACATACAGTCTTTAAGTTATTTGTTTATCAAAATATCCTTATAGGACAGTATCTATTATGTAGGTAACACTTGAATAAAAGTCAACACCCTTACTAATATTGTCTGCATATTTGGTTTAAATGTAAAACCAGTATTCTCAATTCTATCCAATTGCATGATAAAAAATTATTAATTTGGGCTCAATAGGACACTTACATATAAAGATAATGGTTCATTACATTAGATCTGAGTTTGCTTCCTGTGCCATATTAAAAATAGAACAACAAAAACAAAAAATAATTGGGGGCCAGAGCGATAGTACAGTGGTAGGGCATTTGCCTTGCATGTGGCTGATCCAGACAGACCTCTGTTTGATCCTAGAGTCCCATATGGTCCCCGAAGCCAGGAGTGCATAGCTAGAAGTAACCACTGAGCATCACTGGGTGTAGCCCAAAAAAACAAACAAAAGAAATAGAGGACAGGAAAAATATAGAACAACAAAAACAAAAAGAACCACACTAATTTTCAAAGAGGTGATAAGAGAGATTAGATAGGGGCTCAGCAATTACCTTGTATGCAAACCAACCTGTATTTGATCCCTAGCACTCTACCTGGTCCTCTGAGGCCTCCCATGGGTGATCCATGAACACAGAACTCTGAGCAGCACACTGCATATGGAACTAAATAAAATAACAACAAAAAACCTTGAATAAACAAAAATGTTATAAAAAATTTAGTTCACTCGAAAGAGAAATAAGAAATTTCTATGTAGATAATGTTTTTTGCTTTTCCTCTTGAATGCTCAATTCTATAAAATCAGCATAAATAAATGATTGCAGAGTATGTACTAACTTCTTAAAATGTACATTTATTTATATTGATTATCAAAATAATAATGACACTGAAATAGCTATTTTGCCTTTCTTTAGCTGAATAATCTGCTCAAATTAATTTAAAAATTAAAGCTGATTTCATATTGCTAAGTCAGAACAAACTGAGACCCAAGATCAAATTAAGTCGAAGTTGAAAGTAAAGATGTAAAAAGATTTAACATAAGTCAACTTAATTCTCAAGTTTAAACTATGAATTATTCTGCTGCTAAAATTTAACTTAGAAGCATATCAAAATTTTATCTGCTTTATAATTATATCATTATCATTTATTAATTACTGAATATAAGATCTCTGATAGTTTGTTTAAAAATTCATTGTTTTCAGTACTTTCTTGAACTAAATTGTTTGAGTTAACACACCATTAAAAATGCACACTAATTATTTAAAATATAACTGTAGTGCTGGAGTGAAAGTATAGCAGTATAAAAGCATTTGCCTTGCATGCTGCTACCTGGGACAGACGCGGGTTTGATCCCCCGCATCCTATATGGTCCCACGAGCTTGCCAGGGGTGATTTCTGAGCACAGAGTCAGGAGTAATTCCTGAGCACAGTTGGTGTGGCCCCTAAACAAACAAACAAACAAACAAAATATAACTATATTTCATAATAGCCTTAAAATTTTTTCTCCTCTTCTGTTTTTATTTGTTTGTTTGTTTTGGGGACCACAACTAGCAGTGCTCAGGGTTTACTCCTTGCTCTGTGCTCAGGAATAGCTTCTGAATATGCTCAAGGGCCCATATGTGGTGCAGGAATTGAACATAGTTGGCAGTTTTTAAGGTCAACATCCTCTGGACAGTGCTAGCTTTTAATCGCTTTAAATGAATTTTTGTTTAATTTAGGATTTTTCAACTTTACCTACAAGTGCTCAGGAGTCATACTGACTCTACTCAGGAGTTTCCCCTGATGAAACTGTATGTGGTGTTGGGGGTTCAAACTAGTCTTATATATGCATCAGCCCCATGCAATGCAATTGTCTTATCTTCTATTCAATCATTCTTTTAACCTAAAAACCATGTTAAGTTGAACTTGTGATTACCTATGACAATGTTGACATTAATTAAGATGGAAATGAAGAAACAAAATTGTGTAGCCATTTTTATTTTGAGTTTTGATTTTGGTTCACACCCAGTGATGATCTGGATCACTGACTCTGCTCAAAGATTATTCTCAGAAGTTCTTGGGGGATCATAGGTACTGCTGGGGACCTAACTCACATAATCTGCAAGCAAAGCAAATGCCTCCCTACCTGTTAGGTGTAGTATATTTTTGGCTCAGGTATAGCTTTTAAAATTATTGTGTATCTCAAGTAATTGAGAAAATATATTTAATAATTTATTTCTTTATACTGCTACAAAGCTCTCATAACATTTACATTTATAGATTTATTAACATAATTTAGAAAATTTTGATAGATATCTATAACTCTAAATTGTTTCACTGGATTTTAAGTATCAACAATTATTTACTTTTATTTAAATAATACTTTGTTTTACTAATAAATATGTCTAAATTTCTAAGTATATTAGGAATTGTTTTAGAGACTTCCACTTTGCTTCTTAAAATGCCTCAAAATGTCAAAAAATATAAATCAATTTAATTTTTATGAGTAACCTAAACCGGTTTACCTCTTGCTTTTTAAAGATTTTAGTTATTTATCTTATAGAAAAATTAAATTTTATTGTTTTTATCATTATTCATAATTTATTTTTAGAGAACAAACACATTTATTACTCATTTTTTCATTTGAAAAATTTAAAATATTTTATATTTAAATTATTAGCTTCTTAAATATAATAAACCTATATAAAATTACCTTTGAGAACTTAAAATAAGCAAGATTTAGCTTTATCATTTCTCCTGACTAATGAAATAGAAAATTTTTATTAATTTTCAGAATACAATAAAATTTGCTTTTAAGAATTATTTTCTTAGAAGAATGAAAGTTTAGTTATTAGAGACATTAGGAAGGGAATATATTTATTCAAATATTATATCTATGAGTCTTTAAATGGTAAATACCTATAGGTAAAGTTATCTTTCATGGAAGTTATTAGACCATAGTTGCTAGAGCTAATATCCAACTGTGATATAGAAAAACAGATATTTGATTTTGTTTCAGGGGTGTAGTTATAATGAATGTAATTGAATAATACTTTGGAATAAATATGTTAAATAGTAAAAATATAAATAAATAATCCATTCAATAACTATCATATGTTCTTATAAAATAATTCAATTCAACAATTTAAGTATAAGATACAGATATAAACATAAAGTTCTTAATATGTAATAAAGTATACTCTATTAGTAGATAAACCAATTATTTGACTAATTTTATAGGAGAATCTTACACCAATCATTAACATAAATTATATGATGAATTAATAGGTATTTTTTTAAAAATAACTTATTCAAGTGAAGTGTTAGCTTGCCTCTGATGAGTTCAGGGTTTACTTTGGGTTCTGTGCTCAGGGATAACTCTTATAAGACCTCATGGAGATGCATGGTGCTGGGAATGGAATCTTTGGTATCTTTGATATCTAAGGCAAGTGCCTTAATATTTTTGTAAACAATTCTCAGGTACTGGAGACAGAATTTTAAATAAATAAAACAGTAAATGCTACATGTATTGATGGAAAGTATGAAAAAATGCATAATCATATTCTTTATCAGGTATTTTCACTGTTCATATATTATATTCTTAAGGGAATACAACCATACATATTCAGTAATCAAAACACAAACTCAATCAATAATTGTCTAAAAATACTTTTTTTCACATTATAATCAGTTGCTTGAAATTTCTGAAGAATAAACCAAAGTCACTTGTAAAGCTCTTGGGTAGATAAAAATCTGCATTATATACATTTAGATGTTTAAAGTCAGAAAAACAAATACATTTAAAAATTGTTAAGTACTAAAAATGAGAAAAATGTAATTAATATTAAGTAAAATAAAGATGTAGATATTAAGGAAATTAGAGGCCAGAGCAATAGCACAGAGGCAGGGCGTTAGCCTTGCACTCGGCCAACCCCAATTTTCTGGCATCCCATATGGTCCCCCAAGCCTGCCAAGAGCAATTTCTGAGAGCAGAGCCAGCGTGTGTGGTCCCAAAAACAAAATAAATAAATAAATAAAATATTAATACGGGAGCTAAACTACACCTGATAGTACGTTGGCTTGACTTGGAGGCTTTCTTGGCCTGCAGACTGGAAAGTAATTCATCAAGTGCTCGCAAACTATGCAGTTCTGGGGATTAAACCTGAGACTTCCCATTTGGACCATCTCCCTCGCCACTATTTCCTTATTAACTTTTCTTTTTTGGATTTTATTTTGTACCACAGCCAGCAGTACTTATACCTGGCACTTATTTTAGCAGTAATTCGTGGCATAAGAGGCTATATGGGGTGTCATGGACTGACCCCAGATTTACTGAGTGCAAGGTACATGTCCTGCCCACTCTACTATCTCTCCATTTCTTATTTTGGGCCGCACCCGGTGACGCTCAGGGGTTACCCCTGGCTAATTCTCTCAGAAATCACTCCTGGCTTGGGGGATCATATGGGATGCCCCGGGATTGAGCCATGGTCTGTCCTGGGTCAGCCACGTGCAAGGGAAATACCCTATCACTGCAGTATACCCCACTATTTTATAATATTAAAAGTCTTTAAATAAATAACCAATGGGCAAGGATATATGCCTGTATTAGATAATTTTGGTTTTTACATCATTTTTCTTATCAAGCACTAAAATCATTGAACTGTACTATCTAAAGTATCTAAGATATAAATTACTTTTACGCAATGGAAAAGAATTGATAGTAGGATTAGAAAACAAATGAACAAACAATGTTATCTGAAATATAGTAGGATAAATTAAAAACCAAAATCAGGGCTAACATGATTGTAAAGCAGGTAGTCATTAGCATTGCTTGCCGCCAATCAGGGTTTGAACCCTAGAACCCCGTAGCATCCTCTAACAACTTCTGGTGACCCCGATCACAGAATTATGTTTAATCTCTGAGCTTCACCAGAGTGTCACCCCAAACCAAAAACATAAAAACAAACATACAATAAAATGAACCAACTAAAGTAAACTCATATAAATTAGCATCTGCTATGTAATAGATTTAAAATTGCTATTAAGAACATGTGAATTAACTGTAATTATTTGTTGACTATAATTTGTTAATAAATACATTCTCAGAGTGCTTTACAGTATAGCTCTTCAAATTTATACTTTTGAAAAAACAAATTGAATTTATTCTCATCTGCCAACAAAAAATAAATCTATGATATTAAGATATAGGAGTAGTCAAGTATGATAGATTTAGGTGATTATTATTACCCAAGCAAAATATATTGCTTACTTGGCCAGAATAATAATTATTATTATTTCTTTATTGCTAGAAGTATATGTTGTGATACTTTTAGAGTGATTCTAAAGCATAGAGGACTTTTTATAAAATGTTTCATAAAATTGGAAAGGTCAAAGTTAGCTTTTCCATTAACAGTGAGAAAGATATTAGGCAAATTAGAAGAAACAATTTTAAAGGGAATGCTTACCTAATGAAGAGAATAAACCTTTTTAAGGCATTTATGAAAACTCATTTACAGAAAAGTAATAAAATTGTTCTCTTCCAAGCTGCCTGCATAGTTTAGGTTAATACTTTATGTTTTCAAATTTTCAGCTCAATTATTAGAATGGTTTTTCTCCAAGTCATTGTGTATATGTGAGCACTTTAGACTTCTCTCATTTTATATAGATTATAAACATATTTTATATCCTTTATTTGCTAATAAATGTACAATAAAATGTATTTTTATGTGTTTAGTTCATTTACTATGGCAAAGTTCGACAAAAAAGATGGCTTAAAAAAGCAGAGGGCTGGGCCATAATACAGCAGGTTGCCATTTGCCTTGCACATGGCCAACGTGGGTTCGATTCCCAGCATCCTAGATAGTCTCCCTAAGCCTGCTAGGTATTATTCTGAATGTAGAGTCCAAAGTAACCCCTGAGTGCCTCCAGGTGTGACCTCCAAATAAACAAAAGCAGAGAGCTTTACATGCAGGAGCACTTATTTCCACATGGCTCTAAAAATGCTCAACTTATTAATCACACCAATATATTCGATATTACTATATTTAGCAACAATTAGCATATACCTTTATTCTTTGATTGAGCATGCCTTGTTATGAACCTTCAATAAAACCTTGACAGTTCTCTCAGCAGAGTACAGAATCTGAAAAAGGCTAGATATTAGCAAAGTCATGTCTGCTCTGAAAATATTCCGAAAATAACAATGATGTGGTCCACATCACCTACCTGCTAAAAGGTATTCATAAGGTATAATGTCATGATTGGGAATGGTAATTATCAGCACATACTTATGATTCCATCAGCATTAGAATTATTGTCATGTGGGGGAGAGCACCAGTAAAATTCCAAAACATATTGCAAGAATGAGAATCTTTGAGTCTAAACAATTTTGGAAAATGTATAAATTATATAGATTATTAGGATAAGTTCAATTGAGCTTTTAGATATTCTCAGATTTCTAAAAGAATAGTACTCAAAGGAAGAGCATTTCCATACTTTTTATAGTGATAGAGATCAAAATTAGAAAGTCAGAAAAAATGTAATGAGGGGCTGGAGTAGTGGCTCAAGTGGTAGGGAGTTTGTCTTGCATGTGCTAACCTAGGACAGACTGCGATTTGATCCCCTGGCGTGGTCTCCCAAGCCAGGAGTGATTTCTGAGCACATAGCCAGGAATAACCCCTGAGCATCACCGGTATGGCCCCAAAAGCAAAAGCAAAGAAAAAAGAAAATAAGTGATGAGAAGCAAACAAAACACTATTATGTGAAGTAGGGTCTGCCACAGTGCTCAACATTTGTGTTTGTGGATTTGTGTGGTCTTAGGTCAACACTGTAAAGTTGAAAATTATCTCTGTCATAAACTGGGGCCAGACATTGCTGGAGGTATATCATAAATGGTTTACCAATATTCTGAAATGTCCTGAACATTTTAGAAATTTATTGTGAGCATGTTTTTTAAAGAAGATGTTCCATGGAAACTAGACTTGAACTTAGTCTAGCCGGTTGTCCCTATTGGACTTGGGTGTTAACCTTATTCCATTCTGTGTGAATAGTTTGGGGTATATATTTTGTAGATTGTTCTTCCCACAGCTTGTCCCTTTCATCTGGAATTGAGCTTTTTTCCTTTTCCCCCATTTTATGGCTCATCATTCGTAAAGGAGAATATGCAATCAGGTATTAAACTAATTTTATTCCAGGCTCTTTGATTTTAAATGGTCCTTAATTTTCTTTTCAATGAAAATATCAATAAGAGAAAATAAATTGAAATCACAGGCATCAATACATTTCACCACCAAAATGAAGGTCAGAAATATCAAAGATAGATTAGCAGCATGGTTCAATTTAGGAGCCTACAAAACTCAACATGCCCATGGCTGAAGTCAGTTACTAGCATATACTGACAAGAGTTAAACATATCAGCTCTAAAGGCAAATTAATTTTTAATTTAGTGCTTAAATACCGTATAAACTTTCTGAGTTTCAAATAGAAAGTCTGTCAAAATTATAA
Organism: Suncus etruscus; assembly: GCF_024139225.1. Classification (NCBI taxonomy): domain Eukaryota; kingdom Metazoa; phylum Chordata; class Mammalia; order Eulipotyphla; family Soricidae; genus Suncus; species Suncus etruscus. Next base: position 79,190,527 of record NC_064849.1, read on the forward strand.
CATGCTATTTTGAACTCATTGCTTAAGCATATTTTTTATAATGAGCAAATAGATCACTTTTGTAGCCTGGGAAATGGGAGGAATAGATTAAAGTAACCATTTGCTGTAGGGTACCACTTATAATGATGTCACTTTTCATCCAGGACAAGAAACATGGTGACAGAGCAAAGTGTAAACATACTTTACTCTAAGCATTTAGATTAAAAGATCTATTTCACAGAAAATATTTATGTATGGGTAATTGATATTAAACTAAATGCCTTAAAGAAAAGCTTTTTAACCATGTCTGATACAAGTCAAGCTATCATCATAATATTAATAATAATAATATTGTTAGAGACATCTCATTACCAAAATAAAAATTTATAGATTTTTTGAAAACCAAGTTAATAAAATTATTTTACATAGATAAATTATTTATAAATATGTATACCACTTATATCAGTAAAACTCAAAACAAGATAACAATGGGATCTCACATCATTTAGAATGGTGCATATCAAAAAAAAGGCAATTAAACCAATTTGTGTTGATGGGGGTGGATTGTTAAAGATATTCTCATACACAGCTGATAAGAATACTCTGGCATTACATGGAAAACATGTAATATTATTTCTCATGAAAATCGAATAGAGGTGCCTCATTACCTAGAAATTTGATTTTATGGTATCTATGTATTCCTAAGCCATGCAGACATTCTTTTAAAAGGACATATACATGCCATCGTATTTGGCAGCAAGCACTTTGAGCAGTAGGAAGTAAATAGACAGATACATACGTAATTAGTGTATGCTATATAGGCATAATGGTATACTATTAAGTCACAAGAAATGATAAAATCATGAAATTCATAGCAAATTAGATGGAACTGGAGGATAGCATATTGCATGAAATAAGTCAGAAAAAGATTGAATACCAGATGATCTTCCTTATCAGTGGTACTTAAAATAGCTAGATTAATAAATTCAAGGTTTCCCCCCAAAAGAATACATATATTACCCTTGACTACACTATATAAATAAAAGGAAAGGAATGAATTTGGCAAGGAAAAAGAGTCAAGAAGAGATATAAGGGCGGTAACAGAGACTGATTCAAGAACATTGGACCTATCTGTGATATAGAAGTGTTATCTATTTCACCAACAGAGCCAAGAAAAATTGTAGCATAACCTCCAAACTACAGCATCCAAAATAAAAACTGGCCCCATCAGAATGTGGGGTGGGAGGGACCCTGGTGAAATGGGTGGGAAAAATGTTGACACTGATCCTGGGAACGGTGTTGGGACTGAATATGCCTGAAACTCAACTAGGAAAACTTTGTAAACCACAATTCTTTACTAAAAATTAATTAAAATAAAACCATCAATTTTTAAAATTTCATTCAAAAGAAAGATGTATGTCAATGATACTTTGCCTCTATTAATTTTCTTAGATTTCTTTGATTGACTACACGTATAAAACTCATCATAATTACAGTTGTTATCAAGAACTCTGGCTACTAAAGAATATAAAAATAAATTATTTGTCAAGGACACTTTTTTAAGAAGGTATTCTAATAGAGGAAGTAATAAATAAATTTAAATTTTGCCTTTTTATATGTGTCTGGGGGAAAATTCTACATTCAATTGCCTCATCATCAGTTAAGAAATTTTCCCTTACATCTCAAAACATTATTTTTATTATCAAAGGAAACAAGGATTTGTCCCTGACCCAAGTCCATTCTAGCAATTTCCAGATGCCTCCCACACCCCAACTTCTCCCACAGCTGCCTTTAAAGAATCTTTTACTGCTTGAAAAAGTTTTAATATTCAGCAGGTTACGGGAACCTATGGTCAGCTTTAAGAGTTTTAGTCTCTGCTGAGCTTTCAAGGTGTCAGACCCTAAAATAATATGAACAGCAGGAGTACTAAATCTTTCATTATTTTCAGTTTCCCCTTGAGCATACCGACTTTGCAATAAAGAAGCTGTCATTGACAGTCTTCTTTATTGCAAGGTGGGTAATAGCTACAGGGAGAGAAATAAGGATCTGTGTCAAGTTAGCCTGACTGCCATGATGATGAATGTGTAATCATCGCATATTTGCATCTCCTCTTCTTATACACAGGTACTTCATAGACTGGAAGAGTGATGGGGACAGCTACTTTACAATAGATGGCACGGACGGAACCATCGCTACTAATGAATTACTAGACCGAGAAAGCACTGCCCAGTATAATTTCTCCATAATTGCGAGTAAAGTTAGTAAGTATGGCATGCATGAAATCAATGTTATGCTGCATTTCTTTGGATTTAGCACTCCTTAGTGAGTCCCTGCTGAGGTGTTTTTCATTTGGGGAGCTGACAGCTGAGTGGCCTCCTGGGGAAACTCAGAAACCTGTTCCTTTTCTTCCTTGCATAAGTCCAGAGCAATGAAGACAGCTGCTAGTGAGCTAGTAAGCTCTGCTAGCAGGTAGCCTGCCTCTCTACCAATGCACTTAATTGGTTCTCTACATTTTTTTGCTCTCCCCTCTGAGACCCTTAGGAATTCCAAGTGTTCTTCCACTCTGGATCCTGTATGTGCTACTGGGATCCTGATCAGCTGGACAGGAGGAAATAAATATCAGAAAAAAATTGCCCATCCTGAACATTTTTTTCTTTGCTGGAATTGAAGAGAGTATTTGAAAAGTCACCATTCTTTCTTCTCTGTTTATAGTAGAATGCATTTTCTGTGAATAGCACTGTGGAATGTATCAGCATTTGAAAAGAAATTCTTCAAAAATTTATTCAGGATCTATTGAATTATTTATAGTTATTGAGTGGCTTTCTCCTTGATTTAAAGAAGAATTATTTTCCTTTTAATTATTGGCAGAAGTGGGAAGAGCTATACCTGGTAGTGATCGGGGCTTACTACTGGCAGTGAATTCACAGATCATTCCCTGCAGGCTTGGGGGGACCCTAATCGGTTCCAGGAATTAAATTTAGGTGATCTGTGAATGACAAGTGTCCTACCATCTGTACTTAATATCACTAGCCCAGAAGTATTGTATAAACTCGGAGTCATTACATTATTTTGTTCAACTGAATATTATTTTTATAATTTCCAAAGATGACAAACTGAGAGGTGAGTGTAGTGACATCTGGCTTCTTGTCATAGCTGATTTTAACAAAAATATGTTTTACTAGTCTTGTTTATAATTGCATGAAAGGCAGGAAGAAATCCCTTGCAGCTCTCTTTCATTTTGGTTCCTTCTAATTTCTTTTTTTTTTTTTTTTTTTTGCATCTGATGGTAATATTTTGGCAGCTAATTTAACTTTACAATGCTGTACAGGTCTATAAGTTCTGCCAAGTGCTTTTACTAGAGGGCAGCTCAGTAGGGGGCCAATCTGGATTTTGTTTTTTGTTGATTTATTTTTGACAGTTGCTTCAGAGTATAAATATTAAGATGCTTATCCCTGGCCTTCATGAAATATTTAGCAGGTTTCATCATTTTAGACTGTGAACTCTAAAGGTAAATCTCCAAGAAAAGAACACACAGTTTCTGTATAACCTCTTGGAACCTGATATTCCTTGTAAGAAGACAACTCAGAGACTCCTAAATAGAGTGGGGAAATGTTGGTGGACAGATTGATCATTACAGCTCACTTTGGTTTAACCATCCATCATCCCCACTAACATGTTGAGTATAAGACAGAATGTATCTTAGAAGCTCTAGTCCAGTCTTCGTATAAACTGAGTACAACAGTACCGTACTTTTTGTACCATAAAATACACATTTTTCCCCAAAAGTGAGTCTTATAAAGCAAATGCTGCCTGGAGTCAAAGCCTGAGTGCAGGGGAGGAGAGCCTCTAAAAACCATGCGCATCTAATAGAGTGAAAAATACTATAATCTTCATCCTTGCCATTATGAAATTTAACTGTACCTAGAAAATCTGATTCAGCTTCTCATCCACAAACCTGTAGCAACTCAAAAATATGTTAATACGGGGCCGGAGAGATAGCATGGAGGTAAGGCATTTGCCTTTCATGCAGAACGACGGCAGTTCGAATCCCGGCATCCCATATGGTCCCCTGTGCTTGCCAGGGGTGATTTCTGAGCATAGAGCCAGGAGTAACCCCTGAGTGCTGCTGGGTGTGACCCATAAAAAAAGATATTTTTAATACAGTCAGTAATATTTATAGGTTATGTGTGACAAGTAACAGAAGTAAATAGCAAGTGATAAGTAAGTCTCATAAATTTAAAATTTGATGGGTTGTTTTTTTGTTTTGTTTTGCTTTGAATTGTTGGAAAATATTTTTTTCCACGCTTTTGGTGTGGAAAGAATAGTGAGAGGTAAAAATGTATAAATCTCCACCTGACTTCAGGGGCTTCCATTGCTTTCCATATTTTCACAGCTAAAATGAATTCTCTGAATGAACAGTTTATCTCTTGAGAGTTTTCTGAATTTCTTTACATATCCACTTAATATAACCTCCCTATAATGAACTTCAAATGGGTACCCATGATAGACATTATAGAATATCTTGACTCTGGCATTCTTTTGCTCATTCTGCTAGGTAGGTTAAAGGCAGTTCTCAATTTCAGGTTTCTGCTATACTCATATAGCTCTGAGGGAATGTTTGCATCTAAGGCAAGTAAAACAATTACATTCTAATGACGTTTCCTCCCCTCTAAGAAACCTGTTTAACAGGTTTTCAAACTTGATCAGTGCTTAGTTAAACTCTGGAAATAAATGACCCTAAATGGTCCTATCTGTTGTCTGATTGGATATGTTATTAGGAGAAAAGACTATCCATCTTGATTTTAGGACTTCTTTCACTTGTTTTTAGGAAGTCTCATTTCAAGCTTATTTTTTTTTTTGCCATGCCATAACTTGTTATTTTCTTAAATTATCCATTATCCAACTTGTGTTGAGTTTTATATTTAATTCACTGAGAACTTTGAGTACCAACTTAAGTTTTTAAATATTCTTGGAATATGCAAGAAAAATTCATCACAAGTTATACATTCTTAGACAGCTCCCCACCATGTTGGATTCACTCCAATGGACTGGGCTAAACAAAAAGGACTTAAGCAGCTTTTTCAGTAACTTTTTGATTGAAGCAGCATTAAATTATAATATAATGTATATTTCAAATGTAAATTACTGTAAATCAGCACTTCCTATTCCTAAATGACATTAAAGTCAACCTTCAAAATATGATTCTGTCCTTCACTACACATAAACTTTGTCACTGTTGACTCACTGCCATTCCCCCCCTTTTTTTTTCCTTTTTGATACTTAGAGTATAAAAGTTTATCTTTATTTTAGTTAATTGTTTTTATGGTTAAGCTATGGGCATCTGTTTCATTTGAAGACTGTTGTCTTAAAATAATTTTTAAAAGAATCTTAACTAAATATGCTGCTGTTGTGTTGTTTGAAGATTATTGTCTTAAAAGATTCTTAAAAGAATCTGAATCAAACATGAATATATATTTGTTTATTTTTGTGATTTTACGATGTTGGTAGTCAAACAAGGGCCTTCCTTAAACATGTAAGTTTTTAAGAATTTGCATATATTTTTGGAAACAGGATAGCTAAATCAAATGAGGTTCTTATTTTTAGTTTTGTTTTAGCAGTTTCTACAGTGGTTTTCAAATGGCTATGTTAATTTAATATCCCCATAATACTATAGAAAAGTTTTCTTCTCCACATTCTATTAAACACTTGCTGCTTCTTTCTAGTCACTTGAATGATAGCCATTCAAACATATGGGAGATAGTATCTCTCTTTAGTTTTTCTTTTTTTACAATATTTTTTTCTCACAAGAGTTAGGCACTTTTTATGAGCATATTGGCCATATGTATGTTTTTAATTAAGGTAATAAATCCCATTTGCAACTCCTCCTCGATATTAAAATGTCTTGCAATACATTTAATAAAATTAGTAAAATAATTGTTATAGGAAATATGTGATAATATTTTAAAGTAAAGTATCCAAAAAAGTATGTCTCTTCAATATTAAATAGTCAATGTCCATATAAAATGCTATCTATTAAAAGCTAACCTAGCCTAAACCCACTTATTAATATCACATATAACTTACATATTTTTGAAGTTGATCTTGCAGCTACCAACCTCTATAACTTACCTATGATGAAACTCTGCTGGTAATTTATATATTGGTCTCCTATATTTCAGCTATAGAAGATATACTTAAAACTGGTGGTTGGCAAGTATAAGAAAATAATTGCCATGAAATAGAAGTACCTAAAGTAACAAGTCTAGAACTTCTAACGTAAACTTTCACCTCTAACTTTCTGGACATGGAAAAAGTAAACATTTTCAACCTCAGAAAATCCTATTTTGTGGTTGTTATTGTTAATAATTTTCGATGAATGCAAACACTTCAAGTTTATGCAACTCTAATGTATTGACTAAATTTGAATACAAATTAAGCACAATTGTGTGGATTCCTATCCGTTAATTGGCCCTGATTGGGAAACATGCACTATAGAACTGTAGACAAATAATATATACAATAGATTGTAGAAAGTAGAATGTTCAATAGATATAGATATGCTTGGATAACTACATGCACATATATAGATGCATATATTTCTGTATATATCTGCGATGTAAAAGTAATATTTTTAGACTATCTTTCATACAATTCTAGAAACTCTTTAAGGAACAGTGTAGTTTTAGAACATTCAAGATAACTAGTGGGGCAAGCACCCTACCTGTGTAAAAACAGGATCTTTATACATACCCCATAGTAATTAAAGAGTATACAGTAAGATTAGCTTATCGTTGACATTTTGTTGTTTGAATCCACAGAGCTTAAAATTAAAATTTATTTATATTCTAATGCTAAAGCTGTTTTCATTGATCAAACTATCCAGCTGAGCAGAAACCTATCATCATAGTGAATGACTGAGAAATAAATAGCATATACTTGTCCTGCCAAGAAGAACAAAATTGTGCAAGGTTACCTTATTACTGACTGAAATAGCTGACATTTTGGTTCTGACCTTTCTACAAAATTCTCAGGAGCAATGGAATGGTACAATGATTGAGCAACTTCAACTTAATTAAAAATGAGTCATTAATCAGTGTTACTATTGTTGGATGTCCAGATAATTTCATTAGACCTTAATAATTATTTTATGCATTATTGTTTTGTTGTTTTAAATAATATCAATCTTGAAAATATTAAAAGTAATATAAATTCTAAAAGAATCACATTGTTGCATATTTGAAGCAGGGAACAAAAGGAATCACTTCATTCAATTATCATTAACTTTCTATAGTCAAATGTTTCTAAATTAGAAGAGGATTTTTCTAAATTATAAAATAAAAATACTAGAGATAAATCTTTTTAACCATATTATTTAGGTGACAGTGATTTGTTTTTATTCATATGCAATATATTAAAACAAAATTACTTGGACTAGAGATATAGTATAGCATGTAGGGTACTTTCCTTGCATGCATATGACCCTGGTTTGTTCCTTTAAATCCTTTCTAGTCTTCAAAGACTACCAGGAGCAATTCTTGAGTGCAGAGCTACCAGGAGAACTGCCGCATTAAACCCTTCCTAATTGAAAAAGTGACTTATATTGTCACTAATTTCATGTGTAGTCTGTTTTGACAGTCAGTTGGTATATAGAGCTATACCTGTAACTTTATGTCAGGATATTGAAAATAATAGTCATTTTATAAAAAGAAAACATAGATGTAAATTACTATTTATCATCATCTGCAATATAAATTTATATCATTGCTTTGACAAACTTACATACTGTATCATTTAATTGCAAAATTCTACTGTGCGTATTTTGGGGGGTAGGCATATCTGGTAGAGCAGAGTGTTTATTTCTGGTGGATTGGGGATCATAAAGTATGCCAGAGATCAAATCCAGGTCAATTAAATCCTTAGCAAATATGGTAACCTTGAAGTTCACATATTTAAAAATATTTAATTCTGTTTTCAACAGCAATTAAAAATTGTGTATTTACATTAGCAATCCCTTTTATTTGTGAAACTTACTTTAGCAGTGCAAATAATTATTTGTAAATTATAAAATATTTATTAAGTTTATTTCTATTTTGAAATCCTTGACTATAATATATCTGAAAATGAATTTAGCAATTTCATCGTCAGTTTCTTTTTAATAGTAAATAAAATATGATATTTCTATTTTTATATTGCTCATGGGTTTGATGGGACTTTTTATTATTGGCTTTGGAGATTTTTAGGATGTAGTTCTTGCACAATGGTAATATTTAATAGTAACTATTATTTCATTTCTTTTCTGTTCATATTTTTTAGCCCTCCCAAGTAGGGCTCATAATATCAGGGATCAACTGGTAGTTATATCTGGTGTTCAATGTGAGAGCTTTTAGGATGCTGCCCTACTCAGTTCTTGGGGTGTCAGAAAATTTTAGAGATGCTAGAAGATTCCAGAGTATACTCTATGATGCTCAGGTTACTCCAGGCTTTGGGGCACCATGTGCTTTGAAGCATGGGTTAGGTCCATATTAGAAACATACTAGCCATATACCCTATAACCACTCTAATAGGTCCCAGCTACTTTTTTTGGTTATTTTTTTAATGAAACTATTGGAAGAAATTTAGAGAAATATGACTGGAGCAAAAGAGAAGTACATAGTCAAGAGAGATATTAAAGTACATAGTCAAAAGAGAAAGTACATCGTCAAGAGAACATAGTCAAGATTTTCCAAAGAAGAAAAATTCCCTTATTTTTTTAAAACTTAGTTTTATTTTATTGTTCTTGATGAAAATACAATTTTAATGTTAATGGTGATTTAAAGAGTTGGGACTGGCCAGAGAGATAGCACAGAGGTGGGGTGTTTGCCTTGTATGAGGCTGACCTGGGAGAAACCCGGTTTGATTTCCAGCATCCCATGTGGTCCCCCAGCCTGCGGGGAGCGATTTTTGAATGCAAAACCAGGAGCCCTTGAGCCCCGCTGGATGTGGCCAATCAAGCAATCCATAAAGTTTAAAAAGATAAAGAGCTGGAATTTTTGCTCTTTTGCTCTTCCGGTGAATAATCTGGGGGGTAAGGGGTATCAGGGATTAAACTGAGTCTGATTAGATGCATTTTCACTTCACTGTATTTTGAGACCCTAGGTAGATTTACATGTATAATCTAATAAATTATGTTTGATTGAATTTTCCTTTTAACTCTTCAAATCAATGTTTTTTTTTCAGCAATCATAAAATTAGTTAGAATTTTCTCTGTGTAGATGTTATAACTTATTTGTAATGTGAGGAAACTAGTTCTCATTAGGTTTAGAAAGTTAATTCAAATATAAGCTTAGTTTAAATAACTAAATCATATTAAATAATCAACATGTCACGCAATTAATATTGAATGATTGTCAAGCCATTTAAATTCAATTATCATTGATCCCTGTTGCTTATATTTAATAGCTGACTATCAGTAGCTTGGAACTCATATAAGATAATCAATAAATATATATATATATATATTTATCTCTCATGCTTTCAAAAATGTTTACTAGTTCTTCTTTATATATTCCTTGGTGATAAATCAACTGGTCCTCTTAGTTATCAAAATCAATGAGTTATTATTAATATTTTAAAGTGCATCCTGAAGGAAAAAATAATCTCAAGACAGAGATCATAAAAATAAGTGACTACTTTTAATAAAGTGATATGCACCATACTCTTTTATTAACAATAGTGCAAACCACAGTGTCTTGAGAGGAGAGAGAAGACAGAGAGAGTGAGAGAGAGACAGAGACAGAGAGAGACAGAGATTGGTATAAAATGCATGTTCTAGAGGCAGGCAGGAGGAAGGATGGGAGGAAAAACTGGAGACATTGGTAGTAGGATATGTTCATGGTGAAAGGTGTCATATTTCTTAGGACTGAAACTCAGTGATAAACAATGTTTAGCCAGTGTTTAAGTGAAAGGAAAAAATAAATGAAAACACAAGTATTCCTTAATCATCTATAAATTAAACCCAAATTTTTACTTATACAAATAAACTGTGCAAGTTCCTAGAAAGCCACAAATTATTAAAAAAGAACAAGAGAAGGAAAATCAAATTTTCAATATACCTAAAATAAGTGATTAAAATTAAGTTATGAATATTCTCCTTATTATTACTGGGGTCTAAAGATAATCCTTAAACTCTAAGGTCCCGATACACTATATCCTTGCATTGAACCACCAGGAAGTTGTCTGAGAACTGCTAGGAAATTAACAATTCCTTTCTGAGTACCACCCATCTTCGGAGTATCCTCCCCAACCCAACCCTAAATTCTGTGCTAAATTAATAATATCTTTCTGTAAGAATTCAATTATTTTAATGCTATATTTCTTAAAGATCTTTTGATTCCATATATATCATTTAAGATATATGTATAAATGGGGCCAGAGAGATAGCATAGATGTAGGCCATTTGCCTTGCATACGGTTGACCCTGAGTAACTGGGTTCTATTCCCAGCATCCCATATGGTTGCCCCAACCTTCCAGGGTTGATTTCTGAGTGCAGAGCCAGGAGTAACCCCTGAACACAACTGGGTGTGACCCAGGACCAATCAATCAATCAAAAATAAATAAAATATATGTACAAAATTAAAATATGTATATTGATTACTTAATTATGATAAAGTTTTATTATATAATATGAAATATAGAGTAATATGAAAACTCTAAATCCTTTATTTATTTTTGGCAACAGAAAATGTTTTTATTATTCTTTTCATCCTATCTGTTTTGGGACATTTATTTTGAATTGTCACAATGATAAATAGTGACATTTAATTTTCAATGATTCCACAAATCCTACAGTATACAAGAAAATCTCAAACAACCATTCATTGCAACTAAGATATCAAAATAACTGTTTGAGATTGAATTTTTATAAGAATATATTACAGTAGTCATATTTTCGTCATATATTACTCATTGGGACAAATTAAATTCAATTTTTAGAAGAAAAAGTATCTCACTATACAATAGTTTAAAGTAATCATAATGGAATGTTTATGTTAGATAAAGGTACTTCTATTTAAATATTTGAGGGAGAAAATTTATCACTTTCAGAAACATCCCATTTTCACATCAATTTAAAATTGTAATTCTGAAAAAATGTATTTTATATGATCTCATCACCTGTGCCTTATGTTTTCTGTGAAAGAGAATATGGGGGCTGATTTTTTATTGTATAAAAATTGAATAGATTGAGTCATCTTCTTAAATTTACTATGCTCTCATCTGCAATATGAAATAATGCTCTATTTTAAGTAACTGTATAATTGTCATACGTTTTATATTATTGTATGTTATATAAGATTTTTTGGACATAGACTTCAGTAATGGAATACCTGGATTCAAAACCTATCCTAATACTTTTAACTTTTGAAATTTGGGGAACACTTACATTTTTACTCTCTTCTTATAAGATCTCACATTGTATTGGAGATATGGCTGGTCTTTCAGCACTGTATGACCCTTTGATGAGTCACTCAGTGTTCTTTGTTTTATAATATTGGTGCATTGTATGCTTTACAATGGATTGTGAACTACTTTTGTTCCCTTTATTATTTCTCATTTGACTAGGATTGCAAACCTTATTTAACGTGTTTGACTTGTATCTACTTTATAGAGTATAGACAGAAACAGAGTGCTATGGTTTTAGCTGTTTGGAACTATTCATGAATAGTAATAGTTTTTCCAATCATTTCTCATTTTCTAAAATGGCATGTTTCATGATACAAACCTATAGAACAAAGAAATTATAAAAACTAAGCCAAATATTTATACATATGGTTATGACCAGTTACCACTATTAATTTTATATTTTTGTTTTGTTTTGTTTTTTGAGCCACACCCAGTGATGCTCAGGAGTTACTCCTGACTATGCTCTCAGAAATCGATTCTGGCTTGGGGGACCATATGGGATGCTGGAGAATTGAACTGCTGTCTGTCCTAGGCTAGTGCACACAAAGCAGACGCCTTACCTCTTGCACCCGCGCTTCGACATTAACACTATTAATTTTATATAATGTTTATTCCTTTATACTTTCTACACACTTTCCAGAAATAGATTCTATATTTAATATAAGCCTCTTATCTGTGTGCTACAAAATTATGCATTTTACTGTGAGCACCTTAAGAGTGAATTTTATTTTTTTAGTACAGTTGAAAAAACAGCTATTGATGAATTATCTGAATGAGTAACAATGTGTTTTTTTATTTATTCCTTAATATGCTAAATAAAAGTCTAAAGGTCTTATAGATTAATATGCCACTGTAGATAAATTCAAAAGGTAAATCACCAAATATTGAAACCGTGAAAAATGACCCATGCACTAGAATTTATAAAGATCCAGAAGAGAATCATATTTTGGTGTATGGATCATACCCAACATTGCTCAGGTTCTTCAGATAGTTCTATATTCATTGATTATACCTAGAGTAGTCAGGAAACCTATGTGGTTCTTGGAATACAATGAAAAGTCAGGACTGCATCCATGTGCTAGACAATCACCCTAATCTTTGTTCTATTTCTCTAGAATCAAATCTTTGTCCCCACCTCTCTCAATGTGTTGATTTGTAAAATACTGTAGGTATATTAATTTACCTAGAAAAGCTTCATAGATATTTATATGTTAATTAAAGCAATAAACATGCTATACCTTTAAATAACCAACTTAAGTATTTTTAGCATTCCTTAACAAAAGTACACAATACACAAATCTGTCACAAGTACTTTTTGATTCTGTGAGAATATGTGCCTTCCTCTTTTCAAAAGCTATTATCTTAGTATGTTCAAATTTGTCAATTACATATATTAAATCATTGTTAGCAATAATGATATTTATATACAATCTGATTACAGCCAACCACCTCAACATTCCCAAGAGCCTCCATAATTGTCTCTTTGTAGCCTGTAATTATTCTGATCTTTTTTTCTTTCTTACTTTACTATTTCCTTCTGGTTTTCCTATTCAATCTGAAGTCAAGGGTTTGGCATTGTTTGATATTGTTCTTGGTCAGGTTACAGGAACAAAAATGTGATGTCAAACAAAAGAGAGATAGATGGAGACATTGTGGTCTATGTGGATAACAGAATAAAATGTAGTTTTAAAAAAATCTGAAATCAGTCTGATTTCTGTAACATAGAGCAAACTAGAATTAGTTAAGCAAAGTAAGTCAGAGAGAGGACTGATACTTTATGAATGCAGTGACCTGTGATGTAGAAAAACAAAACACAGAAAAATGTATTTTATTTTCAAGGTATATATCTATTTTTTACAAATAACTTCTGCCTTCATAATTATTTTAATTTCCATTTATAAAAAGTCACATGATATTTTTCTCCTTATAATTTATAATTTCTATCAGCAATGAATCATCATGAGTGTTAATTTAAAAATATAAATTAATCTTTGTTTTCTTTTTTTTTTTCCATTTTTTTTTGTCCCCCAATTCACAATACATACCCGGCAAGGGGCCTGTGTTGAGGTGTATATGGGGTGCCTTTACTGTACCTCCTCTTTCTATACAGCCAGTGTAAAGAACACAGCCTGTGGTAAGATTTGGGAGGCCTTATCTTATCTTTTATTTATTTTATTTTTTTTTCTTCAGAGCAAACTAAAGTTGTTTTTTTTTGTTTGTTTGTTTTTTTAAAGTAAGAATTCATTTAAAGGACAAAATTGATTAACATAATGAGGTAAACTAATATAACATAATATAGTGACATAACATAACATATAATATAATTGATATAATAATAATACATGTAAGTCAAAGAAAATTTCTGATTAAAAACACAATTTTTTTTTTCATAATGGCTTACATATCTTTCACTGTAGTATTTTGGGTACATATTCACATTGAATCAGGGGAATACCCATCACCTAATATGTCCTCTTCTCAATCAAAAATCAAATATGCTGAAAATAGGCAGAGTCCTGTCTAGAGGCTTCCAACCTCAGTTTGAGAGAGGATGTGAAAAAAGTAATTAAAATACCACAATACAAAAAAAATATCGAATTAAATAACCGATAAGCACCACAGCAATAAAGACAGGCACCACACAATAATCTCGGTTCTGAAATCAAATCATACTCAAGTGCAAAAAAGAAAAATTTTTATTTATATAAAAATATAAATTAATCTACACCAAGTTTTATGATATAGCAGAGTAAAACACAGAAAAAATTATTTTGGTTTGTTGTTTTTTGGGGCATACCCTATGAACTGACTGCTCTGATAGTTCAGAACTGACTCCTGGCTCTTTATTCAAGAATCACTTCTGGTGAGTCTATGGAAAGTCAGAAATCAAACCCAGGTCAGTTTCATGCAAGGCAACTGGTCATCCACAGTACTAGCTCTCTGGCCAAAAAAAGGATGTTTTATCTTAAGAAAAATATTTTAGATTTTAGCAAAGACTGACTCAAAGAACTACTCTGATAGTGAAATATTGATACTGTTATTAAGTGAACTGCTAGGTACATTTATAGTGAATTATTTATACGACTTGTATTTATTTTATAATTTATATATCTCCCAACATTTATATTTTCTTATAAAGGTTCATTTAGGTTTACGTCTGAAGACAGGGTACATCTAATTTTCAAGGTTTCTCTAAAGATTACTAAGGATTGATTATATTTATAACACAAAACAAGTATCAGTAAATATGTAGAAATTTAAACACCATAAAACAACTTATAAAAACAGATTGGTTTAAATTAGAAATCAAACCAAATTATATTGAGGAAAAATCACTTTTTTTAAAGTAAAATAAATAAATATTTATTTACTAAATAAATTCTAGGTGAACAGGAAATCAGAGATGAATAAGTTTCCTTGAGAATGAATGAAAATAAAGACACAAGTTCTCAGAGCTCATATTATTAAAAAAAAGATATAAATAAATACCCATCTAAAAAATAAAGTCTCACTAGAGACAATAGACAAAAACAAAAACAAACAAGGGAGAAAAAATTAAAAATCAGTAGATATTAGGAAGCAATATAATTTGGAGAATAAAAGTTAATGAGTAGAGATTATTATAACAATCTAAATGATTAATAATTTTTAATGTTAACAAAAATAGAAACTATTATCCAAGCTTACATAATAGAGCAAAACACAAATTCAGGATCCAAAATATAAAGTAACAACAGATCTGATATAAATAAAAATAAGTTATCAAAATTTTGCTCAAAAAGAAAGAACTTCCAGAGCAGTAGCACAGCAATAGGGCATTTGCTTTTTAGGCAGATGAACCAGGACAGACCTGGGTTTTATTTCTGGCATCCAGTATGGCCCCCAAGCCTGTGCCTGCCTGGAGAGATTTATGAGCACAGAGCCAGGAGTAACCCCTGAGTGTCACCAAGTGTATTGATAGATATTGATAGATACTTAGAAACTTGTAATATTCTGAGAATTAGGTAAGGAAGAAACAGTGCTTTAAACAGAGTAATAAATTTTTTCTGAGTAATTTTATAATTATGAGTAACAGAATTGAAAGTGTAATCTAATTGTTTCCCAAAAACAAAATCCCCATATAATGGAGCTTCATTGGTGAATTCTACTAACATTTAAAAAAACAACAACACACCCTTCTTAAAAACTTTTGTGAAATAAAAAATAAGGAGAAGTTTCTAAGAATGTTGGTATTTGAAAAAGATACCAGTGGGTGGGGAAGGCACTTGCCAGATGGACTCCAGAGCATCACTAGGAATAATTCCTTAGTGCAGAGTCAGAAGTGACTTGAGCACAACTGGTCTGTCACCAAAACTAAAATAAAAAAAAAATTTAAAAAATTATAAAAGGCTTATGTGAAATCACTTTTATTCTGATATGAAACCAGATGAGGGCATCACAAAAACTAAGGTAATGTTAGACATACTTTTTTTTTTTTTGAACCATACCCAGCGGCGCTCAGGTATTACTACTGGCTCTGCATTCAAAAATCCCCTGGCAGGCTTGTAGGACCATCTGGGATGCTGGGGATTGATACAGGGTCCATCCCAAGTTGGTCACATACAAGGCAAATTTCCTACAGCTGTGCTATCACTCCAGCCCTATGGTTGTACATTTTTCAACAAATGTTTGCTGATTTTGTTACAAGCTAATAATACAATGAAAGCATCATACATCATGATCAAAAGCTTTTTATTTCAGACACTCAGGCAGTATTCAAAATAAACAAGTCAATAGATGTGATTTACTACACCAGTCAAACTTATATTAAAACCCGTTGATTATTTTAATAAGTTGGAAGATAATATTCAATTATATTATTGACATTGGATAATTACAAAGCAATAAATACCATATATGACAAAGCAAAGTCATTATCATACCCAATAATAAAACATTCAAATCTTTCATCCAACACAAAATTATAAGGGTATCAATTTTCATAACAGCTATGTTAGAAGATTTTCTGAGGGAATTTAGGTAAATGATATATATAAAAGATTCAAATTGGAAAAGTAATAGGAATGTTGCTATTGGAAAACTAATAGTAGTGCTACTATTTATATAATGAAAAATTCTACTCTACAGTAAAAATCTATAAGATGATACTAGATAAGACAAAATATAAAATAGGAGCTAATATCAATTTATTCCTTTTCAGAAAAAAAGCAGAAAGTGGAC
The DNA here is from genome assembly GCF_024139225.1 of Suncus etruscus. NCBI lineage: Eukaryota > Metazoa > Chordata > Mammalia > Eulipotyphla > Soricidae > Suncus > Suncus etruscus. The sequence continues at coordinate 79,207,166 of NC_064849.1, forward strand.
AGATAAATTGAGAGGGCAGAGAAAATAGTACAGTGGGTAGAACATGTGTCTTGCATGTGGCCAAACAGGTTTAATAGCTGATAGCATATTTATTTCTGGAATCATCCAGGAATGCAAATTCAGACACACCAGTTGTGACTTGTTCTCCACAGATACTCACAAAATATAGGTAAATTTAGATAACATTTAGTGAACTTGATATATAATATGCTCATCTATTAGTGTTTCACTACTGAAATTTAAATATCAGGTACAATATTTCTTCAATAGAAACTTGAAAGAATTTTTTAAAAATAATAATTTAATTCCCATCAAAAATTCAATAACTGGCTATATCTTTAATCTTATATTTTTTTCTTTTGAATAGGTAATCCTTTATTAACTAGCAAGGTCAACATATTGATTAATGTCCTAGATGTCAATGAATTTCCTCCAGAGCTCTCTATGCCCTACGAGACAGCTGTATGTGAAAATGCCAAAGCAGGACAGGTATTTATCAATATTGTCAGTCAACAGTATAAATTCCTACTATGTGCATGTGTTTTATATTATGGAATCATTTGTGTGCAAGTCAAAAGAGATTTGAAACATCAAAAATCAAAGCATATAAAAATAGCAAACTCCCCAAAATTGAATGTGTGTGAATAAAAATAATTACACATGAAGCAATGGATAAAGTTTTGATCACCTTGTATTATTAGGTTAGAAGTGTATATATATTGATATTTTCCTTTACTTTGAAGTTTCTAAAAATGTTATTATAATAAACTAGTAGAAATCTGCTTAGACTACATTATTCCAGAGTGGTTCTTATCCTGCGTACATGCATTTATAATAAAATACAGAAAAAGTTTCAAGTTATTAAAGCATACATGAAACTTATTTCTTTGATGGATGACTAAAATGTTTGATAAAATCAAATATCTGAATTGTATCATTATTTTTATTGATATATAGTCAATATTTCTTTGAATTAATATATAATATCAAGGGAGGTTCAAATATATAATTTGAAGGGAGGTTCGAATAGGGGCATACCAAAGTAGAGATCCACATAGTTGTAAAAGTCGTTGAAATTCTAGACTTTATGCAGATGGTTTTTGTAAGACATGTTATTATATTAAGATATAACAATATAATATAAACATGCATGTGTAAGCATTTGTGATAAAATTATGAGAATATGTCACAGAACAAGAATACTAATAGCACAATATTTTTAACCTATATGTCAATGAAAACATATGGAAATATTTGGTATCTAATACATTTTTAATAACTTTTAAGTGTACTAGTACTAATTAAGTATATTTCATGTTCTAATTTTTTTTTTGGTTTATTTTTTTGGGCTACACCCAATGATGCTCAGGGGTTACTCCTGGCTATGTGCTCAGAAATCACTCCTGGCTTGGGGGACCGTATGGGATAAAGTACCATTCTTAAGAAAAAATCTTAATACATGAAATATTTAATTTTCAACATTATATTTTATTCTTAAATATTTAGATCAATTTAAATTTTTGTATTGCTTCATAAAATAGTTGTCACATAATTGAAATCATTTTACAATCACAAATTTGTAGCCATTAATTATACAGAATTCAATTAAAGGCTAATATTCTATTTCACATAGCCATATTTTACTTTCTAGTAGCTGAGTATATAGCTCCATTTTTATACAGTATACCCATCTATACAGAGTTTGTTCTCCATTGCTATGATGCTTTAATAATATTTTTTCAAATATTACATTAAATTTTTACTAATTTAGAATATTGTTCTGTTAACATTTTGTATTTTTATCTGGATCACTATAAAAATAATTTTAACTGCTGTTTCAGTGTATTAACACCTTAAGTGTAACAACAATTTACATAAAATGAACTCAGTGACTGCTTACTGTTGTGAAGTAGAAAGCATTAGAAAAATAACTAGTACAAATAACCTAATAGGCTTATTTGGAAATAGAAGTTTTCCAAAGGTTTAAAAGTTGACTATGTATTTCCAACAATTTTACACTCTATCCCACAATTGATTATTTTTAAGATAATTTAGAGACATTATTATTGTTGTTGTTGTTGTTGTTATTATTATTATCATCATCATCTTGTTTTTTGGGTCACACCGGCAGCACTCAGGGGTCACTCCTGGCTCCATGCTCAGAAATCGCTCCTGGTAGGCACAGGGACCATATGGGATGCCGGGATTCAAACCACTGTCCTTCTGCATGAAAGGCAAACGCCTTACATCCATGCTATCCCTCCGGCCCCTAGAGATCTTATTTAATAACAAAATACATTAAACAAAACTCTTGTGGATATTGAATTCTACCTAATGTTCTTAGTTTATCTATTAAATTGAAACTGGGAACAGTAGAAGTTATTAGAGGTTAATATATTTTAAAGCCATTGGATCTTCGAAAGTTCTTTTTCTTTTAAATATATTTCAACCATCATGTGTCCTATTGGGCCCCCCTTTTGGGGGGCCACACCCCGTGACGCTCAGGAGTTACTCCTGGCTATGCCTTCAGAAATCGCTTCCGGCTTAGGGGACCATATGGGAAGGCGGGAGATCGAAGCACAGACCCACCTAGCAAACGGCTTACCACTTCGTGCCACCGCTCAAGCCCCTGGGCCCCTATTTATACAGAACATAACCCTAAGATTCCGGTGAACATGCAGAAATGTATTATGTGATTAATTATGCTTTTGTCTTATTGATACTATCTGTTAAGTAGAAATCATACAAATCTCTTATAGACCACAATTGCATAATGCAAAGATTTATGCATTGTTTTTTGGGGGGGTTCTTTTGGGGTTTTTGTTTGTTTTTGTTTTTGTTTTTGTTTTTTGGTTTTTGGGCACACCCGGCGGTGCTCAGGGGTTACTGCTGGCTGTCTGCTCAGAAATAGCTCCTGGCAGGCACGGGGAACCATATGGGACACTGGGATTCGTACCAACCACCTTTGATCCTGGATCTGCTGCTTGCAAGGCAAGCGCCGCTGTGCTATCTCTCCGGGCCCAGATTTATGCATAGTTAGTCAAAAGAAAAGAAAAAAAGATAATATAATAATTGATAAATATGTATATATTATATTGATGAAAATTATGAATTTTTCATTTTTACCTAAGTACACAAAATATCAACTGACTCATCCAAGTAGACATTGTTTTAGGCTAAAATTTTATTTGTTAATTACTTACAGGTTCTTTCTTATTTGACATTTATATTTTTCATGTATTTTGTCAGATACGATATGCTTTGTTAGATACCTTTGAATAATTGATATAGTTTTAAAACCAAGCAAAATAACATGACATTTTCTGCTCAACACACATAAAGTTACAGAATTTTTACAAACACGCCATAGTCACTTTTGGATATGTGATGGAAACTTTAAGTTTCATAGACTATAGAAGTGATCAAATTTGAGTAAATAATCCCATTTGCTTATCTGATATCTGGTGTTGCATAAAATGTCTCTTCAACGACAATTTTAAAGGATAACTGAATCTCTATGACTGATCCACACATAAGGAACCAATTAATTTAATTGGTCTTCTCACTACAGGAACCATTTTTCAAGTTATAAGTTACTCATACAAAATTATGATTTACATATTTAGCATATATATCTATGAGCATTTACATATACCCTAAATTTATTCTCATATATATATGTGTGTCTGTGTCCATATGTGTATATTTTTGTGTGTATATGAAGGTAATAGTAAAGAACAATTATTTTAACTATGGAATCAAGCAGGAAGAAGATAAATTACACATTTAATATTCATAAATCACATAATTCATATCTATCTCCTGAAACCAGGACATAATACCTGAAATTCAAAACCTTCCCTGGACAAATACAAATGTATTCTAAAAATCTGACTATCTGAATAGCAAACTATTTTCATCAACGTACACCATTATCCTGATACTCAATGGGTAACTCCTCAGAGCCATTCTAATTTGGTTGTTTATATGGCAATTATCTTTCTAACTATTTTGTTTTCAGGTCTTATATTTAGTATTTAAATTCCTAAAGGCATCCTATAGAAATAGAATTTTCACTAAAGGTCATAAAACCTGTAAGAGCAATTTTTAGAAAAAAATTATAAAAGAAGTTTTAAAGCACTTCTTAAGACATGAAACACAATTTGTATTCATGCTCATTTGGGAAAACAAATACAATAATAAAACCAGAGAGGCATCCTTTTTAGCTCTGTTTCTAGACAATTTATTTATTTATGAAAATCAAACTCATTCTCACAAGCACACACACACACACACACACACACACACACACACGCTCGCGAGCACACACACACACACATACACACACAGGAACCCACACTAAAATTTTGTCAACGAAAGGACTTTTAAATCATCAAGCTTTGTTTCCAGTAAGCACTTGCAAATTTAGGTTAGAAAGCACTTATCTCATCTAATTTAGAATGCAAGCAACCACATTTTAATTTTATTTTGCTTATTAGTGAGAAATGTCAATGCTGTTAAGCTTTTTCATTTCAGCATCTATTGATTCGGAATTTGTTTCTACCCTAAAGTGAGTGAGTGCTACTTTGTGTTATTCAACAGAAATTTAATTGTTTATTTCTAAAATGTCTCTATAAAAGTGGTGCATTGATACCAAATCTTATTAAAAGTTAGTATGAAATTCATGTATGAAGTTTCCTTTGAAACTTAAAATTGCTGCTCAGTCTTGTCTCCATTTTGTTCCAGATCATTCAGATAGTGAGCGCTTCAGACAGGGATCTCTCGCCTGCTGGGCAACAGTTTTCCTTTAGATTATCACCTGAAGCTGCCATCAAACCAAATTTTACTGTTCGTGACTTCAGAAGTAAGTCTAACTACATAAAACTTTACCTGTTATCATGAAACTTTATAAAATAACACAAAGGTAAAAAAAATCAATAATTTTCGAGCAGTAGTCAAGTCCATAAAAATGGAAATTAATAGAGGAGTAATAGAGAATTCGAAAGATAAGAGGTAAATTAAATATTTAACACATATAGACTGTGTCTAATGAGGTAAATAACTTCCATTTATAATGTGGACAATCCCTTAATGAGTCAAGCAAACAAAGGGCTATGTGCAATATTGAATGCTTCTTTGGTTTCAGTATTTCATTTGTTCTGCTTGGACATTGCTTGTGCATACAAATAAATAATTTATTGTACTTCCTTTTTCAGTTATTTCCTATCCCTCCCTTTCTCTTTTCACTTCCTTCCCTCTTTTCTTCCTTCCTTCCTCTTTCCTTCCTCCTTCCTTCCTTCCTTCCTTCTTCCTTCTTTCTTCTTTCCTTCTTCCTTCCTCACTCCCTCCCTCCCTTCCTTCCTTCCTCACTCCCTCCCTCCCTTCCTTCCTTCCTTCCTTCCTCCCTTTCTTCCTTCCTCCCTCCCTTCCTCTCTCCCTTCATCTCTCCCTTCCTTCTACCCCTTCTCATTTCCGTGTGTTTTGGGGCTAAACTTGGATGTAACCAGTGGTTATTATTACTTGTTTTGTACTCAGTGAAGCATATAGGGTGCAAATGATTGAAAAATGGTCATCTGCTTGCAAGGCAATTGCCCTACCCATGGAACTTTCTCATGGATCCGCAAATACATAATCTCCTAAACAGTTTTGTAAATACTACAATATGTTAAGAATATAACATTTAAGACATATAAATATTAATAGGTACTTTAAATGGTTAAGAATGTATACTTTGAGAATAGAAATATTTTTATCTTGGGTCCTGGAGAGATCATTACTATGAGTTGGATACTTGCCTTGCATCCTGGGTTCAATTCCCAGCATCCTAAGTGATACCTTGAACCTATTAGCAATGATTCCTGAGCACAGAGCATTGATAAAGGTAGGGCTTGGCTCCTAAACAAACAAACAAACAAAAATCCCCAAACAACAAAAGAAATGTGTATTTTCACTTTGATACTGCCTAAAATGTTATAGTAAATTCAAATCCCCTAGTATTTATATATGCAGATCAATTAACATCCCATCTGAAAAAGGAATACATGTATAATATATATGAAATGACAGGTTATATTTTGAAAACTAAAGCACTCTTTAGGAAAAGAATCAAGTAATATTATAAATTTTAATCTGAGCAGCATAAGTAAAACTGTACTTTCTAGGACAAATCAAATCATTTACTTACCTTTCAGTAAGTTCTTAGTCATGCAAGTCATTATTCCCTTAATCATAGTGTTCGGAAATCTTTGGAAAGTCTACACAAATGTATATAACATTTCCAGATTTGCATTTAGAGAAATCCACTCACATACCATATGAAAAGCTGTGTAGAAGACCTAACCAGATGGTGTTAAAATTGAGTGATGACTCATAGATCTGGGTGCATGTATAAAGATGCAAATGAGTGGATGAGACTTTCTAAGACTTGCTGTGAATCCCTTTGATTTCAAATAGGAATTTTTCAAATCTAATCAACCTTCCAAAGCAATGGCATGGGCCAATATATAGATGGCAATATTGTTCAATCATGGTGTGCTAATTGCTATATTTTACCAGGGCATCTTTAGGAAAAACCGTAATTGCTTAACCATGAGTATGTAAACCATTAAGCGATCTACCTGAAAATGTTTTTCTCCTGATCTGAATCCTCCATTCTATGCCATTTGACATATTTTGTTATTTTCCCTAAGCATTATATTTATAACTATAAAAATAAGATTTTGACTTCACATAAATACATTAGATCTTCAGGTTTTGTTTGTTTTGTTTTATATTGAAAAAGATTACCCTTTCAAAGGCTCTGTTACCTTCATTCTCATTCTTTAAACCTTTATTCCTCTTGATTCTCATATTCCACTCTGCATTCCACTCTGCTTTGACTACGTACTCTCTAAAATGTCATGTACACAATACCATATGAAAGTTGTCTCTTTTTATCCATATTACTGGTATTTTAGTTTAGTGTTTTTATGTGCCTCCATTTTGCTGGAAATAGCACAAAAGGAGGTTTTTCTTAATTGTAGCTAATAATAAAGTCCTATAAATTTATATAAATTTTTATCAACTTATAATAAAACTCTTCCTTTTTTTATTTTTCTACTTTGCTGTGAGTGGTTTTGACTTGCCTTTTTATATGATCAATGTTATTGTGCAATATTGAAATGCACATTAAAACCCCTCTTAAAAGCAGGAGACACTCAATGTTTTCATTTATTCTTAGTCCTAGTATGAATAACTCAAGTATTCAATCATCAGTTATGAAAATTTTCAATATGAATTTAACAGGTCTTTTCTCTTCCATGAATTATTGTCTTCACTTTCATTGGAATGTTTTAATAAACTTTTAGCACCTTGACATTTTCTCAATTTAGAAATATCCTATATGCAATAACAAAATAACTTTTCCATGCCAAAATTCTATTAGGAAGAATTTATCACTTAGCATTCCAACTGAAATTAGTATGTAGAAACTGACTATGTTTAATGGTTGTAATTTGAATATGCAAATTTAAAATAGGTATCATTCAAATAATAATATTTTCTTTTGTATTTTTTAATAAGTATTTTTTCTAAAATTGTGTGTTCTAAAATTAGAATATCTTATATGTTTGGTAAATTTAACATAAAGTTAACATATTTCTGAAAAATAATACTATAAATGTTATAGGAGTTTCATTAATAGATGCTGCAATAAAAATAACACATTTTTATGGAAATAAAGACAAGTTATGCTCAAATTGACACTGTCAATTGGCATATTAATTTATTTATATAAAATTTAAATGTGTACTCTTGGAATATGTCAAGTAAGCATTAATATGAATGAGTATATAAAACTTTAAAAGAATTATTATTTAGATATAAAACTTTAAGAGAATTATTCTTTAAATATACTTAAATGATAATGAATGTAGTTTTGATGTCTTCATTTGTTTTTAATGACTCAACAGGTTCTAAAAACATACTTTAGGGATACAAAGCAATGATATAGTAGACTTGATGCTTTTTTTGCACATGACCAAACCTGCTTGAATCCCCAAAATTCCATATGGTCCCCTGAGCCCACCAAGTGTGATCCCTGAGTGCCAAGGAAGAGTCATTCCTGAGCACTGGCGGGTGTGGTCCCAAAATAGACAAGCAAACAATATATATATATATATATATATATATATATATATATATATATATATATATATATATATATATATATATATACAATATATAGACCTGTTATACTAGTAGTCCAAGGGGCTACTGCATGCTGGAAACTCTAATGAAGTGAGGTTAGCACTGTCACTTTATGCCTGAAATACAACTGTGAAAGACTTATAATTCACATATCAATAAAAATTAAATAAAAAATAAATATAACTAAAATTCTGTTTATTTGTATGTCTATGTTTATATAATAATTAGTAAATAGTAAAATGTTGTATTGTATAAATTGTGTGAAATCTATTTAAATTGGGTGAAAATTCAATTTTAATGTAAAGTAACATTTTTATCATTGTTTTTGAAGACTAGTTTCTTAGGTAATTTTTTATATTCTTTAATGAATTAATTATATAATAATAGTTGTTATTCTCTACTGTCCATAAACATGCATGAAGTATATTTTCTCTCATTGATCTTTTGATATCAGAAAGAAATTGAATCAAAGCAATCCATTTTGAGACTTGAAAACCACTTAACATTAGCCCTGAATAAAATGTAATTCTTACACCAGGCATGATTAATCTTTTTTCATTCCCTAAGGGTTGTTTTGATTGCATTTGATTACATTTGGGTGACTTTTATCACAATAAAAGAATTAAGATACGGATGTCTTTTTACTGATTCCAGACAAGACCCCTACTGTTTAACAAATACTGAATTTAAAATACGAATTGAAGATCATAGTAACCATCTAATCATAAATGTCATGTTTTGTAGACAACACAGCTGGAATTGAAGCCAGAAAGAATGGCTACAGTCGCAGGCAGCAAGAGTTGTATTTCCTCCCAGTTGTAATAGAAGACAGCAGTTATCCAGTCCAGAGCAGCACAAATACAATGACTATAAGAGTTTGCAGATGTGATTCTGATGGTACCATCTTGTCTTGTAATGTGGAAGCAATTTTTCTACCTGTAGGACTCAGCACCGGGGCTTTGATCGCAATCCTACTGTGCATTGTCATACTCTTAGGTTGGTTTCAATATTAATCTTGTTTTCTCTCCCTTCCCCTCTCTGTCTCCCTCTCCAACACTTCCTTATCCCTCTATATTTTCTATTCATTGTTTTTCCTTTTTTATCCTGAAAATAATTGTTTCTTCCTTAAAAATGCCTAATCTGGCTAAATAAGGATAGTCTATTATCAAATCATAGTAATTATATGCATTTATCTCATGAAGCTATGCAATTAGGAATAAGGACATCATCCAAAACCAAAAATTTGTTCAAGCCCTTGTGGAATTTCAAGTCAAAAGACTGTGGCAAGAACAGAGAGTGCAGTTAGAGCAGAGAAGGGTCTAATATGAAAGGGCATTCATGATACCCATTTATTAGCAGTAGTGCAAACCAAAATGTTAAAAAAGAAGAAAGAGAGAAAGAGTGAGAGGGAAGTAAAGTGCCTGCCCCAGAGGGAGACAGGTGGAGAGTGTGGGTGAGAGGGAAGAAGTTATCAGGAAGGGTAAGAGGGAAATTGTTGACATTGGTGGCAGGAAATGAACACTGGTGAAGGTTGTTCTATGTTGTATGATTGTAACTCAATCATGAACAACTTTATCTGTGGAAATAAAAGCAAACTGTAACACGAACAAACTTGAAACCATGGTGTTTATAATAAAAATAAAAGAAAATATACTTTGATGCACTTGTCACAATAAAATATTCTTTTTCTTTCTTTTTTTTTTTTTTTGTTGTTTAGTTTTTTGTTTTGGGGCCAAATCTGGTGACTCTCAGGGGTTACTCCTGGCTATGCGCTCAGAAATCTCTCCTGGCTTGGGAGACCATATGGGATGCTGAGGAATCTAATCGCCGGGTCTATCCTAGGCAAGGGTGGGCAAGGCAGACACCTTCCGCTTGCACCACGGCTCTGGCCCCGTCTTTTTTTTTTTTTTTTTTTTTTTTTTTATCTTGGTCCACACTCTGCAGTGCTCAGGGATTACTCCTGGCTTAGCACTCAAGGGTCATTCCTAGCATTCTAGGATCAAACCCACATCAGGTGCATGCAAGGCAAATGCCTTAAAGGCTGTGCTATTATTTTGGCCCAACAATAATATTTTCTAATGTAATTTTTCCCTTGTAAAAGATTTTATTAATTTATTTTGAATCCTTGTAATCATTGCCAATATGAAGTTATATTATTTTAAACATACTGGATAAGCAATATTCTTAAACACCAAAGGGAAAGAAATGTAAGGAGAAGTAATGGAAAAAGTAAAGAGATGCATTTAAAAATATAATTTAAGTAGCCAACCAATTCCCTTTTTAATTTTCTCCCATCTTCTCACATCAGTATTTTATTTACTCTGACTAGAACAAAAGACACTAAAATTTATTAAAATTATTGGTTAAAACTTTTCTTAAAATTAATTTAATCCCAATTAAAGGATTTCTTTTTCATCCTCTCTGCTCAACTCACTGCATTTCAAGTATCAATCTGCTTTCAGAGTCTTCAAAGTAAAGAGATCTTCACTGTTTGATCAATTGTCTCTTTACATAGATATCACCTCAGCTATACAGTGGAGCAAAATGAAACTATTTACATATTCATAGGTATTATTCAACCAAATATCACTAATGTTGCTAGAAACCAGCAAAATAAAGTTTTCTTAATTTTTTAGACATACTGTTATAGATACCTTAATTTCAAGATAGTGGTTTTTTTTTTTAATTGATAGAAAGTGGAATAAAAAGTAAGCCATTCAGTGCTAGGTTTTTGTTTTGTTTTGTTTTGTCTGTTTTTTTTTTTTTTTGGTTTTTTTGGTCACACCCGGCAGTGCTCAGAGGTTCCTCCTGGCTGTCTGCTCAGAAATAGCTCCTGGCAGGCACGGGGGACCATATGGGACACCGGGATTCGAACCAACCACCTTTGGTCCTGGATGGGCTGCTTGCAAGGCAAACGCCACTGTGCTATCTCTCTGGGCCCTTGTTTTTTTTTTGTTTTTTTTTTTTTTTTTGAGGGGCCACACCGGGTGGCGCTCAAAAGTTACTCTTGGCTCTGGTCTCAGAAATCACCCATCTCCAGGGACCATATGAGATGCTAAGGATGGAACCTGCGTTCATACTGGGTCAGCCACTTGCAAGGCAAACTCCCAACAACTGTGCTACCGCTCTGGTAGTTTATAAAAAATATTATTCAAACCAGAATTTCATATTAGCTTGCAAGTTAATGTTCTTTTCCTACTTGCATGACGGAGTTATTAATTTACAGAATTAACTTTGGTATATGTAATAACTTGCCATTTACATCTTTATTTTTATAATAAAAAATATCAGTGTTTTGTATTGAGATAAATTTTATAGATACATAAATAAAGTGATGTCTTCCCACCTGAAATTCAGTATTTAATGAGTTTTTTAATATCAAATTGTTGTGTTGGGCTCATACCTCTTCTAATCACTCTCTGAATCCTAAACAACATCATCATGTTTCAGCATGGCTTGGGATGTACTCGATTCTTGTATTCTTTGGGCCCATCAAAACATGCATTCTTTTTTGTTTGTTTGTTTTGGTTTGGTTTTGGTTTTTGGGTCACGCCCGGCAATGCTCAGGGGTTTCTCCTGGCTCTATGCTCAGAAATCTCTCCTGGCAGGCTCAGGGGACCATATGGGATGCCAGAATTCGAACCACCAACTTTCTGTATGCAAGACAAATGCCTTACCTTCATGCTATCTCTTCAGCCCCTTAAAGCATTCTTTTTAAGCTCAATATTATCACACATTGTTTTATTGAGATCTCTTTTTTATATATTGTCACATATTAATGTTATAACATTGTGAGTTTTTAGTACAAAGCAATAAGTGTAGACACTCTGTCATGCCATGGTATTTGCTTAAAAATGTATCCAGTTGTTCATCCATTTAACTTATACGCCTTTATATAGTCCATTTTATTTTTAACAATTAATATTCTTCTTGAGATAGGTAAAGCACAAAAATCTTGTGGTATCTGGCATCTTGTAGATGATACTTTTTTAGCCCTTTACCAAACTTGCCAATGCTAAAATCATTTTAATGTAGCGTTCTATTGTTACTGGCAGTCACGCATATACCCCAATGGTGACCATTCGTTAATCTTTTAGTTCTGGAATTTCTTTAAACTCTGGGATGAACATAAGCATTAAACTTTTTGCCAATTCTTAACATATGGAAATTCTATATTTCTTTTCTTTTTCCAAAATCTTATTTTTCTTTTTTTTGGTTTTTGGGCCACACCCGGTGGTGTTCAGGGGTTACTACTCGTGGCTGTCTGCTCAGAATAGCTCCTGGCAGGCACGGGGGGACATATAGGACACCGGGATTCAAACCAACCACCTTAGGTCCTGGATCGGCTGCTTGCAAGGCAAACGCTACTGTGTTATCTCTCCGGGCCCACAAAATGTTATTTTTGAGGAAGATAAAATAAATGTTTTGTTTTTGTTTTGGGGACATACCCAGTGACACACAGAGGATAGTTCTGGCTCTGCACTCAGAAATTGCTCTGGCAGGCTCGGGGGGGACACATGGTATGCTCGAGTTTGAACCCTGGTCTGTCCTGGGTTGGCCGCATACAATGCAAATGCTCTACCACTGTGGTATTTCTATCGTCCCAAATGGATTTTTTGTCATACAGTCTCCTAGATCTATTAGAGTCTTTGCAACTCTGTTATGGTAAATTAAAATAACTGTTGTGGCTTTTTAGGGAGAAGAAAAAAATATTTTGAGCATCATTGAATTGATTTCATTATGTGAATGTGTGTCCCTTTACTCTTAGGAGTAATAAGATCTATCAATTGAGCAGATACCTATGAGTCAGTTAGGGAAAAAAATGGAGATACCTATAATGAGAATAGGTAAATTACCTAAAAATATTGTCATGCTTTTTGAAGATAACCTGAACACTAGACATTGGTTTTATAAAGTGTATCACTTGGGTCTGGAGTGATAGCACAGAAAATGGGGTGTTTGCCTTGCAGACATCTGACCTAGGGTTTAATTTCTAGAATTCTTTAAGTTTCCCAGATCCCTGTATAGAGTAAACCTTAAGTGTAGAAGCAGAAATGTGTCCTTTGTACATATAATGTGACCCCAACTCAAACTAAAAAGCAAAATAAAGTTTTACTGTTAGGCATAGAATTGAATAAAGGTTAATAATTGACACTATGTAGACACATATATGTAGTAAACATTATAGTTGACGCATATAAATCATAGTTTATTAAATGTTTATCTTCTTTTTTTTTTGGTTTTTGGGCCACACTTGGCGGTGCTCAGGGGTTACTCCTGGCTGTCTGCTCAGAAATAGCTCCTGGCAGGCACGGGGGACCATAGGGTACATCAGGATTCGAACCAACCACCTTTGGTCCTGAATTGGCTGCTTGCAAGGCAAACGCTGCTGTGCTATCTCTCCGGCCCCAAATGTTTATCTTCTATAATATACTTTCTATCTTTTCTGTGCATATTGATTTTAAATGGATTATTACATAAATATTTGGGTCATATTTCATTAAACTCTCAAGTAACACTAGAATTGGGAAGTTCATATGCACAATATATGTTACTGTACTATAATTTTCAAGTTCCAATACAGTTATAGGTTACAATATTAAATTTGCATTATAACAATATAGAGCTCTCAGTATACTCAGAACAAACATTATTATGTTTGTCTTGAACACACCTTTATTTGCCCTTCAAGGAAATATGAAAAAATATATAATCTGTTAATTATGAGGCTACAATAGTTTGATTTGTGAATACATTTTGCTTTAGATTCTCATGAGTTCCAATCCCAAGATGAAGTTGAGTTTATTGAATTTAAAAAATGCAAGCATAGACATGATTGCCTGCTGATTGCTTACTTTGACAATACTAAGAGGAAAAAATCCCAGCTATCAAAACCCCCTTATCAATTTTAGTTTACATGAAGAGAGGTAGTCGGACCTATTCTGAAATGATATTTGTTTGTCTTGTTACAGCCATTGTAGTGCTGTATGTAGCTCTGAGAAGACAGAAAAAGAAAGACACTCTGATGACCTCCAAAGAAGACATCAGAGACAACGTGATCCATTATGATGACGAAGGAGGTGGGGAGGAGGACACCCAGGCTTTCGACATTGGTGCTCTGAGAAATCCTAAAGTGATCGAAGATAACAAAATCCGCAGGGATATCAAACCAGACTCTCTCCGTTTACCTCGCCAGAGACCATCCGTGGAAGATAACACAGACATAAGGGATTTCATTAATCAGAGGCTACAGGAAAATGATGTGGACCCCAGCGCACCACCATACGACTCATTGGCCACATATGCCTATGAAGGAAATGGCTCTACCGCAGAGTCCCTTAGTTCCATAGACTCCCTCACCACAGAGGCCGACCAGGACTATGACTATCTGACAGACTGGGGACCTCGCTTTAAAGTCCTGGCAGATATGTTTGGAGAAGATGAGAACCATAGCCCTGATAAAGTCACTTAGAGAAGAAGCAGACTTACATACAACAGGGAAACTTATAAACAAATCTCTCTCTCTCTCTCTCTCTCTCTCTCTCTCTCTCTCTCTCTCTCTCTCTCTCTCTCTCTTCTCTCACACACAAACCAACTCTATGGGACAGGATTCCTTTCATTATCTGGTTTCTAGCAAGTTGCTAATATTTATCATATTGTCATTTTTTTGGTTTTTTGGTTTATTCTGCCTATAGGACGTATGTGCTTGTTTTTTTTTTTTTTTTTTTTTTTCCTATTTGGAAACTCAGTGAGACCATTTCAGGTCTATGCAGTTACAATTTGCTAAACCGACAACCTAGAGCAAAGAGCTAGGTGGCATCACAGTGGAAGAGTGTTAGATTTTTCTTAATTCCACTAAAGTGCCTATTGAAACTCTTATCATTTCAAGTTGTATAACAGTACACTCTGCTGTGATGGCATTGCAGAATTCAGATATCCAGAGGACATAAAACAAAGACACAATCTTTATGAAGAGGAGCAATAGCAACTTGCTGAGATCTGACATCTAATTCCTTTTGAGGAAAAGAAAAAAATAAGAAGAATCCTTTCTGAACTACATCTTCTAAGGTGGACCCAACTGCACCACAACAAATTCAATTTTTATTTATTAAACTGTATATGAAATCATATTGTTGCCTACCCTTTGAAACTCTTGAAATAAATGTGATATTATCAAATTCAACATGTAATCCCAATTTCCAAGCAATGTTTGATCTTAATACTAGTTCATATTTAAGATGTTCATCAAGATGTTACTTTTTTCCAAAAAAATAAACTTTTTAAAATTGCAAATTTTAAAAATTCCTCTTTATAAAGAGGCCTCAGGGCTGAAACTTCAATTTAAAATAAATATTGGTTTTATTTAACACTGGGCTCGCTTGGAAGGTTGGTTTTAACAGATCACTAGATTATTTTATTCATCAGTTAACATTTTAAGTTGTATTCTTATCGATTTTTGTGTAAAAAAAGAAACATTACTTTAAATATGACAAGAAAATTTAGGCATAGCTTCTCATGTTTTCTCACAATATTTTGCATTATTTTATAAGCATATATACTCTACACCAAATAATATAGGATAGATTTATAATATGTATCAGTTATTTATTACAAATTATTAAGCAAGTAAAATCAGGGACTTTAGAAAATACAAATCAATGAGTATTGCCTAAAATGAACAAAAATACAAAATCAGGAGGTTAAATTTTGTTAACAAAAATCTAAACTGCTTAATTTATTATATTGGCACTCAGAGTACTTTTAGCTCTCTTATCTTTATTAATTCTAATAATAATCTCATAACTACTTTGTAAAGAATTTTACTTTTTAATTTGATGCTTATCTTAAAGGATTATTAGTATTGATAAATACACAATAAAATAAACTCAAACATTACTCTAAAAGAATAGCAAACTATCTAGAAATGCACATAAAATAAATGGTAGATGTAGCACAATTTATATTCTTATAACTACACAACTAACTACTAGAATTGTGAAACAATATACAGAGGTTTTACATATAGGTTCTTCAGAGCGACATACAACCTCTAGATTTTTTATAAGATATTTTAGTATATTTATATTTGAAATATTGTAAGTGTAGTAATACACACAGAAAAATGCATAAAATATGGAGAACAAGAAAATCATATTTAGCTTTATGCAATCAAATGCTTTCTTTACAGTTGCTAACACCAGTAAATCAACTTTCCTTTTCACTTGTTGTTTCATAATTATATCTCTTATTAAATTCCTTATTGGGAATAATTTATGATTTCTTCTAACTATTCGAAAATAGCTATTGCTCATGGTGATTACTGCATTAGATAGAATATGATGTAAAATATGCCTTGGTAATTATACGAGTTTTATCATTATATTTTATTTTTATTATATATTTTTATTTTATTATATGGGTTTCTATAGATGTTCTGAAAAACCGCAATTTTGGGGTTTGTTCTAGAAATACAATTTGATATGACAAGATGCATGACAATGTGGGACAGTTAGTATGCCAAAACTTTTCTGCTGACCAAAACATTCTTTTCAGGGACTAAAGCATTTTATCTTGTAGCTAATATAAATGGAGACATCAAGAAATCTAAGCAAAACAACTAATTTAAAACCTTGACACTGAGAAGCTAGGCAAAATATAAAATACTTAGATCATCTTTTTGCCAAATAGGCATTTAGTAGTTATTCTTTTCCTTTTTTTTTTTTAACATTTGGCCACACCCAGTGGCACTCAGGTGATATTCTTGTCTCTGTGCTAAAAAGTCACTCCTGGCATGCTCAGGGGACCATATAGGATGCTGGGGTTTGAACCAAGGTCGGACACTTGCAAAGCAAACACCATATCCTCTATGCTATTGTTCTGGCCCCAGTAATGTTTCTATTAATTTATCATGAATTAATTTTTCTTTAAAAAGTCATCAATACATGGCTTTATTAAGACTGCCATAACAAAGCCATAAAAGCTGACAGGGTGACTTAAGCAAGTTTATTTTTCCATATTTCTTGAAACTACCAATTTGGACATAATTGCTTTCTTCTAACGAAAATCTCTATTTTGTAGATTACTATCTTTGTCTTCCCACAGTCTTCCGCCTGTGCTACTTACTCTTGTAAAACTTTCATTCATATAATACCCTCTTATATTATTTTTATAACTTCGTTATAGAAATAAGTCTTATATAAATAAACCTATTCCTTTCATCTTTTGGTGATAGCTATATGGTTTGACTTTATTATTTATATTTTTAATATATTTTTATTCAAACAATTTACATCAATAATTCCACCAAATTTTGCATCTGCTCTTTTCTATTTTTTTATTTTAACATTAGGAATCCACTTGTTATAAGTTAGTGATTTAAAATAGCAATTTAAGGTAATTTTTGCACAAAAAATCCACTGAATATTTAAATTTTATGTTTCATTTAGAGTTGTCCTTTTACTTACATATAACTGCATCTGTACGAAAGCACATACCTATGTGTTACAATTTCATATCTAGCTATTTAGAAGTACTTCTATTATGTGTTTGGGTTCTGCCTTCACTTCTTATTTTGGGGTGGCAACAGGTGTGTACTTGAGATATACCTCAGGCTCTGCTTAGAGATCACTCCTGCTGGGTTCAGAGAACATATGGATTTTTGGGAATCATTCTCCAGCACCTTATATCTGTCCCCTGATATTTGGGGACAGATTATTATTATTGATTGTTATTTTCTAAATTTTCCTATGTATAATCTTCATCTCTCTTCTCTAATATGACTATATGCTTCATGCATAATATAATTGGCCTTACTATATCATGTCCCTTCATTGCATTATTTCTTTCCATATTCAAAATATGTTCCAGTTCTTTCAATTATCTCCCTGCCTCAAGATCCCATATTTGTTATCTTTTCATGCATTCATCAAATCTTGTTTTTATGTTTCTAAAAGTTTCTTCTCTTTTTTTTTTCTTTATCTTTTCTTAGGGCGGGGGTTGTCCACACCCTGTGACGCTCAGGGGTTACTCCTGGCTATACGTTCAGAAATCGCTCCTGGCTTGGGGGACCATATGGGAAGTGGGGGGAATCGAACCAGGGTCCATCAGACTCATGCAAGGCAAAAGCCTTACCCCTGTGCCACTGCTCCTGCCCCTCTAATAGTTTCTTAAACTAAGTTTTAGTAGTCTTGATAGTTTTATAAATTAGATATCATGTACTTTATAAAATATCAATTATTATATGTCTATATTTTAACTTGCAACTAAATTTGTTTTGTGGGCTTAGGGGAAATTTGAGAAACAATGTCCAACTTTTATTACATCGTATCAATAGAAAATAGAACCAAAATGGATTCTTTTTGGGGGGAGAGCCACACCCAGTGAATCTTCGGGGTTACTCCTGGCTATGTGCTCAGAAATCGCTCTTGGCTTGGGGACCATTTGGGACACCTGGGCATAGAACTGCACTCAGTCCTAGGCTAGCGCCAGCAAGGCTTACTCCTTACCACTCAGTGTCACCACTCCGGCCCCTAAAATGGATTCTTAGTTTTGGTTGTTTATCTTATGTTTTCTTTCTTTCTTTATGAAGGAGGGGAAAGACTTAAACCATATGAATTGGTGCTCAGGATATTCTCCTAACTATGCAATTAGAGATGAGAATTAGTCTATTTGGATGCAACCTGCATAGGTCATGTGTAATATTAGCACCCTAAACAGTGTAATGCCCCTCTGCCCCAATGTTAATCTTTTTTATCTTACCATTTGTCAAGTTTCTTCATTGTGAGTTATTCATTTAAACACCGTCTACATTCTGTAATCCTCGGACAAAGTGAATCTTTGTAGCTGTACTTAAGGAGGGCATGATATGTTGAGTTTCTTGAAGGAAGATTATCTACCTTTGAGTTTTAAGTGAGAAAATAATCTGCTATATAAAATTATATATTTTAGTTGAGTAGGAATCACAGATACTCATTTATTTTGTGTATTGACTTATACACAATACTATATAATCTATAAAGCTATTTCATTTGCTGCCTGAGTGATTGACTTATCTTCATTACTGCTACATATCTATTTAATTTTGATTTTTATACATTTTTATTAATTTTATTCATTTTTGCCACTATATGTTCCAGGTTCACTTAGAATATATTTCCTGCCCCAAAACAAGGATCAGGCATTACTATAAAAGAAAATGCTAATAATTTTTTTTGCTAGAAAATTATGTTTTAGACAAAGACAGATCCTTATGTTCAATATTCTATTGTTTCTCTCAGTTGATGGAATGAGAGAAAATGTATATACATATTAGCCTCCAGTTATAACACTGGTTAGAAATGCAGCCATCTCAACATTTTTGAAATGAAAATGAGTTGATGCTGATGTTTCTAACTCAAATTCATTATCACACGGTTCATTATCCATGGATAATGGACCTTTGTGAGAGTTATTCTGTAACCCTTTCCACCAACACAGAACATTCTTTTCCCATTCTTTGTTCTTCATTACCTGATAGTTCAACTCTAGAAATTGTCACATAATAAGTGTTGTGCTATAAACATGTCATAAGTTTCAAGATATCTTAAGGCATTAGTTTTATAGATTCTATTTATTTCCAAAGAGAGTGGGTAAGTCACAGCCTACTCCATTAGTGAGGCTATTACATCCATTAGTTAGAATAGTTTGTCATCCAATCCTTGATTTTTCAGACTACTAAATAGAACTTTCTTCAGGAAGTGAGTTCTTTTGATTTTGACAAATGCATGGTGTTAAGTATCCATCATTACTGTCTCATGTCAAATAGCTTCATTGTTTTAAAATAGTTCTCTGCTTTAACATGCCCATCCACTCCCTTTTCTCCCCACAAAAGCAATGGATACAATACACTCCTTACAGTTTTATGTTGCCCAAGTATCATATAAATGGAATAATGGTTTGTAGTATTTTAATACCACTATATTTTTCAGTTTACAGTGTAATTTTGAGACACACCCATGTCTTTGTGTAATCTAAGAAGCTATTTCTTGTTGATTAGTGGCTAACATTTCATTGTACCATATTTGTTTATTAATCTAGTAAGGAACAGTTAATTCAAAAAGCTTCAAGCTTTTTCCAATTATAAATAAAGCTAATATAAATATTCATCTTCAATGTTTTCTATTTGAACCAATTAGGTAAATATGTGAAGTTTAAACATTGCTTTGTATACTGACTTTAAAAATAAAAACTTCCAATTTTCTAAGGAAGTTGTGCTATCTTTTACATTTCTACCAAAAGTGAATGAAATATTTTTATTAGCCATTCCCAACAGTATTGCTATTTTAAATTTTGAATTTGACCTAAACTAATATATATGCTGTGGTATTATATTTTTTAATTTCTATTCCTAGAGGCAAATTATATTTAGCTTTCTTTAAAACCATTTAAATCATGTCTTTTGTGTATCGTATTGATTTTATGTTCATTTTTTTATTCTTTATGATTATATTTTAAATTTTCATAGTATTGGAATTTAAGTTTATTTTTTTATTTTAAACACAAGTCTTTTTAAGATAAATGCCTTGCAAATATGTTCTAGTCTGTGACATGCTGATTATTTACATTAAGATGCCTTTTATAATGTAGACACTTTGCCTTAATGATGTGTGATAGTTTTTCCTTGAGCAACAATGATTATGCATCTACTTTTTAACTTTGATCTACAATTTCTTTAGTTAATTTTTGAAAGTTATATTGTTTCTTAAGCACCTTTTTTCCTCACAAATATCCAAATACTCCAGTAAATTTAATTGAGAAATCTATACACTCTATTAAATTACATTTGCATTTCTGGTCAAAATTAGGTTCCTATATTCTGTGGGTGTATTTATGGAATCTATTCAAGTCCATTACTCTTGACCCAAATATTTTCAGTCATCTTTCAAAATCAAGCATTTTCTGATTATTGGTGCTCTATGTAAGTTTTGAAATTCAATAATTTGTTGCAATTTACAACAGTGCACTGTACCAAATTACTATTTAGGAAGGTAATGTAAAAAAGGTTGATTTTTTTAATAAGCCATTTAGTTGATGGACACTAAGAATGAACAAACCAAATTTGGGCCTTTTTATTATAGTTTATAATGAGTTCTTATAACAGCCCTTAAATTTTGAAAAATTGAAAAGGTCAGATGCAAAGTATATGATAAAAATACTTTTGTTAACTTGCTATGAATGTTTCTGCTATAAATTTAGAAATAAAATTTAGGTAAAAAAAATAATACTTAAGATTCAAATTCATGTGGCTTTAGCAAATTAACTAGATAAAATTATTCAGAAATCATATGTATAAATGACCTTTTTATAAGTTTGGCTCAGCATTTATTAATAAATAATCTTTAATATCACCTTAATTCTTATTTGAGAAATATTGGCAAATAATACAGTTTATAACACTTAGGAATTATAGATACCATATTTTAGGCGTATAAGACGTCTTTTAAAACAAAAAAAAGTCAACCAAAAATCGGGGGTCGTCTTGTACACCAAGTATATCCCTAAAAATGTTTCAATATGCAGATAAACTGAACAAAAAAAAATCAGGCTGCAGAGTTTCCAAATATCTTTCTTGGGGGCTCCCAAACAGTACTCGGGAGATCTGGGGGCCACTTCTGGCAAAACCCAGCTAACCATGTTGGTGGTTCAGTGCTAGGGTCCGAGGATGGGTTGTTGTTTGGTTCATGTAGTGGGGGAGATTAACTGACACCACCAGGGAATTGCCAGAAAAGGTGCCTATGATAAAGACCAATCACTGCAAGGCTGCTCAGACCGCCTTTCTAACTCAGCCAATCCAAGCAGTTTTTTTATGCATGCAAATTAGACAATGTTCTGGACCCGAATCTACACTATCAAAAGCCTGCTCAGATTGGTCAGAGTCAGAGGGAAGTCTATTACAGTATAATCTTTGAACCTTTGCTTGTTGTGATTGGCTCGCTGTGGTATATACAGTTGCAGCACAGGAACGTTGTCTGATACAGGGAATATAGGCCTAAACCTATGTTTTAACTGCAAAATTAGGGGGTCGTCTTATACGCCCAGTCATCTTATACACCAGAAAATACGGCAGTACTTTATGTAAATGAGCATTTAGAGATAATAAATGTTTCTTCACTTATCATTATAAGCATAAAATTAAGCCCTTATTATTTTTTTTGTTGTTGTTGTTGGTTTTGGGGACAAACCAGGAGGCACTCAGGGGTTACTCCTAGCTCTGCAATCAGATATTGCCCCTGACAGGCTCAGAGGACCATATGGGATGTCTGGGATAGAACCCAGTTTGCCCGGCGTCAGCAGCATGCAAGGCAAATTTTCTGCCTTTGTGCTGTCACTCTGACCCCATTAGCCCTTATTTTATAATAGAAATAATTGTTTTCAAGCAAAATAAATAACACATATAAAGTCACACAGATGAAGTGACAATTCTAGGGAGAAAAGAAAAACAATGTTAAAAATAGCAGCAACAAAAACAGTGTTATCTAGGAAAACTTCCGGTGTATATATTTCAAAATGTGTTTCTCTACAAATATAAAAAATACATAGATTCTCAACTCTTTTCTGTGTCATTATCAGCGCTGCATGTCTTCTGAAGTGTACCATTTTTTTTCGTAAGAATTCTACTCTATAAGAAAGTTGCTACTTCAGAAGGGTAAACCTCTTTCTTATTTCAATACATGTTGTATTTCACCTTGAAGTTTTCACTCAAAAGGAAAATGCATTTTTTTTCCATTTTTATATAACATTTGAACTTTAATTTTTTTTAACTGTGAAAACCAAGGCACTGAGAAGTTATATAATCCCTCTGGTCTCAAAGCTAATAATGTTAGGAACCCTGATACGGACATTTGTTCGACTGACTTGAGTGGTTAAGCTCTTTCCACATAATTTCTCTCTTTCCCCTTGACAAACCTAAGCCTGATAATCTTTTACTTATCTCTAGCCTATTTCATTTTCCATTCCATATAGAAGTTGCTTTAAAATTATCAGCCAGATTTATTTCCAATCACTGTTACACACCACTCTTCTTTTTATATATCTAGACAGAAAATCAAGCTCACACCTTCACAGAATGATTATTGCTTTTGTTCCTTTGATTTAAACCTGTTCTTTTCCTTTTTTTTAAATAATGGAGTGAGAATTTATACAATTTAAAAGTATCCATACTGCAATGTTTTGAATTAGTGAATACTATTTTCAACCTAGTAATAGTATATTATGTACTGAATAGTGCTCCAAATAACTTAATTAAAAGTTATATACGTTTTCTAGCTTTAATACAAACTTATCAATCTCTTTCTTTGCTAGCTTAGCTATCAAAATATCAAGATTTTCAAAGCATTCATGTCCAGAATTGTTCTATATTCTGATCAAATTACTTTTGATTTTACGAGATTATCTGACAACTCTATCATTTAAATTCATTAATGATCCAGAAAAAATGTTTACAACCTTACTCTGTGTAATCATATCATTATAAATATAAACTATAGACAACTTTATTTAGGAAACTGAAAGATAAAAGATCAGACACCTCCATTCTGAGTCTGGCAATTTAGATCTGATTCTTGGACACAGTAGAGTTAGGGGACACCAGAGTCAAACTGGCATTGGGTGGGAGACATGTCATACTTCTGCCTAGACTATAACACTTTAATATTCCAAGCCCAGAGTTTCTTCCAGAAATCTGTCATTTCTGTGATCCTTGCCTCAAAATGTTTACAAAAATATTTTTGTTCATTTGTTTCCTGCCACAATGTGTTTTTTCCTAAGTAATTACTTATAAGTATAATATATGACAAAGCATTTTATGAATCACAAAGCAGAAAATATGTCACATGTGAAGCTTCAATATATTAAACACTACCTTTATCATTGTGGTCAGCAATTTGAAGGTGGCAGATTAGTATCTACTTGCGCTTTAACAGGAAAAGAAAATTTAGAACTGTTGTCATATGTAAGTTAAATATGTTTGCCGATAGCAGTATACTCATATACCAGATACATTCTTAGGCATTTGTTTCAGATTAAAACTAGAATTCCCATATATATTCACAGACTGAAGTTCAAAACCTGTGAATGGTATCTTTTTTGGGGGGGTGGATATAAAAGGTTTTGAAATTTAATTTAAATTAAAAAATATCTTGAGATGAAGATATAATGTTATTTATTAGATTAAAATCTCAATGTGATAACAAGAATCCTTCAAAAGAGAAACAGGTACAGATCTGAAAAACAAGTAGAGGATATGCTAAAACTGTGAAGGGACTTTGGACAATGTTAGCCAAGACTCCAATACTTGCAGGAGATGACTACGCCAATGCCCACAGCATGCCAAATGTGAAAGGAAAGAAGAGAATGTGCTCAAAAATATCCAGAAGGAGCACACATGCCTTAACTTTGATCAAGTGAAAATAGCTCTCAGAAGCACTCTAAAACTGTAAATCATATTTTCTGCTACTCAAATTTACTATAATTAGACTATTTCCTCTAGCATCTATAGATTGCAAAAATGGTGCTAAGGTCTGGGAATGTGTGAGGGGCTCTAATAGTCACACATCATAGTGCTAGCTAGGGTGAAGGACATGAGGTATCTCTCTGACCCACTACTACAAAATTCTTGTCATCCTGTTAACTTAAGTTGCATTTAAATAGAAAACCAAGGGCCAAAGTGATAATGTAGTGGATCGACACTTGCCCTACAAATCATTGAGTAATATTCCATTTTTAGCATTTCAAATAATACCCTTAGCCCCATCAAGAGTTATTTCAGCACACAGAGTCATCCATGAGCAAAGCTGGGTGTTGCTTAGCCCCCACCCCATAATAAACAATTCAAAATATACTTTTATATTTACTTTATTAAATAAATTCACTTTATCAACTTTATTTATTTATATAGATAATTCACTTCTACCTTTAAAAAAGTGAATTCACTTCATTAAGAGAAAGGTTACAGAAGTTATGGTGCTTACCTTTCAGTGTGGGACTTTGCTATAAACGCTAACACTACATTATACTGAGTCATTACTGGCAGATAGTCAGAAATAAATACTGAGCACCTCCATATATGGTCCCAGCCAACAAGACAATTTTACTTTTATAAGGTAAATCAAATGAATCATCATTGACTTAGCAAATAACAATTTAAAAATATTAAGGGGCCGGGAATGTGGCACTAGAGGTAAGGTGTCTGCCTGCAAGTGCTAGCCTAGGACGGACAGTGGTTCTATCCCCCGGTGTCCCATATGGTCCCCCCAAGCCAGGGGCGATTTCTGAGCACATAGCCAGGAATAACCCTAAGCATCAAACGGGTGTGGCCCAAAAACCAAAAAAAAAAAATTAAAAGACTAATAAATCCATCATTTTTGTTTCAGTATCCATATATTATGTCATTTGATGTCTTTACAACCATTATTGATCATTTATGATGAAGAAATAAATGTTTATGGGGAAAATGGTCAAGAAGTGTCCAAAAATATTGATGGAGAAATTTGGAGAATACTAGATTAAAGAGCATGATACATAAACAAAACTCTCTTTGGCAATGTTCAGTGTGATATCAAGCAAAAATAAAATGTAAACTTTTCATTAAACAGTTAAAATCTTTTTTTGGGGGGTGTTGCTTTATTTATTTTGTTTGCTTGAAGGTCACATGTAGAGATACTCATGGGTTACTCTGGCTTTGCATTCATAGAATCATTCCTGGTTGTGCTTGATGGACTATCACAATGCCAGGGATTGAATTCAGTACCTGCTGTACTAATACTCTAGTTCCAGCTAGTTAATATCTCAGGAATACTCTTAGAGATTTTTCAAGGTGCTAGAATAAAAACATTTATCAAAGAAGAAAAGAACAAAAAAATATATTAAGTTATCAACACAATGCCAACTAATATTAAATATCATTTTGGATGGATATAAACAATTAGTGTTCATCTCTAATTTCTAAAAATGTTGGTATTATTGACTTTCGTCTTTTAAAAAAAAAAGCTGATATGAACATAATTTTCAAACTCGATGATGTTATGTTGTTCTTTGTTTTTATGTATTTTGAAGTTCTATCCTGAAATGATGAAACTTAACTGATATTTTGGGAAGAGAAGCCTCCAAGAGGTGAGCAGAAGGTCTGAGATCCATTTTCTGTGGTACCTGACTTAGCAGGACAAGTATGCAGATGCAAGAGTATTAAATACTTGGAAAGAGTAAAGCTGAGTTACTCAGTCCTGAAGTGCAGGAAAACATTTGGAATCACTCAGGTCTGCCTGGCTTTCCCGTAGAGTATGGGTACTGGAAATCAAGCCCACCAAAGAAAGTGTTCAACCTTAATTTCTAAGTTACAATAACAGAAAATCACTGTTTAAACATACTCATCAAGAATGAGGGTGATCGGGGTGCATAGTAGCCTTTTATGCATACCAAACATTTTACTACTTTCCTTAATTGCCTGGATCCATAAGCATTTAGACTGTCGATCTCTCCCTGGATTTTGATCATCTTTCTACAATGAAACTGTACTTTAGCAGTGTGCATCTTGTATGTAATATCTAACTCTGTCATAGAAACGGATGACATTGATGCAAAGCTGTTTACAATTTAGAAAATTAGATATATTTGAAAGTAAGTAATGTGGGCAGAAAATGCACAGGGGAGAATGTGGTACCCTATTATATTGATGCAAACCTATAGGGAAATAAAAGCCACAAAAGAGACTTGCTGTGGTATTGAAAATGGAGATTAGCAGAACACAGAATTACATGTGCAATTTGATTACAGTTGTTTTAAAGTACTTATGCTAAGAATGCAACATAAACAAAAACCAAAGTAATCACTTTGTTTGGAGTATTGTATTTCTTGTTTTGAAATCTCATTTAAAATTTCGATATGTGTTTCATGATAATAGAGATTATGAAATGAAAATTCACCATAGTCATGTTATTTGAAAATAGACATCAGTGTATTTTAAGGTATCTAAGAGTGAGCTTGATTCATTCAACAAATATAATAGATTTATTATATATACTTAAAATGGAAACTTTGTGCTTCCTAGATAAATACAATATATCCTTAAAGGGTCCTGTTTTAGAACTATACCTCGCAAATATTTTGGGGGGACACTCCACACAGTGATTATGGGGTCCCGACAATGTTCTCAGAGTTCCCACACACAACTCTTCAAGGGTGGTACAATGCATGTGTCCTGTGATGTGGTGCTGCTTGTTACTGGGTGGGGCAACCAGAGCCATTTCTGTAATGCTCAGGGATATCTGAATAACTCTAAAATCATATTGTTTGACCAGATAGACATTTTGGTCAAGAATATCTGAACAACAGCTAGGAGAACATCACCAGCAAATGAAAGAAATCATCTATCAATTGGAACAATATTTGCATGATTTTATTTTGGTATTTGATTAAGTATAAGTTTCATTACATATTGAAAAGAATTATGATATAACTGGCATTGTTTTCTGCTATTTAACACTAGTACTAAAAAATTCGTTTTGGGGGTTAAAACTTAATAACAGCATATAGACTCCCAAAGTTTAGTTAATTCATGTCACTTGTCTTTTTTTGTTTATTTTTTATCTTAATTAATATATCAGAATTTGAAATACTTTTGATTATACTTTTCACTAATATATCATTCAAATACTGCACCATACATATAGCATTCCCTATACCAGTGTTCTAAGGGCTACTCCAAAGTACCTCCCTCCAATTTAAGCTCAGTCCACAGACAAATCTCCAGTTCAAGTTGTTGCTCCCTTACTTGTTTCTTTGTATCACATATTTAAGAAGGATCTTTTCTGGAAACAATCATTGTGGAGGGACTGATACTCATACACATATCTATGATTAAAGCTGAACTATTAAAATTCCACAAAATTGAAATTCAGTGAGAAGTTGAAAAAAGGTTTTTGAGAACTACTATCTTTCTCTTTTATGTAGATAAAATTAAAAAATATATGAATTGCTTATACTCCATCTCTCTGATGTACACATATGAGTCTGTTTTTTGAAAGAGACTTTGTATAACATAGAATTTATATGTACCTAAATATGAATATTAATCATTCTAAAATTTTATAAGCAACAATAATTATATTTTTTAAGAATACATATTCCATGAGAGGTAAATTTCATTTTGGCTAATAAAATTATTTTATCTGCAAAGTAGATAAAACCTTTGACTTATAACTTAAATAAAATTTGGCACAACTTAAGTAAAACTTCAGGAAGTATATTAATAGCAAACTGAGCTCTTAAGGTCAATATGAATACACTTCACAGGTTTAGTTGAAATGTCACATAGATCTTGGCATTTGGCTTAGATATAAACTTGCAAAAATTGGATTTCTTTAATTAATAAAATTTAGAAAATCTTGTGTCCTGTTTTTGGGGGCCAGAGAGATACAACAAGAGAAAAAATACTTGGAATAGAGAGAGAGGGCAGTGGGAGGACACTTGCCTTACAAACACTTATCCAATCAGATCTTCAGAACCATATACATTTGAACTGCATTTGATTTCCAACACTGCATATGTTCCCTGGAGCCCTGCCAGGTGTGACCCCAAACCAATTGTATGAATATGATCCTTACACAGACAATAATAAACTACAAAACTCTAAAATTAATTCCAGTTTCTTTTCACTAGCTCTCCTTATACACTCTTCATTAGTTTGGGTTAACACCAACAGTCCATTTGATTGTGATGATATCTTGCATTGGGAATTGAATTGCCTATGGCCCAAGTTTAATGGTTTATACTATATCCTGACCATGGAGGGTTTGCTCATACTATAATTATCATTTCCAGGTTATTTTAGTAAGCTTCATTTCATTAATTATTGTAAGTGATTTGCTCCCACTTCAAAACATTAACTGGCTAAACTACACATAAGGGAGAAAGCTCATGGAATTGGGACCAACTGCATTCATTTTACCATAAACCATGAAAGAGTAGAGCTCTATTTTATTCAATTCATTAATTTTTAAGTCTAATTTTACCTTCTTTCTTATAATCACATACATTTATGAAATAGAAGAATGATGATGTGCTGTCCTACATAAATAGCCTAAAATCAGGCATTAACTCTGATCTAAATGTTTGGCTATTAAAATTGCCTCATGCAAAACATTAGACTTTTACATTGAATGCTATGGAGGAAACTGCCCCTATACCTAATAGGTAGTTGTATGAACTGTTGGGAAAAAGCATGAGCATGATTTTAAGTATACGAAAACAGAATTATTATATGATTAGGTAATTCCATACCTGGCTATAGTTTTCAAGTTTCAAAATCAATATACTTGAGAGTTGCACTTTAGTGTTCGCTGTGTTATTAGTCACAATAGTCATGATGAAGGCTCAATCTCAATGATAGACAATCTGACGTCTTCAACAATCATGAACCGCTTAAAAAAATTGAAAACAATTACAACTGTATCATAAACAGCCTTGTAACCATGGTGTTTAAATAAAATAATAAAATTTTAATTGTTTTGGGCCAATTCTGTTGCAGACGTCAGCGCCTGCAAACAGATTCTTCTTGGAGTTCAGGAAACCTTCACAGGGAGAGAGTGGGTACACGAAATGGCGAAAAGACGGAACATTATTGTAGAAATGAATGAGACCACACAGAATGCATGGGGACTTGCGTCTAAAAAGACGAAGACAAATTTATTTTTTGAGCTGGCTGCTTTTAAGGTTTGAGGTTTGGAATGCAGGGTGTAAATTTTTGACATCAAAGAAAATGGGAAAAGAATGAAGGACCCTGGCTAAAATTAGCATATTAAAGAGCTGATACTGAAGGTGAAAAGGCAGTTTCTGTTGGGTTTGCTTTGTTTTGGGTAAGCAGGGGGAAACAGGTAATTTTCAGGGAAGTGGGAAGAGAGAGAAATGTTTTAGAGTTTTTTGGGGAAAACTGAAAATTGTTTTACTATGAGCTAAGTTTTTGGAAAAACCTGATCTTGATGCCAAAGGAGCAGAGATCACAGGGAGCTGGTAGTGGGAGACTTTTGGTGGGATTTGTACTGTCCTCCTTTGTTAGAAAGAATTACTAAGGCCTGGCCTGATTTTTAGTAATGGTTAAAAATAAAGAGAAAGATAGTTACAGCCACTTTAGAATTATGGCCAAACAATCCACGCAAAGGGTCAACTGATTTTGACTGCTCTAAGCGGGCCTTTTTGGCAAATAATTCTTTTTCAGGAGTGCAACACTTTTAATGTGTGCCCTTCCTGAGTGAGGCGCAACATTTAATGATAACAAAATCCCAAAATACAAAGAATAAAATCAATAATTTCCACAAACTTAATTAAAAAAATACTTAAAATGAATCAATGTGACTGAAATTAGAGGAAGAAAGGTTTAAAATTATAAATATATATATGCTCTCCATAACCAAGGAATTCTCTCTCCCACCCTGTGACCTATTGTGACTTCAGTGGAAAGTGATGTCATTGATGCCTATATAAACAGGACTGGTGTGTCCTAGTCTCATTTACCTTAGACAGGCGACCAGGATAGCTGAAAAATTAGAATATGAATACAAGTATGTGTCCCTCTCACCAATTCAAATGTTGAATGCGCTCTCCTTTGCTAGACTGCCTTGTTCATTTACATCTACATAGCAGTCAAAGGCATAAAAAAGCTCTATCTCAAGTACCAGGTAAGGAGGCAGTTCGAGTTTCTGGGGACTTCATGGCAGGACAGTGTTTCAAAAGGAGACAATTCAGAGACACACTGAGATTGGAGAGTCTGAAACCAGGATAGAACAATAATTCTCTGACAGACCAGAGTCAAGAGTAAAGGTTAAGGGGAGCCTATTACCTCAAGTTCAGAGAATATTTATTTCTGCCACTGAAATCAGGTCCCACACGCAGAGCTGTTGGAGAAATGGAGTTTCAGCTCTGCAGAATACAAGTCACAGACCCATATTGGGGTCTACTCACACAGGGATCTCCTTCTGAGGTTGTTCAGGACAGTGAGACGAATTTCTGAGAAGCTCTCAGCAAAGGGGACTAGGGTCCTCCCTAAGCCAGTCCCAGGACCAGGGGCCTTATTCTAGGAGTTTCCCTGGTAGGACTAGCTGGTACCATTGGTGTGAGCCTGATGTAGCATCTGTGTCCATAATCAGGGGAGAAAGTTCACCCTATGCTCACTCAAGTCTTCTTGTGCTGCTCAGAAGGGGCTTCTCAGAGCTGCCCAGACTCCCAACTTCACTCTCTCTTTTCTTCTCAGGAAAGGAGGACAGCAATGAGGAGAGTGTCCATAGTCAGAGGTAAGGAACCAACTTTCCCAGTGCTCCCTGTACTCAATTCCCAGGCCACGAGCTCTGAGGATGTCAGTGTAGACTCAGATGCTCAGAGACCCCAAAGCCCAGGGAGGAGCAGCCAATGGGAAATCAGGCAGGACCTGAGGGGCTTTGAGGAGTCCCACTGACCCATCCTTGCACATTCCTGAAGGGTACTGGCGTGAGGTGAGGGGTGCAGGGCACTTGTGTCTAAGGACTTGGTCGCATTTCCTGAGTGCTTGGGTGACGTCCTCCTGGGGCTCCCTGATCCCATCTGAGTCTCCGAGGTTTTCGGACTTGCCGTTGCCCAGAAACAGCGTCAATGTGAGTGAATGTGTAGATTGCGCAGATCCAGGGGCTCATGGAAGAGCAGACCAGGGTCATTCTGGATCCCTGAACAGCAGCTGTGCTGCTGCCCCTGACGAGCACACCTTTTCCCTGCAGCAGCCAGGTTCCCGTGCTTCAGAGGAGGAGGAGAGGTGGGTGCCCTTGCTGATATCCATCATCTCAGGTGATACTTGGCCTCCTCTTCCTCCTCCATCAATTCAGGGCGGGGGAGGGGGTGTTGCCAGCCATGGACAAGGCTTTGGAGCCATGGGGAAGATATGGTGGCACATGAGGACCCCAAAGGCTAGGGGCAGTGGCGGGTACTATGAGTTCACGAGACCTTTGGGGGTTACTGGAGTTTCATGGACCCAAGGCACGGGGAGAGACAAGGGAAGCCAGAGCTACTCGTGCCCTGCCGGGACCCGGGTTCCTTTCCTCTCCCTCCTCCTACATCTTTGTGCCCTGTGTCCTCTGCAGAGATAACACTGTACAATAACAATACTGTGAACCACTCTACTTTTTCTCAGTGCTCCTGTCACCACCTGCGCAATGGTACCCTAAGAAGCACCACAACCTGGCTGCCATCCTCCTCTCTTGGGTCCTGCAATCCCAACTTCTGAAGCCATCTGCCATCTTGGCCCGCCCCCCAAGGGAAGGAGCCCCAACCCTCCGCCCTCCTTTCCATTCCTACAACCGGCAGACTCCCTTTTGAATATGGGGATGTCTGTATCGGGACTCCAAGGGGTAACTGGGGCTTGCCCCCAAGATTAGGGGCTTGCTTTTTTTATCAGAGGGCCCCAGAGACCAGGTACAGGGGGTCTCACAGCTGGCTGGCATTCTCCAACCGTGCACAGGCCTGGCACCAGACTGACGTCCTGCCCAGCTTTTGTACCTTATTGAGTCTATGATGGAGTCACCACTAGAAACAGCTCAGGACCAAAATCAACTGAATTATTTATTGGAGGCAGCAAACTTCACTGACTCCAGCTGTATCAATCTAAAATGTTGAAGGGAGGCTGCCTTTCATCACCTCACTTTTCTTCCCGTCCTTCCTCCAGCCCCCAAACACTCTGGAGGGAAAGCTGAGCTAAATTTAAACAGGAGGCAATGGAGGTTCCCATGTTGGTTTTCCCACCAGGCAACAAAGGAACCAGGGACAGCCCAGTTCTCACTCAACAGGAGAATGACATGCTTGCTGAAATCACTTTAGAAAAGCGTTCCAATGTATTTGCACTTGTTGTGTATTCCCAAATATGGATTAACCCAATAAATCAATATTCTTATTGACTCTGCTAGTTTTCCTGACACTGGATGTGATGGGGTCAGGAACATGATGGGGGATAACACAGCTCATGGAGATTCCACTGCCTTCTGTAGCTCCTTTGGCAGCAGAAACCTGGTGCTCCCTCACTTCCTAGAATAAGATTGAGGGGATTTCAATTTTTAGGAAGGTGTAAAGCAGTCCCTTGCCCCTGTCAGTGTTCTAGAACCTTTGCATGATGACAGTCAGGGGTTCAGAGACCCCCAGAAGCAGAATATGTGACCTGACTAACAGGAAGTCAGGAATCGGAGGTGGACATGGAGATGCCTGAATATTTGTGGGCAGCACTGACATGCTGTTTCATTGGTTCCTCTGGAAAGGACGAGAGTAGTGATGCCCTTCCAAAAACAAAACACAGCTCCATGATGAGACACTGAGAAGAGATGTTGGGAAGAAACACTGACTGCATGGCCACTTACTGGTGGGGTTTTAAAGATGAGAGTGGGGAAAGAAAGCCTTCTGGGACTGCACAAAGTGAGGATGTGAGGCACATTCGAGGGGGAAGGATGCCCTGAATGGAATTTAGGTGTATGTCCTTCTCAGATTTGTTGCATAATCCTCCATCGCTGGAATCAGTGTCGATCATAGTGTCCCACACAATGTCCTGCTGCTCTTGGGAAAAGTGATGATGAAGACAGTCTATAGGGCTGTGGTCAACACAGTCTTCCTCCATGGAGTATGTTAGCAGGTTCCGTTGTGTAGACACACTGATGACAATACACAAGAGACTCCTCTCACAGATAATCACCTATCATGCATGAATATTTAGAGGAGATACCAGAATAACTATGTTCTTGCCACAGTTGGAAAACATTTCCCTGGAATTCCTACAGTCTTGAAGAAGAAGTTCAGGGCTACAATTATTTGGGCTCTCACCAGAGATTCCCATGAAAATGTGTTTTTTGATGTGCAGACACTAATAGCTACTCTCCTCAGGGATTTGTAGCAAGGCATTTCCTAGAGTCTCAACAATGGGGTGACACTTTCTAGGGGAACTTGAAGTCAGTTTTCTAAAAAGACTTTCTGAATGCTTGTTTCTAAAAAAAAAAAAAACAAGCAGTAATTGGTTCAAAGGGCTCCAGCATATGATTTGCATGGAGGAACTCAGTGTTCTGCCTCCAATATAACACTGCTTGAGAGACTAAAGACCAGATCCTTTACATTGCTCTCTGTTTTCTGTCCACAAGTCCCCTTAAAAGTAGAAAACAATGGGGCCAGAGAGAAAGCATGGAGGTAAGGCATTTACTCTCATGCAGAAGGTTGGTGGTTCGAATCCCAGCGTCCCATATGGTCCCCTGAGCCTGCCAGGAGAGATTTCTCAGCATAGAGCCAGGAATACCTCCAGAGCACTGCTGGGTATAACCCAAAAAAACAAAACAAACAAAAAAAAAACAAAAGAAAAGAAGAAGAAGAAGTAGAAAGCAACAACAACAAAAACCAACAGAGTGTGCTACCGCCTCTCTCACATCTAACTGTTACCACCTTGACCAGTGATGTCCCTGATTCTCTCCCATCTACAGGTTCAGATTGCAAAAGTAGATTTAGTTTCTCTGGGCTACGTCATGTTGTCTCAGTGTCCATCACATCTATTTCATAGTAAGAACCTCTACCTGAATTTTATTTTGAGTTCTCCTGGAATAATAGCACCATCCAGCATTTGAAAACTCTTCACTAACCTTCAGCATAGCTCCCACATTGTATTGATCACAGCACCACATTGGTGCCCTGAGCATGGAGCTAGATGAGGGTTGTGAACACTAGTAATTGTAGTCCTCAAACAAACAAACAAACAAAAAGGTATTTTTCATGTGCTTAGAGGAGCACAAATAAGATAAATAGACATTATAGACATGATATCACACTGATACATTATGACATGCTTTTAGGAAAATTCAATGTTTAAACGAAGGTTAAGGAAGAAACATTACATTTTCACAAGCTTAGTTAAAGGTGACATAGTAGAAAGGATGGGAGCCTGGGGCATTTTGGTGCTTGTGAGATCAAGTAACTTAACTTGCATCAAGATCATAAATGTCAAGAGAATTGTAAGCATGCTATTTTAATTAAAATAAAAATAAATGAACACATACTTTATGTGTTCAAAAATAATAAAAAATAGCTAAATGAATAAAATGATAAAAGTCTACATGTGTTTCTAATAAGTATAGTGAGCAATTTGACATTCATCCCATTGGGAACCACTGGTTTGTATACACTACATGCCAAAAGTTTACTAGCTTACTAGCTCTAGTTACCTAGAACAGCTTGTAAGTATGTTTTTCAGAAGGATTTCTCTAAAGCTGCTTCTGTAGTTATCAAAGTTATCAAAATTAGCTTTTTTGAAAGTCTGGAATATGAACCTACCAGGATCATTCAAAATGTATGTAGGAAGTGTCAAGCAAAGAATTAAAGTCCAAATTATTTGTGTGATAGAAATAAATATGGTTGAAGAAGAATAAGAATACTACCGTATTTTCTGGCGTATGACGACTTTTGAAACAAAAAAAAAGTCAACTGAAAATTGGGGGTCATTTTATATGCCGAGTATATCCCAAAAAACATCTCGATATGCCGCTAAACAAAAATTGTCTGAATATTGCCACGAAACGAATTTTCCAACTTGATCCTACACCAATCACTGCAAGGCTGCTCGAACCACTTCTCTAACTCAGCCAATCCAAACAGGCTTTTTATGCATGCAAATTAGACAATGTTCTGTCTTACAGTTTTAGTAGTCTTTCATATCACAATAAGTTTATTGCCACTAAACATTTATTTAAAATATTCAAAAATATTGGGCCTTAGAGATAGGAAAAATAAAATATAATCAGGCATTCCATCTTCTTTCCTTCTTTTTCTTTTCTTTCTTCCTTTCTTTTTTTCTTTCTTTCTCTTCTTTTTCTTTCTTTTTATTTTTTCTTTCATTTCTTTTTCTTTTTTCTTTCATTTCTTTCTCTTTTTTCTTTTTCTTTCTCTTTCTTTCTCTCTCTTTCTTTCTTTCTTTCTTCTTTCTTTCTTGATTCGTTCCTTCCTTCCTTCCTTCATTTCTTTCTTTCTTTCTTTATTTCTTTCTTTTCTTTCTTTTCTTTTCTGTCCTTTTTCTTTCTCTTTCTTTCTTTTCTTTCTTTCTTTCTTTCTTTCTTTCTTTCTTTCTTTCTTTCTTTCTTCTTTCTTTCTTACTTTCTCTCTTTCCTAATTTACTTTCGTTTCTCTTTTTTGCTTCCTTTCTTTGATTGCTTTCTCTCTTCTCTTCTTTTCTCAGTAATACATGGACTTACTCTTAGCTCTGTGCTCAGGAATTGCTCCTGGGCAGGTGGTCTGGAGACCATATGCATTGTTGAGATAAAAACATAATCTCAAGCATCCTACCTGCTCTACTCTCTCTGGACACAGCATATTCTTTTCTACTGTAATATCTAAAATGTATGTAAAAATACAAAAAAATATTTTGAGTATCAGAGATTGAACCCAGGGTCTCATATATGGAAGGCATTTGGCCCTACCATTGGGGTTTAAATCCTAGCTAATATTTATAACATTTTAAATTAAAAAGTGAATTGAAAACAATGCATAAATTGTAGGAGTGAACAACTGTAAGCTCTCATATTATCTTAAGTCTATAAAAAGTATTTAGATTAAAATTCACAATGATTTATTACTTTACGAAAATACCTGACAAAAAAAGTATATTTTACTTAATGATCTATTAATTTACTTTGAAAAAAAATGATTTTGACATTTCAATATGTAAGATATACATTACAATGATTCCTATATTTATTGGCATTAACATATGACTATTTTACTTTAAATATAGGTGGAAGTTGTTTTAAAGTTAAAAACCTCACTCACTTTTGTTCCAAACAATCAATTTTAATGGGTTTTTTAATTTTTATTGCTCATGTTAAAACGTAGTATAAAAATAGCATTAGATTCAAAAGCATTTAATAACTAGATTTTATTATTAGGCATTTCATGTGGTCAAAGCAAGAAAATCTAAACATGGCTCGGAAAAATGAGAAATGCATATTTTTATTTTAATTTCTATCAGTAGTGCTATATTATGTTGTTTTCTAATCATAATATAAAAAGAACTTGTTTTGCTGAATTTCTTTAGAAAGGGGACTTAATTTTCTTTTTTCTGTTATAGTGTTCAAGCTTTCAGATTAAGCTTCAGCAATGACATGTGTTACTAAAAAAAAAAAAAAAAAAAAAAAAAAAAAAAAACACTTTCCAGGAGGTTTAAAATGGAAAGTCACTGGCTGACTTCAGGCTATTCCCTGAGTAATTGCAGAAAGAACTTTGTTAGGCCCCTGTAGAATGAATGAGCACAAGTTCTTGGAAATGCTGTGCAGACCTTCCATCCAGCTGAGAAAGGACTTTGAAGATGATTGCCTCAGGAATTCTGGAGCACAGGCTTAACAAGTGACTCTAATTCAAAGGGTGCAAGTCTTCTTGATTTCTAGAAAGATAACTACTAGGACCACTGGGAAGTCACTACTTCATTGAAGACATAATTGGCATCTTTAAAACATTTGATCAGGACTGAGTTAGCAATGAAGGCTGAAATGGAAGACAGTTTTATTCTTCTTGGGATGTAATAACCACATATAGAGATCATTTGAAAAACAGAAAATAGAAGAATTCTGTCTTCACTTTAAAATAAGTAAGAAAATTAACCAACGATTAAAGGCAAGGTCAATCTTATAATATCCTTTTTATTACAGATAAGTTATATGTACTTTAATTTAAATAAACCAAATGGCCATCCAGAAGAAAGTGGAAATATTAAATATATAACAGTTGGCATAGAAAGTTAAAGATATACCTCAATATCTAATGTTTTCCTTTACAATATTCAATATATATATTGAAATTTATAGCATAGACATGACTGGAAAATAATTCAAGTTTCTAAAGGAATCTACAGTTTGTAATTTCAATCTTGTGCTACAGTGCATTCAAGGGAAACGTTGCAAGTTCTAATAGAAATTTGTTCCCCTAGGAGAAAGGAAGCCCCCTTCTATTCCATTTACCTGAAATTTAAATACAAAACATATTTCAAAAAAATCAAGTAAAATTTATGTCAAATTTAGGGGCCAGAGTGGTGCACATTGGTAGGGCATTTGCCTTGCAAGCACTGACCTAGGATGGATCGCATGGTCCCATATGGTCCCTCAAGCCAGGAACAATTTTTTTGGGGGGGCTACACCCTGTGAAGCTCAGGGGTTACCCCTGTCTTGCTCTCAGAAATTGTTCCTGGCTTGAGTATAAAGCAAGATTCAATGGCTACCTTTTCAATGTCTTCGATTTCTTGGTTATTCTATGTGACAGAGAAATTTCCACAATTTTTAATTTTTAATACTGATTAATGCACCAAGTGTCTTCTTTCCTTCTTTCTTTCTTTCCTTTCATTCTTCACTCCTTCCTCCCACCCATCCTTTCTTCTTTTTCTTCCTTCCTACTTTCCTTATTTACACTTAGCATTTTAAAATTGGCATCAAAATTGAGTGTGTAAATTTGTGTGTGAACTGTGGTATAGAGGTTCAGAGGCTACTCTGTGTTACTCAGGAGTCACTCCAGCATTGATCAGGATAAATCCTGTGCTTTCTGCTTTCAAAGAATATGAACTAGACCCCGGTAGATAATTTTCCAGGTCAATTAAACTTGTTTATTAACTGTCAGTTTACTGACATTCATAGTTACATTATCACTCACAAACTGGAACTATAAACTACAGAATGGTATAGAAGTATGGATTTTTTATTATGTTTAGAGTAGAATTTCAATGCTAATATTTTAATATGAAAATATTAATTTCCACTTGTCATTATTTTTATGTATGGACTCATTCCCTGGCCAATGCACATAATATCTAGCAAAATTTTCACTCTCCTATATATTTGTTTCACTCACAAAGTTCTCATTGAATATATCAACCAGAAAACTCATATTGCCTAGGTTAGGACAAATCACTTTGACACAACAGGACTTGAAAAGCTTAATAAAAATGACACCTTCTAATTAGGACTGGGATAATACTTTTTGGAAAAGTGATACTGGGGATGGAGAGAGATTACAGAGGGAGGACCTCTTGCCTGTAGCTGAGTTATATTTGATCCAACACAGCTTATATAATTCTTGAATACCTTGAATATTATATGATCTCTGATCACAGAGCAAGGAGTTAGCCCTGAGCACAACAGGGTTTGTCTCTCAAACAGACAAAAGTGATGGCCTCCACATTCTAATTTAGATGACACAGGTACAGTGAGGAGACCAAATAAAAGTTATTTTTCTTTGTTACTTTTCAACGATTTCTTTTTTTGCCCCCAAACTATTAAGAGAGGGAAAAAGGAGAACTTAGAAAATAAATGAAAAGTGGAACTGAAGTTGTTTTGATGTCAGAAGTATTATGTGGTTATATTCACTTTAGAACCTTAAGTTCTAATACATTTAATGTCCATTTTTATTTAGTCCAGTGTAATATTGCCCTACACACCATATCTCCAAGTGCCATGTGAATGAGTCTAAAGCAGAGTCGCACATAAAAATAAGCCAGACCAGGGGCTGAGGGATGAAAACAACATGTAGTCTGGCAGTTTTCTATATTGTGGTCTCCAGCAACCTGGCCTTCCATATCTGTTTTATTGAGTACAGAGACCAGCCCTGGATGTGGCTAGAAAGGACAGTGTTAAGGGACAGTGTTAGCTCTGGCTATCCTAAGCAAGTCCAACTCAGGTTTTACAAGTAAGACAGTCTCTGGTTTTAGGGTTAATCCAAGTTGTAAAACATACAATGGAACCATGGATGATGGTTGTTTTAAATAAAATAAAGTAACATGATAGTCAGGGTCATATATTTCTATTCTGCAGAAGTTTCAAGCAGGTATTTGTCATTCAATGAGGCCTTGTAAACAGGATTACTGGGTTCCATATCTACTTTCTGATTGACAAGTCTGAACAGAAGTTGGAATTGTTGGATATTTTATGGTAATTATCTAAAGAATCCAAAGACTATGTGCTTAGATACTTTGAGGGTGGTAAACTTTAGTATTTACAGCTGTAAACCCAAATGAGAGTGGATTACAGAGTAGGCAGGAGGGTACAGTTGCCACAGACTATTTATGCATCACATGTGAATTTTCTAATCCCTGATGCTTAAAGAGTTGGGAGGTGTAGCCTTTACCACCAGATTCATTCCTGAGGCTTTCATGGGTGCTGTACAAGACCTGGTGCTCTTGTACAGCTGAGTCCTTTTAGTTCTTATAATTTTCCCCTGCCAAAAGGAAGGGAGGATATAGCAGTCTAGAGACCAGGAAGAGTTATTCCATCATTTGCTGTCAGTATCTATAACTCTAAGAAAAAACTTTATATTCTTTCACTTAGAATATGGGTATCCATTTTTGATATCTATAGTCCAAATCAGATAATATCAAATGGAAAGAGAAACATAATTGTTTATAAAATAAAAGTAATTTGTATCATTGTTATACCTGATAGAAAGGAGATTGTCAGAGGCTTCCTCTGGACAGGAACTCATGAATAGAAACCTTAAGTGGGTTCATACTGCAAGTGATAGGGCATTGTAAGGACACAATAGAGATAGAGGGAAATCTACAGAGATGTAGATAAACATAGAATTGGGGGGGTGTCTTTTACTCCCATTTAAGATGTTCTTGTCAGTTTGCCACATTTTAAAGGAAGAATTGCATGTCTTTAGGCTATAACTCTGGCCGTCTTGTGTAGTCTGATGCCCATTCCTAGCTCGGTCTCCTGAGAAGAGCAACTGGAGAGTGAATCAATCAACTAACTGCAGGCAAAATTAATTTTGCACAAAATTTGCCACTGTCTGAGAAAGATATTCTGGGAAAAATTATTTAGGGGCGGTCCATTCTCTGGCATTGCTACATTCCAGCAAGTGAGTTATTCAAATTTCTGTCATTTTCATCAGATCTTCTGATTTTCCTACCTCTCTTGCAATTATACTTAGACTACCTGGATGTTTGGCAACTACATAAATCAAATAAAATTGCCAAAGTTTTGTCGAGATCGTTCATCAAATAAAAAATATATATCTTGTCCCATGCAGAGATAATAAAGATTTTTGCCATTAAAATGCAAATTTAAAACAAATGTTCAAATCACTCATTAAAATGAAAGATAATAATCAGAATACAGCTAAAATACTTTTGATAAGAACACAAAGAAGCCAGAATCACTACATGCATTGCTGATCAAAACTTAAAATATGCAGATCTTTAGAAAAATATTATTCACGATTGATATGCAGTAGGTGTAGTTTAGGGCCACAGTTAGTCATGGTCAGGGCTTACTCCTGTCTCTGTGCTCAGAAAACAATTTAGTCAGTGCTCAAGGACCATATGTGGTGCCAGGGATCAAACTGAAATTGGCTACATGTAAGGAAAGAACATTAAACTTTATTAGTCTTAACCCCTCAACTCATTCTCTAATACTTGACAATTTATTTAAAACATTAAACATAGGACAGAGAGTTTGCCTCACACTCTGGATTCTATTTCTGGCACCACATATGGTCTCCCAGCCCAGCCAGGAATGAATCTTCAGTGTAGAACCATTGGTAAAACTTTAACTCTATCATGTAAGACTGTCAAAAAACAAACCCCAAAAAACATAAATAAGCCCATGTATATAATGCATATAGCCTATGATTTTACTCCTAGAACTTATTCTAGCAAGTTAAACCTATATTCATATTCTTAACACAACTGTTTATAGGAAACACTAACATCTGAATAGTTATCAGTTGACAAATTTTAAAATATATCAATAGCATGTACTCACCAATTAAAGGACAGTCTTGAATATTCCTAAAATATGGGTATCACAACTATCTTAAATGAACATCCTCAAATGATAAAAATGTAACTCATTACATTTTTCAAATTAAATAAAGTGTCTAGAAAAGAGTAATTGCGTTTAAGAAATAGATTCATACATACATATGAATAAAAACATACACTTACTTATGTAAAATCAGTTAATTGCCTAAAACTGCATTCTGGTTTATTACTAAGAAAAACTCCAAATATGTTAAGGAAATGAAGGCACTGTAAATTATTGGTAGTAATGGTTGTACAACATACATTAAGATTAAGTTAGAGTTACAATTAATTTTATAATATGCACTCCTAAAAGACAAAAATTTGGATAAAAACATTTAAACATTTAAATTAGATAATATACAAAGTAAGATTAAATTTGGTACAAATAGGGCCAGAGCAGTGGCGCAGGCAGTAGGGCATTTGCCTTGCACTCGGCTAATCCAGGACGGACCAAGGTTAGATCGCTTGGGTCCCGTATGGTCCCCCAAGCCGGGAGATTTCTGAGCTCAGATCCAGGAGTAACCCCTGAGCGTTACTGAGTGTGGCCCCCACAAAAAGTTGGTACAAGTTACTCAAGTGACTAAAAACTCAGTTTAAAGAGAAAAATAAGTTATAATTCCCTTATTTGCCCTTAGCTCCTTTCAGAGTATGTATTTATGTGCTCTTAAGTTAAATTTGGTATAAATAAAAATGAATCAAACCTGAGCAATAATACAGCAGATAGGACATTTGCCTTGCAAGCATCCAATCTGGATTTGATCCCTGGACCCCACATGGCCCCTGAACCCACAAGAAATGATTCCTGAGAGCAGAGTCAGAAGTAATCCCTGAGTGCCACGTGGATTGTTGATGGATCCCCTATGTGACACTGTTCCCTAACCACCTGGCAGACAGAACATCATCAACCAACTGTTTCAGGGTACCCCATTGAGTTATTACTCTGGGGTTTCTCTTGGAGGTGAAAACTTCGGAGATGTGACTCCAAAAATGGGGAAGTACAGCACTAAGATGGGCACCCTCTCCATATGATTAGAGGTTCCTAAGCAGGCTGAACTCCAGGCCATCCTTTCTCCCTTACAAAGAGCTCTGGTTGAAGGAGCTAGCTTTCAACAGTGTTGCTCTCAAGGCATTCTTAAACCCCAACATTTATGCTTATCTTCTCCACAACTGTGCTTCTGCTATATCCTGCTACCATGCATGTATCCAAGTTCCTCTTGACCTATATAAGCATTGTTGGAATGGAATAAAATATCTCTGGTCATAAGCCTGGGACCCATTCTTTTCTGGTCATAAACTGGGAAAAACGTACACAATCCAAACTCATAGTTTGGATAGAAATTGACCCTTGCTTGGAAAATAAAAACAAACAAAATGATAAAAAATAAGTATTAATAATAATGATAAAATTTCAAACTATTGCAAACTATTATTGATGGTTATTGGGAAACATGTGGCCATACTCAGGTTTTCTCTTGACTCTATGCTCAGGTATCTCCCTCTTGGCAATGCTCAGGAAACCTTCTGACGTTGCCAAACAAGAAATGAA
Organism: Suncus etruscus; assembly: GCF_024139225.1. Classification (NCBI taxonomy): domain Eukaryota; kingdom Metazoa; phylum Chordata; class Mammalia; order Eulipotyphla; family Soricidae; genus Suncus; species Suncus etruscus. The sequence goes on from NC_064849.1 coordinate 79,250,743, forward strand.
TTTGAGGCTTTCATGCTAGGCTAGTTAGTTCCTTACCTTATGTTTCACACTGACCCTCAAGGATTATGTTTTATTTAAAATATTGTTAAATGATTAATGGGAAAATATTAAAAATTAAACAAATAGAAAGCCATTGATTCCTATTAAAGAAACTAAAGGTCTTAAACCCCCCAAAAAACCAATTTCAAATAAGTTTGCCAGTTTCCCATTAAGAAAAGCTCCTTTTCAGGGAACACATTAAAGAAGCTTAAATTTCTAATCCTTCCAAACTGACTGGGTACTTAAAATCTAAAAATGCCACAAACCAGTAAATTGAAACTTCTCCTGTATAACATAATACTCATGAAGAGGAACCATAATTAGGGAAAAAAAGATTTAGAAACAAGGCTTAAGCTTTTTAACAAGTACTAATAGGTTACAAACTCGCAGACAATGTAATGAGTTAAACACAAAAATGGCTAAGACACTTAAATTTCTTCATTTTATTTTAAAATATACTTGGTAGAGCTAATTATTTTTAGAACAGACATATAGAGTCTAAGAAAAAATATTTTGGTTTGTTTACTTGCAAATACCTAATTATTTGTCACTATATGAGCCTTAAGTTATTTATAAATCATATGCCTGAATAGATTCAGATTCAGTTAAGTAGATTAATCTTTTGTAAATATGTGTATGTGTACTTTTGCAAATATATTGATATGTAGATTATACTCAATATACATTCCTGTATATTAAACATTTACAATTTTCTCATTTACTAAGGGACTAAAACATTAAATTTGTCAGATTCTAATTTTAAAGGTTGTTATATGAACTTAAGTCTGCATAATACTTACTGTAGAATTTTAAAGATTATTCCAGTTCTCATGTTTAATGAAACAAATAGAAAACCAATTGTTTTAATCAAATAATTTCATTGATGTAAACAAATACTAAAATCATTTCATATAAAGCTCCAAATCCAGCTAGATCTAACTCAAGTAGGTGTATTCATTTAAAAACTAAATTTGCCAATTCCATCACAAAAGAAAGGAAAAAAAAGATACAAAATTTCTCAAAGAAGGCATACAGAAGACTAATAAGATTATCAGAAAATAATTTGCAATTTTTATCTACATACTTGAGTACTTAGGAAAGGTTAGACCTAATTTCTCTGGAAAGACTTTTAGACATTTAGAAATTATTGCTGGCCATGTTGTTTTTGGAGATCTTAGTTCTTCATGAAGATAGAATACATTGGCTTCTGACTCATTGGAAGCTTCCTTTTTCTTTCTTGATACATTTGAATCAGAGAAAGTCTATGGATTTATGCAAAGATCTAGTTTGCTAATAACAAAAGGTCTAACCTAAAATTTTCCAAGTTCTCGAGAAATGTGCAGTATATGTAAAATAATAGCAGCAAATTACATTCAAACATAATTTCTATCTTACAAATTATTTAGAATGTATCACTTAATAAAAGCCTGAAATTGGGGCCGGAGCAATAGCACAGAGATAGGGCATTTGCCTTGTACACAGCCAATGCCTGACAAACTCCAGTTTGATTCCCAGCATCCCATATGGTTCCCCAAGCCTACCAGGAAAGACTTCTGAGCACAGAACCAGAAGTAATCCTTGAGCACTACAGAGTGTGACCCAAAAACCAAAAAAAAAAAAAAAAAAAAAAAGACTGAAATGTATTAATGAACTAATCTGACAGGCACAGAAACATACATTTGTATTAATTTTAAGTAATCATAAATGATTTCATCACCAGTAATCTTTTCAAAGGCAATACATAAATAATTAAATAAGACAAGAAAATATATTATTATAATCAGTTTTTTTAGTATATCTTATACTTTCATATTTTAACACTACACTGGATTGCTTGGGGATTAGAAGGCAATTTTGTTTTGTTTTGTTTTGTTTTGGGTCATACCCAGGAATTACTCCTGGCTCTACGTTCAGAAATTATTCTGGCAGGCTTGGGGGACCATATCAGATGCCGGAATTTGAACCACCGTCTTTCTGCATGCAAGGCAAACATGCTATCTCTCTGGCTCTGAAGACAACTATTTTTATGTGATTTTATGAAAATAAAATGCTGAATGACAGGATAGAGCAGGGAAGACCTGGCCTTGCATTTGATTGTTCCAGATTTGATCTCAGCATGGCAAGTAGGTCCTCAAATTCCACCAGGAGTGGTCATTGGACACAGAACTAGGAGTACACTCTTTAAAAAATTAGGAGGCAGGGAGGGAAGAAAGATAAGTAGTTAGGCACTTGCTTTGCAAGCAGCTTACCTCGGCTCAGTCCCCAAAATCATATGCCCTCCCAAACACTTTCAGAAGTCATACCTGCTTCAGAATTAAAAGCAATCCTTGAGCATAGCCACGAATGTTTTAAAATAAAAACAATGAAAAAAAACAAAGGAAACAAGTAAGGATAATTAAAGTAAATGGAACCTAATCCAAGTAGTGCCTTTGTGTCTGATAATCCAATTACCACTATTAAAGCAATATACCTGCATTATTTATTAGCATCATTTCAGGTGTATCTGCTAGTAGTTTCTTTCCAAAACTGAAAATAATTGACTCCAAACTATTAATATGCCTTGATTTTCTCTGCTATTATAAAATATAACCTCTCTGTTTCATAAGCAATTGCAGGGATAGTTACACATATCAGCAGAAAAGAAGAGAAAAAGAAGTTTACTCTAATGTTTCTCATGAAAACAGGTAATTTAATGACATTATAATAGTAATATTCACATTATTAAAATAAAGCCTAAAATTTAATAATCAGTAGGTAGTAGAGGACATATAATTGCTTTTTACAGGCTTAAATATTCATTTAATATTAAATATCAATATCAGTAGTTAATCAAAATATTAAATATTCACATGCATTTTTTTGGTTTTGGTTTTTTGGTCACTCCTAGTGATGCTCAGGGGTTACTCCTGGCTATGCGTTCAGAAATCTCTCTTGGCTTTGGGGACCATATGGGACACCTTGGGATCAAACCTTGGTCTATCCTAGGCCAGCATGGGCAAGGCAGACAGACGCCTTACTGCTTGTGCAACCACTCTGGCCCTGACATACATCTTTTTGAACAATTAATTTATTCACAAGTGTTTAAAAACATTATGCAAGTAGTGACAATGAAAAAGATGGATTATTCTTAAGAAAGGTGTGGATAGCAATAACATATCCTTACAGTTGTTTTTCTTTTACTTCTAAAATTTAATTTAAAAAACCCTCAGTTTTTTTCTTTTATTTCTAAAATTTACCCCAACTTTTCCTTTTTTATTTGTTTTTATTAAAACATTTTATGACTGTTCTAGCTTAATTTGGTTGATTATGACAGTTGAAGCAACTATTCCATTGTAAAAATTTTGATTAATGAAAATAAACAAAGCAATGACTTTTTTTGGATGCTTAATATAATTGTTTTGTGGAAATGAGAAAATATGAGCTAGACTCTAAATGGTTTTAATGAAGAGTGTTTCAAAAATAGGTGAATATGAATTGACTATTTAAGAATCTATAAAGAAGAGGACATAGGGTAAAAGATAATTTCAGTATGTAATAAAAACTGATTAAAATATAGAACTGGGAGAATGGTAGTCTTCTGAGAAAAGATGAGGTCAGCTGAATAGTTCTGAAATGGAAGAGAAATGACAGTCATCAGCTCCTTGTTTTCTGGGTGTTAAAGGTCATATAGTAATGAGGGAAACCTCTGGAATATAAGCTTATAGAAATTCAATTTGGAAGACAGACTTGTCTGCTTCACATTTTACTGCCAGGCAATGTATATCAAATGAGAAGAAAGTCGATGCTTAAATTCAGATAACTATTTAAATAAATGGGGGAAATGATTTATAAAATGAAGTCAAAATAATAATTATCTGTGTTATCATTATTTACAATGGGAAATCGAAGGGAATAAGCGAGAAATGGGGATTGCATCTTCACCATTAGCTATGAATATCTTTTTTTCCAGTGTTTACTAAAGAATGGTAAAGATAGGAGGTTATAGGGTTCAGAAAATATGGGAGGTAACTCATTCTAGAAACAGAATGAGATGTTAAAAGTAGAAATCTGACATTAAGAAGAAATGAGTTCTGGGACACACATAGTGTGTATTAAGATGCAATAAACCAAGGACTTCTTTTCCCTCAGTGACAAGGTTGAAAAGGATAATAACCACGAAAAAAAATTTATTTATTTGTAAATTAGAAAGTCACAGTTGGCATTTAGATTAGTTCATACTTTGTCATTGGTGTAGAATCATTCAATAAAAATGAAGGACTAGTTGGAGTCTGAGAACATGAATTTCTAGAATTACATTTCCCTTAATAGACCATGACAATTTCCTGAAATGGTTGAGTAGGGAAATAGGAAGTCCAAATGTCTTGTTTGACACATTGCACTGATTTGATATTCATTTATTGAGTAGTTGAAATGCAGATGGGAGAAAAAGTTGGTGTTACTTGTTTTGGGGCTACCCCTGACTGGGCTTACCCCTAGCTCTGTACTCAAGGATGTTCCAGTCTCTGTGCTTTGTCAAAACAAGAGTCTCATCCCTGTAACATCTCCCTAACCCTAAGAAAACGGCTTTAATAATTCATTGATCTATAACTCTTTCTGCATTAGATGGAGGAAATGAATGACAGATAAATGAAAAACAAGTATACTTTTAAAACATTTATTGATATTTGCTAATAGAAAATGGGAATCCCTGCCCATGTGATTTTAAAAATATATCTAGAACACACACATATGCACATATTTACATATGCTGCACATATAATAATGTAGAAATTGACAGTTCAAGAAATATGGCTGAATGGAGAATGAAGTATATAAATGCAAGTGTTCTGATATTTTGCTGAGCCTATAAAGTTGTGAAATTAAAAATTTGTATCTTTTATGACCAATTTAAACGTTTAATATTCTCTTCTTTTAGTATCATATTGTGTTTCTTAGTACAACTAAATAATCATCTTTAAAGTCATCTAAACCAAACTTGATTCCTCAGAGAAAGAACTTTTTGTTTGTTCCTTGCCTGTTTTGTTGCTATCTTCAGAAAGTTTGGTGTGAGAATATATGTCTGAGTTATAATTCAACCTTTGTAAATTTAATCTTTATTTTTATATACTGAAAATAAAGTGCATTGATAGTTTGCATCCCTTGTTTATGTCATAAATAATAAAAATAAAATACTCTTCCCTACCCTATCATTTTCCGTACATTAAAAATACTCTAATAGAATACTCTAATAGAATTCAGTAGAATTTCTTATTTAAACATGAATGTAATATCAATATTTAGTTCAATCTCTTTATAAAGGCTTTTAATATCTTATTTTGATAAGCATTATTTAATATAATCTAAGCATCACTGTACAGTTAGTATACCCTTGGCATTTTATAGACATTAGCAGAAAAATAAAAAAGACTGTGAAAGAAATATTTGATTGATTTTCCCAGGAGACTAATAAAATATAGAAATATTAATAACAAAAATTAATTATTCCCACCAAATCAGACTTTTGATCTACTCCATGATTATTTATTCAATGACTATTTGCAAGTATCAGAAATAAGGCTTTTTAATAATCAAAAGCCCCTTTTGGTTATTTTTTTTATTTCATATAGTAACAATTTTTAGTCAAGTTTTAATTTTATCTTTTCTTGACCAAGTTGTCAAATAAACCTCTTTTACTTTGTTGTATCGCCAATATCTTTATAAAACTGTTTGTTTTGTTCATTATTTGGAAATTTGGCTCAGTGATAAAGAACATTTCTATCATAAACGAAAACTGAGCTTCGTACTGAGAACTGTACCAAACAAATAAACAAAAAATTGAATTAGGGGCCAGGAGAAAATTTATGGAAATATTAGTCTGCTCTGAAATTTTTAGTATAGAGAAATTAATGTCCTTAACATAACCTAAGTGTTACAATTTAATAAATAAACCACTTCCTAAAAACTCACTATTTATGGTTAGGATGCAGAAATATCCAATGCTCCTTATTCTAGGCAAGTTATTGTTAAAATTGTCCCATAATATAAGAATAATTTTAGCTTATTTGTCAGGTTTTGGTCTTAAGGACACAACTGCTGTGCATGGCTTTTTCTAGTAAGTGTGAGCTCAGGGACCATTCACTCCTAAAAATGCTGTGGGACTTTACATGGAGCCTGACAATGGGATAACCAAGTGCAAGACAAGTGAAATACTTTCCTATACTCTACCTAACCCCAGAAAATAATTAATCTTTACTTAAAATCATTCACTCAAAAACTGCACTCTCATTGTTAAAAAAATTTTATATACAGGTTTTGACATATAAATGTGCATGTCTAGTATTTGTGTTATGATGGAGTATTACATCAATAAAATTACTTTAGTGTTTAACAGTTTTCATTGAAATAAAAATTAAGGGAAACACAATGAGAAAAATTTAAGGTGAAAAAATTTTAAATGAAATTTTATATTAGAGCCAGAAGCAATAGCACAGAGGGTAGGGCATTTGCCTTGCATAAGAGCTACCTGGGACCAACCTAGGTTTGTTCCCTGGCATCCCATATGGTCCCCCAAGCCTACCAAGAGCTATTTCTGAGTGTAGAGCCAGGAGTAACCCCAGAGCATCACTAGGAGTAGCCCCAACCAAAACTTAAAAAGTAAATTTAATATCAGAGCCTGTTAGCTTTCAAGCCTTGTAACTCCTCTAAAGATATTTTTCCTTTATGTGCCTCTTAAAATGAGATGTACAAACTTGAACTTAAAGCAACTTACTCTCTGACCTCTTTAATTTCATAATTTGTTTTATAACATCTACAAAATCTCAAGTGGTCCTCATTACTGTTATTAGTGTAGTATAGGGCTATTCCTTTTATGCCTTTTACATTCAGAAAATCATTATAAATTGATAAAATGATAATTGAAATGTTATGATTTTTAGGGAAAAATGAAGATCATAGCTTTTAGTATCTATCTTCAGTCGAACATAAAATCTGGAATTCATAGCAATATAAATCAAAATTATATTTTTATTAATAGTATTTTCATTTTTAGATTATGACTATAAAGAAAGATTATTTAATTCCCAAAATTTACCAAGACAAAGCCTTGTTCTCCCTGCTTTGGAGTTTTTCTGTTACTCAGTCAATTCTTTTTAATATTATATCAGCTAATGCAAAAGTTACCTTCATTTTTAAAAATAGAAATTTGGCAAAAGAGGAATAATTATTTTCATTCTCACTGAAAGATGTAAATACCATATTTTTCTGGCATATAAGACGACTTTTGAAACAAAAAGAAGTCAACGGAAAATCGGGGTCATCTTATACACCAAGTATATCCCGAAAAATGTTTCAATATGCTGCTAAATGAAAATTGTCTGAATATTGCCACAAAACAAGTTTTCCAACTCATCTTGCACCAATCACTGCAAGACTGCTCAGGCAGCCTCTCTAACTCAGCCAATCCAAGCAGGCTTTTTATGCATGCAAATTAGACAATGTTCTGGACCCGAATCTGCACTGTCAAAAGCCTACTCAAATTGGCCAGAGTCAGAGAGGAAGTCTATTACAGTATAACCTTTGAACCTTTGCTTGTTGTGATTGGCTCGCTGTGGTGCATACAGTTGCAGCACAGGAACTTTCTGTCTGATAAAGCAAATATAGGCCTAAACATATGTTTTAACTGCAAAATTAGGGGGTCGTCTTATATGCCCAGTCGTCTTATACGCCGGTAAATACAGTATATACATATTTTAAACATTACTATGTTTAATATAAAGTATTTATAATCATTATCAAAACTTAGTTTTAAATATTAAGAAAACTTTAAAATACCTTTTATACAAATACTTTTTTCAGAATTTTGAAGAATTAAAGTATTTTTCCCATGTAATTTCCTGAGCTCCATCAAGATAATCCCTGAGCAAAGACAGCATCGAAAGTGTGGCATTAGCACTACAATTCTGGCCCGAAAAACAATATGTGTGTGTGAATAAATTCAGTGTGTGTTAGGTGTTTCATAAACTTGATCAGTATTGCATTTCTAGCTTCTAAGAACTACACTCTTCAAAGTGTAGTTTTTTGTTCATGAACATAGTAAATAAATGAGTTGCAATTAACTGGTTTTGTTCTTTGGTTGTCATACATATGGAATAAATATGGTTAGACATATGATCTCAGTAACATGAATACAACTCCCTAAGTGGCCTTTCTCAGACTTTAATGATCAAATCATTCACCTTCTTCTTGTACACATTTCCCAACCTTTTTCTTCAATTCTGTGTTTATTAGCCCAAGCATAAAACACAAAAATTATAGAAAGTTGGATTTTGTATTTGATCAATCACTTCATTTTGTGCTTCTGTAGTTGGTGAGTTCAAACTATTACCATTAATTAAATTGTTAGTATAAAAAACTTAGCATAAGTTATGTGGAAACTGGATATTTTTATAATATATCTTTATTGCTTCATACTTCTTGTATGGAGTCTTTCATATTCTGTATCAGATCTTCTTTAATTTGGCTAATTTGTTCTTCCATGGATTTCTTGTACTCAGTGGCTAGCGATTCTCTCATTTCCGTTATCATGACTTTAATTTTCTTTCTCATTTCTGCTTTTAAATCTTCGTCTGTTGGATCTGTGTGTTTTGGTGGACTTGGGAATTTACTAGGCTTTCTCTCCATGTCTCCAACTGTTACAGGCCTCCCGGTTTACCCATGTTTCCTTGTGTTTATTGGTGTGGTTGGGAGAGCAGTGCCTTCCAAATTCGTCCTGCTTTTGCCTCTTGTGGTGTGGGGCTGGGTCCCTTCTCTGGATTGCAGCTCTGAGTGGGACTGTTGGGTAGGCTAGCTGATGTTTGGCCTCTCGATGTTTGGCCTCTCGGGCGCCCTCTAGTGGGAGCCTGATTAGTTGTTTCCCCTCTTGCTGCCAGCCAGTGCAGTACCGCTCCTGACCACAATGGTGAAGGGTGCTGTTGAGCCTGGCTCCTTTGCCCTCCTCCCCTACCTGGAAGTCAGCTGAGCTCCGCCTCCTCCAGGCCTCTGCCGAAAACCCCTCTCGACTGTAATTCCTAGCCTGTCCCAGCTGGGGGCGCCAGAGACCTCAGAGACGCGATTGGGAAGGGGCAGAGTCCCTGGAAGGTCTCCTACCTTGTGTGGACCCGGGAAACCTCTCAGACACGGTGGGGGAGGGGCAGAGATGGCGGGAGGGCCTCTACCTTGTGTGGCCCCTGGAAACCTCAGAGATGCTGGGCTTCATACTTCTTGTTATCCTTATTATCTCCCATTATAATCAAATATATGTCTCATGTATATTGATCAAGTTCCCTTTTGCTGCTTTTTTTTCTTTATTTTAAGTACTATTTTCAGTTACCATGAGGCTCACAATTAATCCTCAAATACTAGAGCCTATTTACATTAAAATCAAGTTTAACAAGTACCAATTTTTACTTTCTTTCTGGGTCTGGCCTACAAACAGCTGAGCAAAATTTAGCAAGCAGAGACTTGTTTTCTCTGTTCTGAAGTTCTTTTGAGGCTATTCTTAATATTTTTCTAGCTAACTCAAAAGTTACCTTGCATTTTAAAAATGCATCAATTACTTCAATTTGTCTTCAATTGTTCCTGTTGCTTCTTCCCCTATTATTGATACTTTGTTATTGTATTATTTTTTCACATTTGCTATGACTTTTATATTTTTATATTTTATGTTTGCTGAAGTTCTCTTTGTCTCATCACATTTCAGTGAGGACTAGTAAGGATGTTTGACTTCTTCTGTTAGTATGCATATCTCTATTGTGATTATAGTTCTACCCTGCCTGTTGGCTTGATTATCAGTGTAACTGGTACTCAATGAGTTTCGAAGTTAAAACAGAGAGCCCATGTCCAGTAAGCATGGACAATGGCTGAAATTATAGAGCTATGAAGGCCTATGGCAATTTAGGCTGAACAAACTTAATTAATAAGAAACCTTATTATCACACATGTCTTTCAAAACTGTAGCAACAGATTTGAGAGGGTATGGTCACTATTGGGGAATTTTGGAATCCTGACACTGGATGTGTTGATAACTTTGATAAACCCAACTGTTAATTCGGACATGTGATAAGTCATAGGCACTCTATCAAGTATCAAGTATCAAAGTTAAACAGGCTTCAGTAATGACTCCAGACTGTTGTTAGAGAGTCATAGTCACAAACAAGTGCATCAGATAGTCAGCACTAAAGCAGATTTTACTCTGGGCTATGGCTGCTGCTCCATCTGGCAGAGAATATACTCAAGGATTGGCAGGAGACTAGTTGACTATGTACTAGCAAGCAGATCTATTTAGCAACAGGGAAGTGGCTGAGAGCACTGCTGTGCCAGATAAGAACAGACGTGAGCAATGAAGCAGGTGTGTGCTTTCATAAATCCCTGCAGTAACTTTCTGCTTTGTTTGGACAGTGTCGTGGGTTTCTATATTGCAAGTATCTAGTGGCTAGAAGGCTTGAATATTATGATCTGGATGATGGCTCAGAATCAGTCGGGTTTAATTTGAGCGTGCAGTAGACCTTTACCAGTCTTAGGGGCAAAACAATTCTTTAGAAACTATCAAAGGACATAGTCTGGTTGATTACTGGCCAGCTGGGGCCACAAAAAGTGATGAAACCCCCTCAGAATTGTCTTAGAGTGCTTTCAGTGTATGTCACTGTGATTTTGTCGTTAGCAGCCAGATATGAACAGCCACATGATAACTCAAATATTATGAGTGCATGGAGTTCTTCTCAAGGCTGGTTGCCATGGAGATTGAGATCTAAACTAACATCCACCAGGTCTGCTATCTACAATGTTATGTTGGGTCTTTATAACAACTCAAGCCAATGATTGTCTCTTTCAAACTGATCTGCACCCTATGTCTTGTTTTCTGCTTCCCTAGTATGTGTACAGGACCATAGGGTGAGGGCAACATTTGTTCCTTGACTTCTCTCCTGGTAAAGTTTCACACTATAAGAGAAAATGATGTCAATATACTATATTTTCTGGGTTTTTTTAGTTTTTTTGTTTGTTTGTTGTTTTTTTATTACACCCAGCAGTACTCAAAGGTTACTCCTGGCTCTATGCTCAGAAATTGTTCCTAGCAGGCTCGGGGGACCATATGGGATGCTGGGATTCAAACCACCGACCTTCTGCATGCAAGGCAAACACCTAACCTCCATGCTATCTCTTGGCCTTTTTTTTAGTTTTTTTTTTTTTTGAGTCACACCCAGCAGCACTCATCGTTTTGCATTCAAGGCAAATGCCTTACCTCCATGATTATCTGGTCATTTTGTATATTCACTTTTTCTTGTTTCTTGTCCTTAAATTTCCTAACGTTCAGAGTGCCTGGAAACCACTCCTAATATATAACCCCACTGTATGGACTGAGGAATAGTGCTGAAGTCTTTTGATAAGATCCTGCTCAGATTCACCCTGAATGATTTGTGGCACTCACAAACATTTTGTGCATTGTGGGGCTTTGAGTCTACTCCCCCACTGCAATTCAGGAGTACCTGAAATATACTTTGTCTCCTCTCTTTTATCTTTTCAGAATCCCCATCATGCAATGAGAGTTTCTGTTTACTGTGTTTGTTGATTCTAAGATCTTTATTCACTCTTTTATATTATTTTTCTTTCTTATTATTCCTTGGACTGGAAGTAATTTCAAGATTCCATATTCCTGATTAATGATTCTTTCTTTTGCATATTTAAATTTATTTTTAAAACTCCCTATTGAATTCTATAGTTCTTTTTATTTTTTTTTCAGCTCTACATTTTCAGCTTTCTTTTCCCCCTTATATTATTGCTATTCCCTGGTCACACCACATTTTGTTAATGTTTTGTTTTATTGATTTGATTTAATTTTATTTTCTTTGTTAAACTTCCTTAAGGAGATTAAAGAGAATATAGGAGATTTCTGACAGTTCATAAATCTCCATTTCTTTTGGGTCAGTTCTTGGAACTTTATCGGTTTCCCTTTGTAGTCTGATATTAATTTGCTTTTTCTGTTATTGTCGTTGGTGTTATTGTTTTTATACTTGATCCTATAATCTGATCCTTGTTACTGAGTAACAGGATGATTCTTACATATTTTACAACTTTGCTTGCAGATATATTATTTGGCAGGTAGATTATTTAGTATTTCTAGATTTGTCTGCTTGTAATATCTTTGATTGCAAATCAACTTATTATGTTACATTTTTTTAGGCAAAGTGACTTTTTGAACAGTGATGTAAATTGCAGGGTAGAGTACACAGAAATCACATAAATGAGGATACTACAGCTGGCTTCGTACTTACCCAACTTAATCTACAGGAAGGACTTTATGATCGCCTGAATTCTCTGGTCATACTTAATAGATGGTCAGAACCAAGCACAATTATTTAATAGTCTATGGAGTTTTGACTTAAAGTATGGATGGATAGCAAGCTTGAATTCAAGACCTGCATAGCTCCTATTTGTGGGGCAAAATCAGTTCTTAATGGTATATTGAATTATCTAGCCTATCTAAGTAACTTGCTCTGCAAATAATGATCTAAGTAACAATACAGGGCCACATGTGGTGGTTTCATTTATGGTCAGAGAGGCTAAATTCTACATTATTCAGTCTGAAGCAGAACTTCAAATTAGGTTATTTTTTTCTGGGCCCAGTGTGAAAATCTACTTCCAAAATGGCTAAGCTATTTTTCCTTCAACACATGGGAATCCATAGTAAAAAGTCAGTGGATTTATTTCAGAGTCGGTGGATTTAATTTTCAATATTTCAGTGTTTTCTTCTCTGAGCTTGAATGTCATATGACTTCTGGGTGATTTTGTTATCTGTTATAGTCAAGTATGGCTAGTAGGCATTCTCCATAGAGGAAGAGCTTAGGTCTCAGTACACTTGCCTAGATGAGAGGAATCTAAATAAATCTTCCAGGCTACAGTCATTTTTCCAAGTTGACCTTCTGTTTCAGATAGACAGAAAAGTATCTCTAACCTTACAATGAATCAATTTCTCTGCCAGATAACAACATATTGAGAATGAGACCTCTCCAAATACATCTGTATTGACATATGAAAAGAGCAATGTGGTCAATTCAGAGGCCTCTTAAATTACTGATGCTGTCTGTGTCTGATATCTGCAGATAAGTGAGGTACTTTAGCCAATCTTTTAGATAATCTGAGTATCTTGGTGAAATTTTATTAAAAAATGATTAGTTGATATTTTTATATGGACCAATTATGTCAGGAGCAACATAACTTTTAAATGTAGGCAAAGCTCAATTCCCTTGGAGAGGAATTTATTGAGATTGTTGCAAAGCAGCATAGTTTCAGAAGAATTTGCATAATGGATTCTTTAGTATATAACAGTACTCTTTGAACATATATGAAGTGCTATGTGACCATATACAACAATATTATGTGATCATAAACAGCAAGCTATGTGACCATATACAACAGTATTATGTGGCCATAGATGATATTGACCATAAACATCATTGCTATGTGACCATACTTAACAGTATAGTAAACACATATATCAATGATGTGACCATATAAAGCTCTTCTGTGTGAAAATATACAGCAATGACTTGTGATCAGTACTATGTGATCATATACAGCAGAATTGTGACTATATAGAGCAGTGCTATGTAACTGTATAAAGGACTATGTGACCATAAAACAATGCTATGAGACCATATATATATATGTACATCAGTACTATGTGATCATAAAGAGCATTGTATGTAACAATAATCAACTATAATCAACAGTGCTATGAATCCAAATAAAGCAGAGCAATGTGACCAAATAGACCATTTCAGTGAACATATACAGCAGGGCTGTGTGACCATAAAAAAAAATCCTATGTTTAGGGGCCGGCGAGGTGGTGCTAGAGCAGCCAAGGAAGGATCACGGTTCAATTCCCCAGTGTCCCATATGGTCCCCCCAAGCCATAGGCAATTTCTGAGCGCTTAGCCAGGAGTAACCCCTGGGCATCAAATGGGTGTGGCCCAAAAAAACAAAACAAAAAAATCCTATGTGGCCATGTATAAATAACTATGTGACCATGTACAGCAGTGAATTGTCACCGTATACCATAGTATGATTGACCATACAAAATAGAACTCCGTGACTGTATGAAGCTATGTTGAATGATCATATACAGCAGTACTACGTTACCATATAAAAGTGATGCTATTTGAGTGACTGCATAGAGCAGTACAGTGACCATATAGAGCAATGATTTGTGAACATAGAGAGCAGTGGGTGTGGCCATGCATAACAGCATTATAATCACCATATACGAAAGTGCTGTTTTTATATATAAAAGTGCTATGTGACCTTTTACAGAGGGCTGTGTTACCATGTGCTATTCAATGCTATTTTACCATAAGTAGTAGTCCTATGTGACCATAAACACAAGTGCTGTATACTAATATATAGCATTTCTATGTGACCACATACAGCAATCCTGTGACTATGTTCAGCATGCTCTGTGACTATATTAGTAGCTCAATGTGTCCATATACAACAGTGTTGTGTGAACTTTACAGCAGTGAAGGGTCCATGAAGAACACTGTTATGTGACAATAGTCCCAGTATGTGAACATGCATAACAGTATTATGTGACCATATACAACAGTGCTACAGCCATCTAGAGTAGTGCTCTTTGACTTTGAGCTAAAAATCATAAACTCATAAAACATTTTATGGACAAGGTTTGCATTTTGAAAACTGTTCATAAAACTAACATAGGAAGTACAAGTTTTAGCAGTTTTATGTGAATGTGTACAGTGGTGCTATGTAAATATAGACATAATTTCATTGACTATATACATCAGTGCTGTGTGACATATAAGCAGTGCCATAGGACCATACACAGGCCAATACCATAATATTGTGTCCATATAGAGCCATGCTATGAAATGTACATAAAACAAACTTGCTAAATGAAAATGTAGAGCAGTCCTATGGCTATATATGGTGCTATGTGACATGTAACATATAGAATTCTTCTATGAGACAATACAGAGGACTACTATGACCATATACAGCATTGCTGAGTGAACATATCAATTAATATTGTATGACTATACACAGCAGTGCTATGTCACATATTGGACAGTGAGGGATACTATATACCACAATACAATGTGTCCATATAAAGGAGTTTTTGCTGTGTTGCCATACATATCAGTTCTATATAAATAGAAACAGCAGTGCTATAAGGACATGCACAGCAGTGCCATGTGACCATATACAGCACTACTATGTGATCACATGAAACATTACTGTGACTATACAAGCAGTGCTGCATGACCATATTAAAAGTATATGTGATCCTATAAGCAGATCTATGTGACCATATACAGGTGTGATGTGACATTACACTACTTATGTGACAGAGGTCGTAGCTGTATGACATATAGAGCAGTTCTCTTTGACCAATGCAACAGTGCTTTGTGAACAGATAGAGCAGTAGTATGTAACCTTATACATAAATGCTATAATGACATACAGCAGTGCTATATGACCATATAGAACAGTATATGTTGACCATTCACAGCAGTGTTGTGACCATATACAGAGGTGCTATAAGACCACAGATTAGAAATACAGTGTCCAAAACCAGCAGTGTTATGTCAAATACACAGCAGTAATTGTGATTAATAGAGCAGAATTATGTGACCCTATACATATATATACATAGACTAGTACAGGGACCACCAAAGGCAGTAGACTGATCATATAGAGCCTTGCTATGTGGCCAGATAAGCAGTGTTATGTTGCCATATACCTCAGTGCTGTGACTATATAGATATGGTATTGTGTAACCACACAGAGCAGTACTGAGTGACCATATTCAGAAGTCCTATGTGACCATAGACAGTGGTCTATGTAACTATATACAGCAGTACTATGTAACCATAAACCATAGTGCTATGTGATTATATATAAATGTTCTGGGTGACCATATACAGCAGGGCTATTTGACCATATACAGCAATGTAAATTGCTACATACAGGCTACTTGCAACCCATTTTTTTGGTTTTGTTGAATACTGAGAAACCTTCCAATATTCTGGCAATTCAAACCGGGGTCCATCAGATGCAAAGCAATGGTTTGGGCACTGTATTAGCTCTGTGCCATTACAAAACATTTCAATGTGTTGAAATAAGATAGCATAGTGACATGTACAAGCAAATCATTCATCTATTAGATAAAGCTAAACACATACCCTCTGTCTTTTTAACTTTGAAAAACAAGGTGACTTTTACAAATGAAAAACAAATAAAAAATTTAGTAGAGAAGGTTTTAGAATTTTTGTTTTTTCTTTTCATACCCCTTTCACCCCCACACCCCCACACACGTGCCACCACCACAGTTGATTTGAGAAAAACTATCAAGCTGAATATTTTTCCCTGGAGCAAACTGACTCCTGTTAGAAGGGAAAGTATTTTGAGTTATTTATTAGTTTCCAGTGCAATCTGCAATGCAATATGCTTGCTTATCTCTAAACAATTGTGGTGTTTTTCTTCCTCTCTTGGTGCTACCCCCTTACGTAAGACAGAACTGCACCATTCACTCTCTATAATTCAACAGTGTAGTGATAAATTAATATTATTGTAATGAAAACTGGTAAGGTCAGATCCCAATGTAGAAGTCTCTGGTGAGGTCAGAGGTCCTGGTGAGATCAGTGTCTAGATGGAGAAATCACTGGTGAGGTCGAATCTCACGTGCATAGAGCACTCATAAATAAGCATCCATAGCATCCATCAGCCACTTCTGGAGAGAGTAGCTATTTATTGCAAGTAAGAAAGAGATATTTATATTAAGCGAGAGTAGGGTGGGGACTCTGTGTCAGCCAATCAGGTGGGATGTGAGAGGGAATTAAAACAGGGAATGTAATTCTGTGTTTAGAGAAGACAAGAGTAAGGGGACTAGGGAAAACAGGGTGTGTGCTACATTAAGAGGATTAACTACATTTTATGAACAAGTTTTGCATTTTGAAAACTGTTCATAAAACTAACATAGGAGTTACAAGTTTTAGAAGTCATAACTGAGCATAATTTACCCTGTACTTCTGGCTGACAGATTTTGCCATCCCAATAAAAACTAAAGAATATGACTACACACATTTTTTTTTTATGTTTAGGCTCTCACTGTTGCAATAATGCTCTGTTGTTGTTTTTTTTCATGTCAGACTGTTCATATAGAGTATACTTTAAAATCCTTTTGAAAATATCAGAAAAACTTTGTATTTATATTTTAGTTTTCATATATTCTATTTGCTTTTTTGTTTCCTTGATGTAGCATATGACAGCAAATACAGTGACCTTACATTTAGTTCTGTGTGTGCCATAACTGAGTTAAAGGTATCAGTGAACTCTTTACTTTTCATCTAATAAAATTGCCAAGAACTATAAAAACGCCAGGATTATTAAACTTAGCTAATTCTTATACATAGCTCTTTAACATATTTGGAAATTCAACCGAATATACCCTCCTAGCAAAGACTTTGAAGTTTTCATAATTCTTCAGTGGTAGTCACTTATTTCAAACTCCAATCTTATGCAAAACTTTTGATTAATATTCCTCCCAGCTACATTGAAATGCAATATGTAATCAAAATTCATCCCTAAGGCCTACAGTTTGCTTTGGAAATTCCAAAGAATTTCCCAAAGCATCTTATAATTCTCCTCATGTACTAGTTAGAGATAATTCAATTCAAGGAACATAGTATCTTCCCTTTCAGTACCTGTGCCGAACATTTCCTGTATGTCTCTCTGTCTCTCTCTTTCTGTCTCTCTCTTTCACTCACAGATGCACAGAAAGACGAGATATGGAACATAGAAAATATCTTTTGATAGTAGAACACAATCATGTGTTATGTATAGCTACCTGTCAAAGAAAGAGTTGAGTTTACCCCAAATTAAAATATTTTATTTGATCTATACACTAAAGAACTATTACACTCAAAAGGAAAAGATGTTTCCCTTAAAATCAAAAATATCCTATTTGACCAATTCACTCTGTCTTAACTCTTTTAGCAAGTAGAGGATAATTAAGATTTTATTGTTTATAAAGAATACTATTGATAAATATATCTTAGTATCAGGTGTTAAAAACTTATTTTTAAAGCAGTTTGTTGGTAGCCTTATTGCTACATGAAGTTATTCTTTCTCATGTGGCTTTAAAGCCCAGTTGTACAATTTTATTTTTTATATAGTACATAGAATTTCTACAATAACTAGCAAAACTAACATTTTTATAATGTAGTTTTTAAAATGTACATTAAAGAGTTTGCCAAACTACTTGTCAAATGGAATGAAGTTACATTACTTAATTTGAAATTTCAGGTGGGATTTGAAATTGTCACTTAACTGAAACTACAGGCTTTTAATATATTAAAAGTATTTATTTTAGGGTAAAACTAAGTAATTTTTCTGACTTCTGTATGGTACCTTATTATACATGCAGACAGTTGATGTGATTTAATAATATTTAACTTTTCAAAATAAATTTTGAAAAAAATCTAATGTTTCTTCCTTTTTTTGTTTCTTCCTTTTTATAGTCTTTTATTGCATCACTTGGAGCACTATTCTAAAGTATATCTTTCTAATACATTGTAGTGAAACAATAGTTCCCATGGTTATACAATATTGATAGGAGATAAACCATACTTTCCTCTCAGAATTATTTAATAAACAAATGTTTTTATTTTAGCATTACTGTTATAGTTGACTCAAACCTAGATCTACTTACTGTCTTTAATTGTTAGTAATCATATCATTATACATGCATTTGATTACAAGTAATATATGTGTTTATATAGATGTATGAATATATACAAGTGTAATGCATAATTATATATGTATACATACATGTATAGATACACATTATTTTATATACATTCTCAATGATATAACTATTTTGTAAATATAAATGGTCATTCTATAACTATAAAATACACATATATTGATTGAACCTAAGTTTTTAAAGCTTGATTTTATAGAAGTTTAACATTTTCAAAGATTAAATCATTTCTGATTTTGTTGATTCTATGAAGTTAATGTACTTATTACCACTGTTTTTGTTTCTAAAGTTAGATTTCATAAAGCCACATGAAAATGTTGTAATGTCTCAGATTAAATTCTGGTTTTTAGCCTATTTGAGATCTGTAACATTATTACTCCTCTGTTTTTCAATACATTAGGCATTTCCTTTCTCCTTTCAGCTATTTCTAAATTGAAGTCAAATCTTAAAACATTAGTACATCTAACAAAATATATATTTACTTATGAACAGTAATCATATATAGTCATTTAGGATTCATAAGATAATACCTTTGCATGTGGCATACTCTGGTTCAATCCCTGGCATGACCTGTGGTCTCCTAAGTCTCACCAGGTATAACTAAGAGGTACTTATTAAAACATAGTGAATATTCAGGAAAAAATAAAAAATGCATTTTCATAGATTTTCTTTTGTTGTTGTTTTTCTATCATACTCTGTCCTGCTCAGGACTTCCGGCTCTATGCTCAGGAATCACTCTGGAACAGTCTTTTTTATTTTTAATAAAAATATAATATCACTAAGGATGATACCAATAATCACTAATAATGGAGGGAAGTGTTAAAGTCAGGAACTCAGGATCCACTACCCAAAAGACCACCAGGGGGTCAGACAGTAATGTAAATGTGAGGGAATTTATTCCAGCATGCTGAGGTCCAATATGTCTAAGAAATGAGGACCCCAGAATGGCTTACACTGCAGAACAAGAGATTCCTGTCTGGGTAATTGATCTTTAAAATTATTGGTCCTTAGTATGAGGTTCGGCTATAATTGGTTGGATGTAGTTCAAATGTAGCATCAGAATTACAGCTGGGTGAGCTGTAGCCCCCCACATCTGGCTATCTATCTGTTGCTGCCATTCTAGAGTGTGGTTGTCATCTGGCCATCTGTCAACTGCTGTATAGCCTTATACGGGTGTAATTTTTGGCATTTATCCCTATGGTCTAGTTCCAGGAACTGGTTGTTCTTTGGACCTAGCATTTCTATTTTAATTCACAGCCTGTCATGGCTACACTTATGTTGACAGCAAGACTAGATATAGATTTAATTCTTAAAGCAAACTTTGGATTCTAACATAGAACTCAACATTTAGTACTCAACAAGAAGAAGCTAATTGTCAGAGTTAAAATATTATACATGGAGGAATAAGTTTTAATATTATATATCATAAATGTATTATATAACATAAAATATGATATATTATGTTATATATAATATTATATATAATTATATTATACTATATAACATATTATATTAAAATAAATTCACTTGGGTTTCTGATTCTCTGCTCCCCTACTTTCCCTCCTAGAGCATCACTTATCATGTATAGAAGTCACTGAAGTTGTAGTAAGTCATCTCTTCTCCATAGAAGATAATTTTACATTCAAGTCACAAAATAATTGTCTTTGGGCACATGACAATTTTTAATATCCCTTCAGAATAAGAAATGCATAATTTGAATTTGCAATTCTCTGAGGCCAAAACCATTCTCCATATGAGGGAATGTGAATTAAGAGAGAATGATTGTCTAAATATTTTAGACTAGAGGGACATTTGGTCCTGATTTTTCCAGCTTTTCTGTAAAGTCAGATTCCTCCTATAGATTCAGGAAGAGATTATGGCCACAGGGCTCTGCACCACCTAAAACGTAACGACTAATTTTTTTTCTTTATTATTGACTTAAACTGTCTCTGCAAATTCACCTTTCCACGGTCCCAAATTTACTCCACATGTTGCCACTGAAATATCACTT
Source organism: Suncus etruscus (assembly GCF_024139225.1). Classification (NCBI taxonomy): domain Eukaryota; kingdom Metazoa; phylum Chordata; class Mammalia; order Eulipotyphla; family Soricidae; genus Suncus; species Suncus etruscus. Next base: position 79,271,583 of record NC_064849.1, read on the forward strand.
TTTATTCATATTTTAAGTTATAGAATAATTTTCTGTTTGCAAAATAATGTGGAATGAATAACATGTTATTTTCTTTTCCTAAGTGTTTTTATGATTGAGTAATTGGAATTAACTGTTAACCAGGCACCAATCTATTTTACATTTTGATGGTCACAAATCTAAAATGACCTTGAGTTTCAAAATTACAAGTCAGGGCTTTGCTTCTGGATGTTCTGGGTGACAATGAATTTTCTTGCCTAGGGCTCACCTGTATTCATAAGCTGATGGTGTCTTTACATATTTAAGTCAGCAATCTTGACCCCCTGCTACCACTGACAATTTGTTACCAGACACTGGCTTGAAGTTTGTCTGTGTGTGTGTGTGTAAAATTAGCATGCATAGCTCCTAAGCCTCAGATAACAAAAATTTTTTTATTTTACTCGTAAAGTTGACCATTGCTGTGGGCTACAGCTGATGTCCAAGTGTCTGTTTCTGATTCAGTGTAGGGACACACAAGCTGTTCCACACTGGCCTCCATATGGTGTGAGGTTTTAGAGACTGGGGTCTGTGGTAGGAAGCCTGTAACCCGGGTGATTGTCAGCTTCTCAGGGGTAGGGGTCTCCGCTGGGTCTCGGTGACCTGCCTTTGTGCTCTGTGACCTGGCACTGTGCTATCTACCCTTTGATCTTTGACCCTTTGTTCTCTGGTCACATAGGCACAAACTGCTACTTTCCTGCTAATTGCCCTGGTACAAGTGAGGGGTCCAAGAATTCCCTGAACTGTTTTCTCTTTTTGGTTTCTTATTTCCACTATATTTCTGCTGGCTCCCACCTCTTAAAAGAAAGAGGGAAAATGGTTAATTTATATATAACTTGATACTTTGGTCCTGCCAAGTACACTAGTAGGATTCTTTCTTCTCTCTTCCATACTTTAAAGCAAGTTACCTCCTACCTGAAATTATTGTATTTTAACACTTTTGCAACATGTTTCAATGTAAGGTAATATATTCTTAGTATATATTAATATATATTAATTATAACTATCAATTATATATTAATTAATAATATATTGATATTTAATATATTTTTAGATTTGTATATTTATACATTGAAACCATTAACACACAAACTATAAGACAAGTCATGACAGAGGGGCTCTAATAATATCTCTTTGCTAAAAATCATCATTGGGCATGAACAGACTGGAAGCTTATGCAGTCAAACTCTACTCCCTATACCCCAACAGTTGAGCCATATAGGGAAACCGGCCAGATGAAAGTGCCCTGGAGTATGAAATCTTAAGAGTGAGAATGCAAATGAAAACAAATGCAAAAACAACAACAAAAATGGAGCCATTATAGGTTAGTCCACCCTGAGAGCAGAAGATGCTACTTGTCATTGTATCTTTCATTTTTTAGGAGGTTTGACATACATGCAAACATGCACAAACACACAAACTCTCCCTCTCCTCCCTCTCTCCCTCTCCTCCCTCTCTCCCTCTCAGAGTAAGGAGATTTAACCTTGAGTTACCTTTCCTTACAAAGGAACTTTGGTTCTTATTTTTTCAAAATATCTTCTTAAACATAGAAATTATGTATTAGATTTAGCTATGTTAAACCTAGTGAGACAATAAAACATTTGTCTCTTTACTGCATAGATTTTGGTTCAGGATATGTGGTAATGCTAATAGCAATAGCTTAAACAATCTATTTTAAATAGATGGTGAAGCCACACAAGAACTGATAGCTGAAAATGCAGATTGTGAGTGGAAGTATCTGTGCCATTGACTTGGAAATATAAGATAATAAGCAATTTTTTGGAGCCTGCTGTGTCTGGGTTACCGAATAAGTAGGAAACTACTCTCCAGATTCTGAATGAGAAAGAGCAATGATTTGGCCTAGTGTATAAGTGGCTATAAGATTTCAATGGGCCTTGTCTGTCGGCCCATCAAAATCCCTATTCTGCATATTCAGCATCTGCTCTTTTATAATAAAATGCTGACACATAAAGCATATCGGGAATTAAATCAGGGTTTTCTTACAGAGTTCTGACAGCATGTCCATATCGCACTTAATTCAGTAAGACAAGGTAAATGAAGGAATAATGTAAAAGACCAACTGATTTACGTAACCAAGATTCAGTGAGTAATTCAGACTGATCTTTATCCCTTGAATCAGCATCTATTAGGGGCAGGGCTCAAGGAGATAATTTCTTTGGTGGAATTTTTCCTCAAGCATTACTTGTTTGCTCCATACATCAGATACTTGATAGTTCTGATAATAAAAGTTGGGACTTGATGTTAGTGAATCCTACATTTCATTCAAGTAACTTAGATAGTGATTCTTGGAGGAAAGCAAAGATGTTACATATAGGAGTGTTTTATCTTGAAGAGCAGTTAGCTTCCCTAATTTGGAAGTGCTGCATTATTGCTTTTGGTGCTACTGTTATGTCTGGAACTCAGGATACACTACCCAAAAAACCATCAGGGAGATAGGCAGTTATGTAAATGCAAGGAAGTTTATTCCAGCTTGCTAGGATCCAACATCTTCTAAGACATGAGAACCAGGAGAATGGCTCAAATGGCAAATTTTAAGGGTACCAAGACTCAGTCTAGGGGATTTCTTAGATTTAGTTCAAAGGTAGCATCAGACGAACGACTTTGTGGGCTGTACCCCTCAGACCTGGGTGTCATCTGATTTTCTGTTTGTTGCTGCAGTCCCAGGGTGCAGTTGTCATCTGTCTATTCATCAGCTGCTGTTTAGCATTCTATGGGTGTATTTCCTAGCATATACCGCTCGCTATGGTCTGGTTCCAGTAACTGGATGTTCTTCTGGGCCTAGTCTTTCTATCTTAAAACTGCAGCCTGTCATGGCTGCACTTAGGCTCACAGTAAAGTCAGCTTTATAGTAGCTAACTTCCTCAAGCAAGCAGAGCACAGAAGCCAAAGCAATGTTATCTCTAAAGGCACACCATATTCTGACTTCAACATTTAGGTTACAGTTAATTCTAAATCTTAGATTCTAACACCACATGTAAAGTTTCTAGAGGTGCAATACTATGGAATAGTGAAGAATGGTAACATAGACTGAGCGCTAGGCAACAGGCCTCAGTGGTCCATATTTTGATACTTAAAGCATTCAAAATACATAGCAGAATCATGTCTGCAAAATATATGAGTTCATGCTTCTTGTTTCTAATCATTTCTAATTCTTGTTATTTGAGGACATTTTGAGTGTTTATACTCATTACTGTCACAAACATAAATGTCCTGCAAGGTATGTTAAATATTCCTTAATCATTAATGATACTGTGTAAAAAAATATGTCATTCCTAGGTTCATTGCCATCAGATACATAATAAATATATGTATTTTAAACACCTCCCTTCATTTTGGACAATATAATTTAGTGTTCTTTATGCTTAAATAGATCATAGATATATTACATTATTTTATTTAACCGATTAAAAAATGCATACCATTTACTCTAAAACACACAATAGATTTTATTAGTGGAAAGTGCTACAATTACCACAGTATAATATATGCATATGCATGTATATTTTTGTACTTTTTAACTTAAGCTTTCTTTTAATTTAGATTCTAGTCTAAATTATTATTATTATTTATTATTATTATTATTATTTTGGTTTTGGGGCCACACCCGGTGACACTCAGGGATTACTCCTGGCTATGCACTCAGAAATCACTTCTGGCTTGCGGGACCTCATGGGATGCCTGGGAATCAAACTGAGGTCTGTCCGATACTAGCGTGGGCAAGGCAGACTCCTTTACCACTTGCGCCACCACTCCAGCCCCAGTCCTTATTATTCTTATGCCTGTAGAAACATTTAATATTCAATTATTTTTAAAATACTTTCTATAATTATGGACTAGAGATCTTGTTATTTTCTAGATTTAGCACACACTTTTAAACCTACATTGAAATGTAAGCTAAAGGAAAATTCTGAATTATTTCCTATTCTTTGAATCAATGTTATGTTATTTTTGTCTGAATTGAGTTTCTCAATCTGTTAATCTGATGTCTGGGATACCATATAAGCAAAAATTTTTCCATTGGTTGTGATAGATTTTATAACATGCAGGAATCACTCCTGGAACTCTAGTGCTTATTATATTCACCAGGTATGCAACATATTTACTGTGGGATAAATAGTTCAGGAATTCTAAATTATTTGATTTATTTGGCTTAGGAGTATATATATATATATATATATATATATATATATTCCAAGAATAGTTGTCACTGATCAAAATATTAATCTTTGCACTTTATGGAATCCTACATAATGCAGAGACACTATAATAAAATAAACCAATTGCACTTAAATGCCAGTCATATTGTCCATACATATAAATGATATATTTCTGAGCAAGTCAAACTAGACTGTTGAATATCTGCAATGTTATTAGTTTACTAGCAGCCCTGTGAGATGAGTCATATTCAAATAGTTTCTCCATGCAATCACCTTGTTCTACACAGATCAGAAATGCATGGTTCACAAATTGGGGTTCCAAGATGACCTAACTGGAAGAATCAGGCTTTCAAAATGAGAAAAATATTATGAGCTAATAATAGTCTCAAAACTGATCATTACCAATCTGTAAACGAATATTAGAATACATTTTATCTTTCTTAGATTCACGATCAGAAGGATAAAACAGCTATATTTTTAGGACTATCTTTAAGAAGTTTTTTTTTCTTTTAGTATAAAATAGAATAATAGCATTGGGGTAAAAATACACAACAGATTATAGCCCAGAATGTTATCACATTTGATTTTTCCCCAACAAAAATACAGTTTTGATAGTTAGGTAACAGTTATTAGAAAATTTAATGATGTTGGGTTGGAGGAATAGTGCATCAGGTAAGACACTTGTGCCAGTGTGTTTAAACGTTTTACATTTTTAAATAATCAAGGGCTGCTATCTGTACTTATTTCCATCTCAAATTGTCTACTCATAGATTCTTTATAAATCTATTTTAATATGATACTTTGATGCTATCTGTGCAGTTTTGAACCTCACCTACCTGCTTTTTATTTTTGGTTTATGTGTGTGATAGGACTTGGTTTGTGTCTGGTTTAGAACTGGACATGCTCTTTTCATATTTTCTAAGGACCAAGTTACAAACAGAAATTAGATAATAATTGGTTCCTAAATTGGGTTCCATTTTGGTCATATCCATTTTAAATAGAAGGAATGTAATGACTCTTGACTCTAGCTTTTTTTTCAAGGTAAAAAAATATCAAACTAATAATGAACATATGTGTATTGTTTTTTGTTTGGTTTTTGGTTTTCTGGGCTATACCTAGTGGTGTTCGGGGGTTACTCCTGGCTCTGTGTTCAGAAATCGCTCCTGGCAGACTCTGAGAACTATTAATGGATGCTGGGATTGAACTCGCATTCATCCTGGATCAACTGTGTGCAAGGCAAATGGCCTACCATTGCGCTATCACTCCAGCCCCAAATGTGCATTGTTCTAACAGGTCTGGTTGGCTTATGTTAGACTGTAGTGATATTTTTTGAGCTATTAGGAAAACATGGTAAATTGGCAAACAGATCTGATCTATTCTTTCATTTGAACACAGAGTCATCTTTCATTTTTTTCTATTCAAGTGATATAAAAAACAATTCATTAGATGTGTTCAACACCAAAAGTTTAGTTTTATTTTCAATGATGCATATTGTTACCTGAGATTGCTCCTGAATTTGGGAAGCATGTTTGTTTAACTTTGTATAAATGATTATCATCTGTCTGGGTATTTATATAATGAAATTGTCAGCAGAATACTTTGTTGCTTGTGATCTAGTATTTGACAATTTAGTAGAGCTTCTATTTTTATTTAACAGATGGCTTTCTATTCTCATGGCCCCTTTAACAGCATATGGTTAGTCATCTTTAGCTTGGACTACAGGGGCTGCTGAGTCCTTGATTTTGGTTTGTCAATGAATCTTCTATTACTGGATTAGGATTTAAGAGGGGATTGCTATTAGCCATAAATGGTACACAGAAATAGATGTGAGTTTCCCCCCCTGAAAAAAGTTGGCTAATTTTATTTATTTTGTAAATGTAAGTACTTCTATTATTTCTATTCTGCTCTTTACTTCAATAATTAACATTAAAGATTTGGTCTCAGAGGTGAATCAAGAAGACCTATATTTTTATTAGGTCTAATTATTTCATACGATATTGGCCTTTGTTGACATGTAAGTGAGTTACAGTTTGTTTTATTTAAAAACTTATTTAGGTGTCTAACACTTCTGACCAAGTCTGTATTTATGACACTTGAAAACACCATAAACAATGCTGCTTTTTTTTCTGTGAGAGCAGAGCTTAATTTGTTCTGTTGCTTCTGAAGGAGATTGTGGACTTGTCTATCATAAATAATCATAAATTGTCTTGTTTTGTAGTTATGTCAAGTCCCTACCCATTCTTTATCATTGGCATGTTTTTAGATGCAGGTGTCAACATGTGAGTTGTAGGATAACATCATGATTTTCTAGACTTTTAGTTAGGAAGGTTCCTGGCAGTATGGTTCAGGAAGTTAAAAGCCAAAAAATGTATTCTCTTTTACTCAAACTCATCTGATTTACTATGTCTTTTCCAGAAAATGAAAGATAAGAATCTGGCTCTGAATGGAGCTTAGGACTAATTTTTCCTTATCCTGTAAGTAACATAGTCAAGCCTAAGTCTAAGAACTATATTTCTAAAAAATCTATACAGCAAAGAATAACTCCTAAGCAATCTAGTTTGAGTGGATATTAAGCATATTTTAGGAACCGGAGAGATAGCACAGCAGTAGGGCGTTTGCCTTGCATGTGGTCAACCTAGGTCAGACTCAGGTTCAATTTCCAGCATCCCATATGGTCCCCTGAGCCTGCCAGGAGCAATATCCAAGTGCAGAGCCAGGAGTAAATCCTGAGCACTGCCAGGTGTGATTCAAAAACGAACCAAAAACAAAAGCATATTTTTTGTGACTGCTTAGTAAAACTGTCAGGACTTTAGTTTATGTGCCATGAAGAGATTTTTACCTAGCTAAGCCTCTCCAATAACATACCCCATATGTAATATTTATCTACTAAATTATTATATAATAATGTGAAGATCATTAACTTTGTATAATTTTCCAGAGTCTTTAAGGTAAACTACACATCAGATTTTGTAATGCAAGTCACACTTTTATCATAATCAAGGACTTAGAATCATATATCTGATTATCACCATCAAAGAGATATATGACTGATATCTATTATTCTCACAAAAAATATATTTTGTTTTTGTATCAGAACAAGTATTTTTAAATTTTATTCTAATTTGTGATTTCTTGACTAGTGCAGATTTTCTTTCCAGTGATACTGGTGGTTTCCATATTATCAGTTCTTGTGGTTTTTTTTCTGTCAATTTCATATGCATAATTTATAATAGCTTAGAATAAAACAATTAAAGTAAGATTATTGAGAAACATTATTAAAATTAAAATAGAGTAAGACTATTAAAGTTATGATTGTCATCATATTATAATCATTGTGTGGCTAGATTATGGAGTTATAGACACTGGGATTGCCTTGTTAAATATAGTGTGAAATAACTATTAAATGTCTCTGAGGATCTTTACCAAATTAAAATATGCTTCATTTTGCCTCTATACTTCCTTTAACATTTTTAGTGATTTTATGAGCTATACATATTAACTGTTATCTCACTCTCTTTAAGTAGTGTTCAAACGCATTCTTATAGAAAGAAATAGTAGGAAATTTCAAGTTATGAATTACCTAGAAATTTCAAATAATATTAAAATAATTATGTATATACATATTTTACCATGTACCAATATTTAAATTTTTGTATCATATTGCATAGTTCATAAACAGAATATTAACTTTAAAGTTTGTCAATCCAATAATGGGTTTTGACACACCTGGATTTGTTATAATTTAATAACCAATATTTCAAGCTGACATTGAGCATATTATAAGTCATGAAATTGAAAACTATTATTAATACTTTTGTTCCTGTTATCAATTGGATTAACTCTTTTATGGAAAAATTATATTTTTCTCTGAGTCTGTAAATATCATATAGTCCCATTATAGAAATTAAATTTATGAAATAATATTTAAAGATTCAACCAATAGTGTATGGCAAACCAATGATGGGCACTTTTTACTAATTGAGCTATTATTCAATAAATTACACTAATGTTACATGAACAAGGGAAAATAAAATACAAATTTAAAGGTAGTATATTCCTTTCTACAGTTTGTTTCACATGAGCCTGGTTAGTCAATGAAAAACTAACATACATATGATGATGGAAATAAAAATTCTCTTTCTTCCAATGCATGGTGGTATAATTTAAGGACTCCTTTACCTTATGACTGCAAATTTTTATTATTGCTTAATAAGAGTAGCATGAGTCCAATATTAAAAGTTATTTAGATCATCAAAGAATGGTGTTGTTGAAACCAAATACTCTGTCTGGTGGTGATGTTTCTTTTGTTTTGTTTTGTTTTGTTTTGTTTTTGAGTCACACTCCGGCAGCTCTCAAAGGTTACTTCTGGCTCATCTCTCAAAAAATCACTCCTGGCAGGCTCGGGGACCATCTGGGATGCCAGAGATTGAACCCCGGGTCCATTCAGATCAGCCGCACGCAAGGCAAATACAAACCAAGTAATCTGAAGCCTCATAGACTCTTGGCATTAAAATCTTGCATATATATTTTGTGATAATAAGTTCTGTAATGGTTCACAAGGATAAATGCTTAGCATCACATTTTTTAGCCTAATAAGATCTGCTCAATGTGAAAATTTTACCTTAGGGGAAAAAAAAACAACAAAAACAAAAGCTATCACTTCAGAAATAATCTACTGAACTTGAACAACTCATTGTGTGAAGTTAATAAAATTATTCAAGATTGAGGGTTTGAAGAAAATTTAATGGGCTAAATTATATGCCTTACATAAATGAGGTCTTTTGATTGATCATTGGTGCCACGTGGTTCAATCAGTATTGCATTATTGGGTTCTAGCTCTGAACTTTTAGTCTTGATTCCTTGGGGATGTCTAATCCATGAGAAATATATGTTATATCTGACCTAAAACTGTAATACTGAGTTATCCTATCTCACTATCTTCCATTGATAACTTATTCTATTTACCCTTCATTAATGTCTTTCCATTCTGAAGAAACTAAAAGAACCACAGTTATAGAACAACAGTTAAGGCACTCACTCACCTTGTACCATATTGATTTAGGTTTGAGCTCCAGCATTTTATAGTCCCCTAACACCACCAGAAGTGATCCCTGAACACAGTTTCAAAAGTATGTCCTATTCACTACTAAATATGCCATTCCAAAATGAAGCACTGCAAATAATAGTAGTAATTGCTGCAGGGCCAGAAAGTTCCTTTGCTTACACCATCATTCCAAATTAAAATAATTGCACTTTTAGCCACATTTTTTGCTAATCTTCCAAGAGACCTAGTATCTCCTTCCCCAGAATTCTTTTTTGTTTGTTTTGTTTTGTTTTTTAGCCACACCTGGCGGTGCTCAGGGGTTACTCCTGGCTGTCTGCTCAGAAATAGCTCCTGGCAGGCACGGGGGACCATATGGGACACCGGGATTCAAACCAACCACCTTTAGTCCTGGATCGGCTGCTTGTAAGGCAAATGCCACTGTACTATCTCTCCGGGCCCCTTCCCCAGAATTCTTATAGATATTAAAGGCCCTTTATTTTCTAGTTCTTGATTTCTGTAAGGCAAAGTTTGCCCTAAGGCATTCTATATTCTTCAAACATTAAAGTAGAACAAAACTCTGCAGCATCAGAAGCTGCAGTATAAGGGTTAGTTAGTTTGATAAAATTTCTAATTCTTTGCATAAGAGAAGCAGTAGCCAAAAGCACAGAAGTCTATTTTTAGAGGCTTTTTTCTCAAGTTCTGTGTCTACCTCATAATTCGACCAATTTTTACATCTTTTTACAGAATTTATAATCTCAGAAGGTCCATGATTTTCTTTTTTTTTTTTTTTGAATTTGTAGTTGTTTATTCATGAATTGAAATAACTCACATGTTTTTAAATTATAAACAGGAGTAGAATCAAAACAGAATACAGTTCTGCAATAGCAAGTAAGGCATAATAAGAAAGAAATGGCTGGATAACATGCAACAGATAAGATCAGTTTCAAGGAAACTAAGGAGAATGCTAAGTTCAAAAGGGCACTTACGACATCAGACCATTTATATATGTCACTTTTTTATTACTTAACTATAGAGAAAACATGGAAATTTGATGGTTGACAATACATATACAGAGTTTATTGGAATAATGAAAATGTTATAAGCATGTATTATGTGTACCTGAAGATTTTAAAATGTGTGTGCCAAAACTGTTATAGCTGTCTACTTCAAAAAAGGAATATCAGTCTATGTAGATATATCAGTTAAAATTGAGAAATTAAATACAAAAATTATTCTAATTTGATTAAAAATTAGATAAAAGGGTACATGGAAGAGGTAAAATATATTAATATCTTTCTAATAAACTTTAGACTGCAAATATTCAAGTCAGTAAAATGTTAAAAGCAGTAAAACAAGATTAAAACAATAAAATTTATAGCAAATATTAGAAAAAGTCCTCACTGTATATGAATATTTGTACTATTTTTGCAATTGTTTTCATCTACTAATTCTTAAGATTTTATAACCACTTGAATGTCATGAATTTCATTCCTATGCAAAAACACCTAAAAGTGTCTAGTGACGAAAGCTTATAAGGCATTCCCAACCTAGCTTCCTGAAATGTTTCTTATGTTAATGGAAGTAACTGGATAGGTCTTTATGATTTTTAATTTTTTTTTTTTGGTTTTTGGGTCACACCTGGCAGTGCTCAGGGGTTATTCCTGGCTCCAGGCTCAGAAATTGCTCCTGGCAGGCACAGGGGACCATATGGGGCGCCGGGATTCGAACCGATGACCTCCTGCATGAAAGGCAAACGCCTTACCTCCATGCTATCTCTCCGGCCCCGATTTTTAATTTTTTACTAAAACCACTGTGAATTAAAAATCTTTCATAGTTGAATTTCAATCACGGTGACAGTGAATTAGGGCTATTCCTACCATCAGTTGCTATGTCCCATCAACTTGGTCAATTTGTTTCTTCATTGTTGTTTCAAGAAATCTATTTCTTCCTTGATAGGGTCCTTGGTATAATTCTTATATTCGTAAGACTTTGTTAGTTAGACTTGTGTCCTAAATGTGGTCTATCCTAGAGAAGGTACATGTGCATTTGAAAAGAATGTATATTCAGTTTTTTTTTTATAATAAAAGGCCCTGTACAGATCCATTAGTTCTAGTTCTTCTAGTTTCTTATTTTGGACTCATGTTTGCTTATGTTCTGCCTAGTGGATCTGTCTAGTTGCATTACTGGAGCGTTGAAATCTCCACTACTATTACATTTCTGTCTATATTTTTTTAGGTTTGTGAACAAAAGCTTTACATATCTAACTGCCTCTAAATGTGGTGCATAAATGTTGATCAGAGTACTTTTTGGACTAATATTCCCCTGATCAATTAGTAGTGTCCATCGTTGTCTCTGAGTACTTTCTTGAGCTTGAATGCCATTTGATCTGATATAATATGGCTGTTCCAGCTTTTTTGTTTTCTAGAAGCTTGTATAATTGTTTTCCATACTTTTACTCTGAGCCTATGCTTATTGAACATTTAAGTGTGTTTCCTGTAGGCAGCAGATATCTGGATTTTGTTTCCTGATACAACCCTCTACTCTGTTCCTTTTGATAGGATAGTTTAGTCCATTGACATTTAATAAAATTATTGATAAAGAAGACTGTTGTGCCATTATATTGTATAGGGTTGTTGTTACAATTGGGTATTTGGTTTGTATAATTGATCATTTAGAGTTGATTTTCTTAGTGTAAATATTGTGTTTTTTAGTCTGAGAATGTTTTTAAACCTCCCTCCCATGTAAATGAGTATTTTGCTAGGTTGAAAATTTCTTTTATTCAGTAGTTTAAATATGTCATTTCACTATTTTCTTGCCTGAATTGTTTCAAATAGAAGATCTGGTTTGATTCTTATGTTCTTTCCTTTTTGTGTAGGCTTTTCTTCTTCATTACTTATTTTTTTTTCTCTTTATTTGGATATCTTGATTACATAAATGATTGTGATAAGGTTTCAGTCCTATAAAGATCACCCCTCTTCACCAGTGCAACATTCCCGCCACCAAAGTCCCAAATCTCCCTCCATCCCACCCCACCCCCACCTGTACTCCAGACAGGCTTTCCAGTTCCCTCATTCATTCACTTGATTATGGTAGTTCTCAGTGTAGTTATTTCTATAACTGTGCTCACCACTCTTGTGGTGAGCTTCATGGAGTGAGCTGGTGTTCCAGCTCTCCTCTAATTGTCTCTGAGGATTGTTACAAAAATGACTTTTATTTTTCTTAAGACCCATAGATGAGTGAGACTATTCTGCGTCTCTCTCTCTCCCTCTGACTTATTTCACTGAGCATGATAGATTCCATGTACATCCATGTATAGGAAAATTTCATGACTTCATCTCTCCTGACGGCTGCATAATATTCCATTGTGTATATGTACCACAATTTCTTTAGCCATTCGTCTGTTGAAGGGCATCTTGGTTGTTTCCAGAGCCTGGCTATTGTGAATAGTGCTGCAATAAATATAGGTGTGAGGAAGGGGTTTTTGTATTGTATTCTTGTGCTCCTAGGGTATATCCCTAGGAGTGGAATAGCTGGGTCGAATGGGAGCTCAATTTCCAGTTTTTGAAGAAACCTCCATATCGCTTTCCATAGAGGCTGTACTAGACGGCATTCCCACCAGCAGTGGATAAGAGTTCCTTTCTCTCCACATCCCCGCCAGCACTGATTGTTCTCATTCTTTGTGATGTGCACCAATCTCTGTGGTGTGAGGTGGTATCTCATCGTTGTTTTGATTTGCATCTCTCTGATGATTAGTGACGAGGAGCATTTTTTCATGTGTCTTTTGGCCATTTGTATTTCTTTTTTATCAAAGTGTCTGTTCATTTCTTCTCCCCATTTTTTGATGGGATTAGATGTTTTTTTTTTTTGTAAAGTTCTGTCAGTGCCCTGTATATTTTGGATATTAGCCCCTTATCTGAAGGATGTTGGGTGAATAGTTTCTCCCACTCAGTGGGTGACTCTTGTATCCTGGGCAATATTTCTTTTGAGGTGCAGAAGCTTTTCAGTTTAATGTATTCCCATCTGTTAATCTCTGCTTCCACTTGTTTGGAAAGTGCAGTTTCCTCCTTGAAGATACCTTTAGTCTCAATGTCATGGAGTGTTTTACCGACATGTTGTTCTATATACCTTATGGTATCTGGTCTGATATCAAGGTCTTTAATCCATTTGGATTTTACCTTCGTACATGATGTTAACTGGGGGTCTATGTTCGCTTTTTTGCAAGTCGCTAACCAGTTCTGCCAGCACCACTTGTTGAAGAGATTTTCTCTGCTCCACTTAGGATTTCTTGCTCCTTTGTCAAAAATTAGGTAATTGTATGCCTGGGGAATGTTCTCTGAGAACTCAAGCCTATTCCACTGATCTGAGGGTCTGTCTTTATTCCAATACCATGCTGTTTTAATAACTATTGCTTTGTAGTACAGTTTAAAGTTGGGGAAAGTAATGCCTCCCATTTTCCTTTTCCCTAGGAGTGCTTTAGCTATTCGAGGATGTTTATTGTTCCAGATGAACTTCATAAGTGTTTGATACACTTCTTTGAAGAATGTCATGGGTATTTTTAAGGGGATCGCATTAAATCTGTATAATGCTTTGGGGAGTATTGCCATTTTAATGATGTTAATCCTGCCAAGCCATGAGCAGGGTAAGTGTTTCCATTTCCGTGTGTCCTCTCTTATTTCTTGGAGCAGGGCTTTATAGTTTTCTTTGTATAGGTCCTTCACGTCTTTGGTCAAGTTGACTCCAAGATATTTGAGTTTGTGTGGCACTATTGTGAATGGGATTGCTTTCCTGACTTCCATCTCCTCCCTATTATTATTGGTGTATAAAAAGGCCATTGATTTCTGTAGGTTGATTTTGTAGCCTGCCACCTTGCTATATGAATCTATTATTTCTAGAAGCTTTTTGGTAGAGTCTTTAGGGTTTTCTAAGTAGAGTATCATATCATCTGCAAACAATGAGAGTTTAACTTCTTCCTTTCCTATCTGAATTCCCTTGATATCTTTTTCTTGCCTGATCGCTATAGCAAGAACTTCCAGTACTATATTGAAGAGGAGTGGTGAGAGAGGACAGCCTTGTCTTGTACCCGAATTTAGAGGAAAGGCTTTTAGTTTTTCTCCATTGAGGATAATATTTGCCATTGGCTTGTGGTAGATGGCTTCAACTAGATTGAGAAAGGTTCCTTCCATTCCCATCTTGCTGAGAGTTTTGATCAAGAATGGGTGTTGGACCTTATCAAATGCTTTCTCTGCATCTATTGATATGATCATGTGATTTTTATTTTTCTTGTTGTTGATGTTGTGTATGATGTTAATAGATTTACGGATGTTAAACCATCCTTGCATTCCTGGGATGAAGCCTACTTGGTCGTAGTGTATGATCTTCTTGATGATGCATTGGATCCTATTTGCCAGGATTTTGTTGAAGATCTTTGCATCAGCATTCATCAGGGATATTGGTCTGTAATTTTCTTTTTTGGCAGCATCTCTGTCTGGTTTTGGTATCAAGGTAATGTTGGCTTCATAAAAGCTGTTTGGGAGAGTTCCCTTTTTTTCAATTTCATGGAAGAGTCTGGCTAGGATTGGTAGTAGCTCCTCTTGAAAGATTTGAAAAAATTCATTAGGAAAACCATCTGGGCCTGGGCTTTTCTTTTTTGGTAGATGTTTGATTACAGTTTCAATTTCCTCAGTAGTGATGGGGGTGTTTAGATATGCTACATCCTCCTTACTTAAATGTGGAAGGTTATAAGTGTCCAAGAATTTTTCCATTTCTTCTAGTTTCACATGTTTTGTAGCATAAAGTTTCTCAAAGTAGCCTCTGATTATCCTTTGGATCTCTGCAATTTCTGTTGTGATCTCCCCCTTTTCATTTCTAATACGGGTTATCAGATTTCTCTCTCTCTCTTTCTTTGTGAGTTTTGCCAATGGTCTATCAATCTTGTTTATTTTTTCAAAGAACCAGCTTCTGCTTTTGTTGATCTTTCGGATTGCTTTTTGGTTTTCCACTTCATTGAGTTCCGCTTTCAGCTTTATTATTTCCTTCTGTCTCCCTATTTTTGGTTCATTCTGTTGGTCATTTTCTAATTGTTTAAGCTGCGCCATTAAGTTATTCAGGTATGCTCCTTCTTCCTTCCTGATGTGTGCTTGTAGAGCTATAAATTTTCCTCTCAGGACTGCTTTTGCTGTGTCCCATAGATTCTGGCAGTTTGTGTCTTCATTATCATTTGTTTCCAGGAAAGTTTTGATTTCCTTTTTGATTTCATCTCGGACCCACTGGTTGTTCAGTAGCAGGGTGTTTAATTTCCAATTGTTAAAGTTTTTCTTCTGTGTGGCTTTGTAGTTCACATCTAATTTCAGAGCCTTGTGGTCAGCAAAGGTAGCCTGCAAGATTTCTATCCTCTTGATTTTATGGAGGTATGTTTTATGTGTCAGCATGTAGTCTATTCTGGAGAATGACCCATGTACATTGGAAAAGAATGTGTATCCAGGTTTTTTGGGATGGAGTGTCCTGTATATATCTACTAGTCCTCTTTCTTCCATAACACTTTTCAGGGCTAGTATGTTTTTGTGGGTTTCAGTCTGGTTGACCTATCAAGTGTTGATAGGGCTGTGTTGAAGTCTCCCACAATGATTGTGTTATTATTGATTTCTTCTTTCAGATTTGTCAGTAATTGTATTAGATAATTTGCTGGTCTCTCATTGGGTGCATATATGTTTAATAGTCTGATTTCTTCCTGTTGCACATATCCCTTGATTAGTACATAGTGTCCATCTTTGTCCCTTACCACTTTTCTGAGTATAAAGTTGGTGTCATCTGATATTAATATGGCCACCCCAGCTTTTTTCAGGGTGTTGTTTGCTTGGATAATTTTCTTCCAACCTTTGATTTTGAGTCTATGTTTGTTCTGACTATTCAGATGTGTTTCTTGTAGGCAGCAGAAGGTTGGATTCATCTTTTTGACCCATTTTGCCACTCTGTGTCTTTTAATTGGTGAATTTAGTCCATTGACATTGAGGGAGATGATTGTCATAGGATTTAATGTCATCTTTGTAGATAAGTTTGCTGTGTTTGTTGGTCTCTCTTGTCTTAGAGTAGACCTGTCAGTTTTTCCTTTAAGGCTGGTTTATCTTCTGTGAAGTTTCTGAGCTGTTGTTTATCCGTGAAGCTGTGTATTCTTCCTCCAAACCTGAATGTGAGTCGGGCTGGGTGCAGTATTCTTGGGGAGGCATTCATTTCATTCAATCTTGTCACAATATCCAACCACTGTCTTCTGGCCTTGAGAGTTTCTTGTGACATGTCTGCTGTAAGTCTTAGGGATGCTCCTTTGAATGTAATTTCCCTTTTTGATCTTGCTGCTTTCAGTATTCTATCCCTATCTATGGGATTTGTCATTGTAACGAGGATGTGTCTTGGGGTGTTTTTCTTTGGGTCTCTTTTAGCTGGTATTCTTCGGGCATGCAGTATTTGATTGCATGTAGGCTTTAACTCTGGGAGTATCTCTTTGATGATGTCTTTGACAGTTGATTCTTCTTGGAGATCTCCTTCCTTGGTTTCTGGGACTCCAATGATTCTTATGTTGTTTCTGTTGAGTTTATCAAAGACTTCTATTTTCATCTCTTCGCATGCCTTGAGTACATTTTCCATTGCCTGTTCGTTTGTCTTAATGTTCTTTTCCAATTTCTTCTGTTGTGTTGAGCTTTTCTGCATCTCATCTTCCAGTACTCCGATTCTCTCCTCAGCTGCTGATACCCTGTTGGCGAGGCTATCCATTGTGGTTTTCAGTTGAGCAACCGTATTTTTCAGATCTGTTATTTCAGTTTGGAGTTTTCTGATTTCTGTTTTTGTGTTCTCTTCAGATCGATCTATGCTTTTTTTGAGGTCTACAAACATATTTCATATTTCTACTCTAAACTCCTTATCTGAAAGGTTAATCAGGTGGTTGTAATTTATTAGATCAACCGAGCTTTCGTCTTCATTCTCTATGGATGGTGTTTGCCTGCGAGTTTTCCCCATTGTCACGCTTGTAGTGTGGTTTTTCCTGCGTGTTGTGGTGGGGTTCATTGATTAGGAAGAGTTCGCGGCTGCAAAGGGAAGCGAAGCGGCTGAGCACTTCTGTTGCCTCTAGTTGCAAGTCCTCAGAGTGAACAAAGGCAGGGCAAGGTAGAGCGATCCCGCAGCCCCAGAATGCAGCTGCTCACCAGCTTCAAAATGCAGTTTTTTAGGGGTGCACTCCCTAGGCCCCTGAGGAAACCTTCGGAAGTTCAGAAGCACAGTTTCAGGCAGACAGAGATAGGAGTTTTCCCCGAAGTCCTCAGAGTAAACAAAGGCAGGGCAGGGCAAAGCGATTCCGCGGCCCCACAATGCAGGCACTCACCAGCTTCAGAATGCAGTGTTTTTGGGGGTGCGCTCCCTAGGCCCCTGAGGAAACCTTCGGAAGTTCAGAAGCACAGTTTCAGGCAGACAGAGATAGGAGTTTTCCCCGAAGTCCTCAGAGTGAACAAAGGCAGGGCCGGTCCATGATTTTCTAATTTAGCCTTTTGAGCCATATGTTCTAATTCAGGTTTATAATCTGTAAGATTACTAATTTGTCTGCATATAGAAGAAGACATTGCCAGATGGGCATTTTTTTGTCTTTTTGTTCATGAGACTCCAGAATGTCCTAGTCTGTCTTATTCCTTAAAGAACCAGAAACTAACTTTAGGTACAACCTGAATAAGTTACTGTAATTGTTGTTTAGTTAATGTAGTTATGAACTTCTACCTTAAAACATTAGGAAAAAATCTGTTTACCTTCTCGTCTTAAACCTATTGCTATTCAGGGAGTCCTAGACACTCTGACAAGGTTCCTGCTTCGTGCACCTAAAAATAAAATGAAACAATAAAAGAAGAAAAAAGAGAGAGACAGCTTGCTTTCCTTGATGGCCCCCAAACATTGTGCGCCAAATGCTGCAGGTGTCTTGCATCTCAGCATCTCTAATGGGGAAAAAAAAATCCTTCACGAGAGGAAAACAGCTAACACAAGTGGCAGAATATGAAATATGAAATAATGAAACCACACAAAATAAATTGTATGGGGACCCACATCTTCAATAGACGTGAGACCATTTTACTCTTCCATGTTGGTAATATGTATACATATATAAACACGTATATATATGTATGTGTGTATATGTGTATATATATGTATATATATGTGTGTTTATATATAAATATATATATATATTTATATATATATATAAAAGATATACATATCAAAAACTAGCCAGTACAGGTGAAGAAAATCCTGAGCTAAAAGGGAGGAAGTAAAATAGGAGAAGAGGGTGTAGCTAGATTAGAAAGGAGGATCTTATGACAAAAGATGAAAAACTTATTTTGCTGCAATTTGGGGGCTGGCTGGATAGCAACTAGCAAGGAAGATAGAAACTGCATACCACCTAGAAGCTGAAATCAGAAAAGCCAGTTTGTAAATAGCTGGCTTGGCTTGCCTTTGAGTTGTAAATTATTTGGCCAGGAAGAAAACCTTTGCAGACTTTTGGTGCTGAAGATTTCCCTGAGTCATTGACAGAGGCCGTATATTGGCTTGTACTTTTCACAAGGGAGAGAATATGCTGAATAAGAAGAAATTGTAATGTCACTATTATGTTGTGAATTGCAGCAATATTGCCAGTAATCCATGTAGGGGGATATAATTAATGTTCACCAATGAGCTTACTGGCTAAAATGTTTCAGGGGATATTCAGCTCACTCTGCTCCAGGAATAATAGATATGTCTGATGGGCCTGGTTCCCTAAAATGGAGGTGTATTATATCACTGCATGACAAATAATAATAAAATAAATAATAAATAAATAAATAAATAAAAATAAATTAGCAAATGTCTAAGTTACGGGTCTTACAGTTCCCCTTTCTGTAGTTTCAAATTTAGGTAGTTCCGAGTTTAGTTTTAAGGACAAATCTTTTCTGGTACCACCAAATGTTAGTGAAGGTGGATTATGTCTGGCAGTATAAATCAAAGTTACCAGGATTCAAGTCAAATCAAAAACATAGTGGTACCTGAGATGAAAGCAAACAATGTATAATTTGCAAGGACTTGTAACCCTTTGAAATGCAGAAGTGTCAGACCCAGAGAATCAAAAGAACCCTGAAAGGTGAGGATCCTAAAGCAGGAAAAATAAATATGAGATAATAAACATAAAATACCATCAAGTTTTAAAACTCTTCTTCATTGAAAATTCCCTGATTAAACTCCTATTTATGAAAAAAATTCCAGGCAAAAAAAATTTGGGGCTATCCATATATAACACTTGCCAAAAAACTATTGTACTTTCTAAATAAAATGATGTTACCTTACTCTGTTTCTTTTCTGAGAATATTTTTATCAAGGCTTGACAATGAACCTAGGAGCTTGGATCTAGGTCAGGAGTGGCTTTCTTTCCTTCAAGGTTAATGTTTTAGGCCAACCTGTTTCCCATAATTCCCTGGTGATAGAGACATTTTCCTGTACTCTGATAATTAAGTAGAACTCTGGTACTGGCTCATTACTGCCTAGTGGGACTAGTGTGATGCAAATATTACACTGTATAGGTGCTCATGCCAGCCTAGCCTGTATCCTCCCAGGCATTTCCTAAGCAAGATCTGTGTCAGTGCTCTCCTTTCTGAGTTTGTGAGCAATTTGCTTCTCTACTTTTTGCTGGTTTCACCTGCAATATTGGGATCTTGGGGAATTTAAAAGTCATGGGAGGTGAGAAAACCCATTAATAACCTAAAAATATTAATAGCTAAAAATTAAATTAAATCATTCCAATACAGGTGAAAATGTGTGTCTGTCCTGCAATACTATTCTATCTCCAAACTAATTGATTCAACTATAAAAATCTGTTTGTCTTATTGATCTTTACAATCCTAAAGCATACCATTACTGAAAAGGGAAGTCGACAACTAGTTACACACCCCCACTTATACCTGCTTTTTTGAATCTGACCCTTTTTGTCCTAAAGAGGAACTCGTTTACCTTAGCAGATGTCATGCCTTTATAAGGAAGTCGTCCCTACCAGTCTCTTCCCTTCTCATCCCCCTCCCCTTCTTATGGTATATAAGGATGAACAAAAAAAGCCACATGGTCCTTTGCCTTTGTTCGGTTCTGAATGAGCATTGGACCCTGGCAGGCCAGAATAAAGAATCCACTTGAGCTTTTGCCCGAGTGACTCTCTCTTCATTTCTCTGCGTCGGAGCAGCATATGGACTACCGAGCCTTACATTTTGAACAACTTAAAATTTAATTTTATCAACCTGTATTAGTCTCCTTAACTCACACCACCACTTAAACTCAGAACACTTATAAATACTATAAAAAAGGGAGGAGGTTCTTTTGGTGTATGTGTGAGGGAGAGAGTGAGAGGGAGAGAGAAAGAGAGGGAAAGAGGAGAGAGAGGAAGAAAGGAATAAAGAAGAATAGAGAGATAGAAAGAGAGAGAGAGTGAGAGAGAGAAAATGAAGCTAAAGTTGAGTGTCCTGAATTTTTTGTGTCCCCTGAGAATCACTGGGTGTGGCCAAAATACAAATACATAATGGTTACTTGGGAAACAAAATTTCTCCTTGGGAGGAACCTGAATTCTACTTCTTTGCTTTTGAGATGTAAATGTTCCACCAAGTTTTCTCCAAGAACTCGGTCCTTCTTTTTAAATGCAAATAGGAAGTAATCTTAACAAGAAAAAAGAGTAGAGCCTTTTTAAAACGTAAACTGCAATCAAATCTCTCTTGCCCAATTCTCCCTCAGCCTCCATAAGATTACTTGTCAAGAACAAATACAAAATCCAAAAACTCTTCCCAAAAAAATAGCAGTACAATTTTTTAAATGTGTGAGTTGGATAGACTAAACTTCAGTCAACTGTCACAGATTTGTATCTAAGCTCTATTCAGACAGAGTTTGTATTGTTATATAAATAAGGACAAAAGAGGACCCGACAGGTAAGATTGTGGCCCAAAGAAAGAGAATTTTCTACACTCTATGTCAAAAGATTGGCATATGTCTGATGAGAGACAGGATGACCTAACACTGAGAAGACCACGCAACTGAAGGGAATTTCCTGTGCGACCAGGTGGGTTGTACAGAGAGATGGGTCCCCTGGATTTTTTGTTTTGTTTTGGGAAATTTATCCCTAAAGTCACCCAATCCACACACAAAATCAAGCTATGGATTCAAAAGGAGTCAACCGATCCATCAGCTTTAAACTCTAATTTCAAATTGATTCTGCTTAAAAGTGATGGCCTCACCAAGAAAAGAGTTACACAAAAAATAAAGTTCTGACAAGGTTACTTTTTTGTTACTGTTTTTGTTTTGTTTTGGGCCACACCTGAGACACTCACGAGTTACTCTTGGTAGTAGTGATCAGGAGAACATATGGGGTAACAGGTTTAGAACATAGATTGGCACATGCATGGTAAATGACCTATATATACATTATACTATCACTTCAGCCCCCTGGCTACTTTTCTTTTTTTTTAACTTTTTTAAATATAAATTCTTTATTTAAGCACCATGATTACAAATATGATTTTAGTTGGGTTTCAGTCATAAACAGAATACCACCCTTCATCTGTGCAACATTCCCACCACGAATGCTCTCCTCCCTCCTTCGAGACAGGCGTTTTACTACAGTTATTTATTTTTTAAGTTTAGTAAGCTGTTTTTGTTTCTTTCTTTCTTACAGGATGTGTTAAAAAATATAATAGTAACGATGTGAGAGTGGCAATTGACATTGTTTGCATAGGACCAGCAAAATATGGGGAAAACAGAAAAAAGCCTTGGCCTAATTGGAAGGAGGCCTCACCCCTGACATTTTCTGGCATCAGACCTACTCTGGGCTTCAGACATACCAGACTGCCCAATCCCTGAGTCATTCTCCATGGTCCTAGTGAAACTCTTTTGCACATTAGCTGTTGTTGATGTCAGGTTCCTATAGTTTAAGATTCTGGTTTCTGCGCATTTCCTTCATCGAGTCATGTAGATGTGGAGCATCGTCTAGTTTCACTTCACCATTAGATGAAGAGGCACCTGCCCTGAAAGCAGGTTGTGCTGTTGATAAGTCATCTGGGTGTTAAGAGAGCACTCTTTGGAGTAAGTCAATGCCAGAGCAGTGGTAGGGTCTTTGCTGCTACAGGTTTACTTCCTGGTAATGCTATAGAAAATTGTGGTTGTTTCCACAGATGGTATCCATGGTTCTGGGTGTATAGGCAATACCCATTCTTCTGAGTTGAGCCAAGTTATTATGCCAATGTTCAGGGTATAAGGCCTAACTGCATTACAAAACTTGTGTTCCCAGCTCTATTAGATGAGAACTTGTTTGCATAATGTAATATTTTCCCATTTTAATGTGGCTATGCAAAAGAGGAACAATGCCACAAGGTATTATTGGTACATCTGGAGGTCGAGGGAACAAGTTCAACATTTCCTGTAACTTGGTTCTAATATGAATTCTATACAGAGAGACTCTTCTACCAGAATTTCTTATTGAACAGATACCAAAGGTGGGGGGGGGCAAAAAAAATCAGTGGGCAAAATTGTCACTATATAAGAGGATATTCAAAAAGAGTTATAGATGTTAAGAGATACATCTAAAATATACAGGAGATACACATGTCCCTTTTATGTCTATAGAAATGTCGCAGGGAAGGGTGTTAAGTCTGGGTATTCATCTGTGGGTCCCGGGGAGTAGTTTAAAGGGGACCCCAGGCCTTTCCAAAGCCCCACACTGTACAAGTAGGGCTGTCTGGGAAATGTCGCTGCCAACTTTCCTCCCACCAATGGCCATTCCCAGGTTACTTTTTGATAAGAGTAATCTAGGAATACTGAGCAAAAAACAAAACTGACTTTTATTTCTCTTAAAAAATACTTTTGCCTCAACTGGAAATCTATGACTCCATGAAAATTTATAAACCTCATACAGACCAACCAGGCAGAGCAAATGATGTGGAGCTCAGTCTGGGACTATAAGGTGTAACTTTTCTGTTTGCCAACATGGTTGGCAGAAAGTTTAATTGCCATAAAGAACTTTTATGTATCAGGATTTTTTGAGTCCTTAGTTCATCTCAAATTCTTTAGCCAGGAGCTGAAAGAAGCAGCATTTTAGATGCTGTGGTTTCCTTCCCACATACTGCAGCACAAAAAAATGCTAATCTTAAAGCTTTGTGAAACTATATAATTTGCTGTATTTGTCTCCTCAGCCTTTGTCACTTTGGTTAATGATATATTGACTTAGTATGAATTTACAGTGACTTATTCTAACTAATTGTTTAAAAATAGTTATTTTGTGCACTAAAGTAGGCCCTGAGTATCACTGATCATGACAAGAGAAAGGAAAGAAAGAAAAAAAGGGAGAAAGAAGAACAAATAAGAAAGAAATAAACAAAGAAGGAAGAAGAAAGAAAGAGAGAGAAAGAAAAAGAAAGAAAGAAAGAGAGAAAGAAAGAAAGAAGAAAGAAAGAAAGAAAGAAAGAAAGAAAGAAAGAAAGAGAAAAAGAAAGAAAGAAAGAAGAAAAGAAAGAAAAAGAAAGAAAGAAAAGAAGAGAGAAAGAAGAAGAAAGAAAGAAAGAAGAAAGAAAGAAGGAAGGAAGAAAGAAAGAAGGAAGGAAGAAAGAAGAAGGAAGGAAGAAAGAGAGGAGGGAGGAAGGAAGGGGAAGGAAGGAAAAAGAAGAAAGAAAGAGAAAGAGAGAAAGAAAGAAAAAAAGAGAATAAAGAATGAAAGAAGGAAAGATAAGAAAGAAAGAAAGAAAGAAAAAAGAAAGAAAAAGAAAGAAGAGAAAGAAAGAAAAGAAAAGAAAGAAAGAAAAAGAAAGAAAGATAGAAAAAAGAAAGAAGAAGAAAAAGAAGAAAAGAAAGAAAGAAAGAAAGAAAGAGAAGAAAAGAAAGAAAGAAAGAAAGGAAGGAATGAAGGAAGGAAAGAAAGAAAAGAAAGAAAGAAAAGAAGGAAAGAAAGAAAGAAGGAAAGAAAGAAAAGAAAGAGAAGAAGAAAGAGAAAAAAGAAAGAAAGAAAGAAAGAAAAGAAAGAAAGAAAGAAAGAAAGAAAGAAAGAAGAAAGAAAGAAGAAAGAAGGAAGAAGAAAGAAGAAGAAGAAAGAAAGAAAGAAAGAAAGAAAGAAAGAAAGAAAGAAAAGAAGAAAGAAGAAGAAAGAAAGAAAAAGAAAGAAAGAAAGAGAAAGAAAGAAAGAAAGAAGAAAGAAAGAAAGAAGAGAAAGAAAAGAAAGAAAAGAAAGAAAGAAAGAAGAAAAAAAAGAAAAGAAAAGGAAAGAAAGAAAAGAAAGAAAAGAGAAAAGAAAGAAAAAAAGAAAGAAAGAAAGAAAGAAAGAAAGAAAGAAAGAAAGAAAGAAAGAAAGAAAGAAAGAAAGAAAGAAAGAAAGAAAGAAAGAAAGAAAAAGAGAAAGAGAGAGAAAAGGAGACAGAAGAAGATAGAAATATAGGTTTCTGGAAGATTAAACGTGAGCTGGCCATATGAATATTTTAACTAAATTTAATAACCTTTTCTTTTATAAATATCAGTTTAGAATGATGCCATTCATATATCACATGGGAGATAACTTGCTAAATTTATAATAAAAAAACATCTCTTTGGAACTGAAGCAATACTACATTCGATTGAACACTTGCCTTGCACTTATTTACAGGGTTTATTTCCTAGCATCCTCATGGCCCCTTGGAAAGACCAGAGGAGGAAATCCTAAGAATAGAGCCAATAGTAATCAATGGACATCAACTGACCTGCCACTAAACAAACAAATGAATAGAAACAACAAGACTATATCTGCAGCAATGAATGACACCTTGATCTTTTCTGACCTATTCATTTTCTGTCACCATAAACTGCAATTTACCCCTATAAAATCTGATCTGTTTTTACTTAAATTTTTACTTTGATGTTTTGATTTATAGTAAGTTCTTCCACCAGTGTCCATGATCCCCTTCTATATCACCTTGTTCACAATCTTGGTCTCTTTGCTTTCATTGCCTTTGGCCATTAGCTATTCCCTAGTTTGTTACATTCTATGTAGAAAAAAACTAATTTTACTTTTTGCTTCTTTTTCTGCCTGACTATATAGCATGATAGTGTTTGGTTCAATTAATAATATGATTAATTTTATTATTTCATCTTTTCTTATAGCTAACTTGCATTCCATAATAGATGATAGATAGATATAGATGAAAAATAAATAGATGATAGATAGATAGATAGATATAGATTGATTGATTGAGACACAGAGGGATAGGTAGGCTACAGTTTCATCTTTTCTTAGGCATTTGTATTGTTTCCAGATCTTGGCTACAGTAGTGATGCAATGAACATAGGGATAGAAATGTGTATTCAAAGTAATACTTAGTAGTCTTGCACCTGTTTGGTCCTGGTGCCTCCCTTATTTCCCCCTCTAACTGGGGGGCAGGACTAGCTAGTTCAAGTTACGTGGTTTTGTTTGAAGAAGGGAATAGTAGTAAACTGGGGTAAAGGTCTAATACGCAGAAAATAAGCGGAATTCTTCTAGAGGGTCTCATCCTCAGTTAGAGAGACGAAGGAGAAAAAGGTGAAACACTCCACCAGTACAAAAAGAAGTGTCAAATATCCATTGAGGACTCCAACAATAAATCTAAGCACCACCACAACGACAACAGAAAAAAAAAAAAAGCCATGGTCTTGAGATAAGATTTAGACTAGATACAGAGGGCACAACATATTCTGGCAGCTCTAGGGGTGAGGGAAGAGCATATGGGAGGTAGGACAAAAAACGGAGGTGTAGGGAGGACAAATTGGTGATGGAAATCCCCCCTGATTTTATGTAAATATGTACCTAAAACATTATTGTCAACAATATGTAAGCCACTATGATCAAAATAAAAATTAAATTAAAAAAAATTTCAAAGATTTTAAGGATATTAACACAAAAATCATTCTAGGATTGGAAAAATAAAAATATTATTTTATTCTTAAAAAAAAGTAATGCTTTTAGGTTTGGGGAGATAAATAAATGATGAATAAATAAATAATAGAATTGATGTCTTGTTTGGAAGCTCCATTCTTAAATTTTGGGGTAACGTTAATAGTGTTTTCAAAGTAGGCTACATCAGTAATATTCCTTTAGATTGGATGAGGCTTCTCCCATAACTGTACCAGCACTGATGTGTATCAGTCTCACTGGTACAAGATTGTATCTTTCTGTTGATTTAGTTTGCCTTTCTATGAAAAATGTTAAAGAACATGTTTTATAAACCTATTAGTCATTTGTATATCTATGCATCTTTCATGAGGAAGTGTCTGTTTAGTAATAATTCCCATATTTTTCAATTTTTTGGATAAAACCGGAGCCTGACTTTTATAGCTATAATGGCCTTAGTAGTAAATCCTTGTTTTTTTAATTCTCCAATAATGACTGTATTTAATAAGTCAGACAATAGACTGCAGCTATAGCACAGCAGATAGGGCAGTTGCCTTTCACATAGTCAACCCGGATACTATACCTGGCATCTTGTATGGTCTTCTGAGCCTGCCAGGAAGAATTCTAAGTGCAGAGCCAGAAGTAACTCCTGAGCACGAACAGGTGTGGCCCCAAAACAAAACAAAACAAACAAAGAGAAAGACAAATACTTGTGAAAGCTTACTATTTGTATATGCCATAAGCTTATGGTGATAAAAACAGTTTCTCCCCAATAGCACCTTTTATTTCCAGTCTAAGAAGTTTTATTGGTGAAAATAGAGCTCAATTACCATTGTTTGAATCACACCTAGCTTCCCTCTAGGCTTAATCTTGGCTTTTCAATCAAGGATCACTTCTAAAGAGTTTGGAAGATCATCAATGGTGTCAGGCATCAAATCGAGTTAGTCATGTGCAAAACAAGCACTCTATCCACTGTACAATCTTTGCTGCTTCTGTACATTATTATATTTTACTTAAATAAAGAGTTTTTGTACCTTTGATTGTTTGCTGACCTTGCAGACTTCTGTTGTAGTTAAAAGTCAGGTCAAATAATTGGAGAAAGAACTGGGTCTCTATAGAGGCTTTCATTAGTCTTTGGTTAGTGTAGTTTGATTAGTCTTTGGTTAATGTAGTTCCTAAAGACCATTGTTTCAAAACTATACTTGAATCCAGGCAATGGAAATAATCCTGTTTATAATAGTCATAGTGATCTCTTTGGTGCTCTATATCTCATCAAAAAGTTTAAACCTGCTGAATGAAGATATAATACAAGGGATAAGCAACTACCTTGTCTGTAACTAACATTCTTTTCAATGGATTCACAATACCACACATTGTCTCCTGAGCATTGTTAAAAGAGATCCCTGAAGAATAGGCAGTAGGAAGCCCTGAGCACCTTTCAGTATGGCCCCTTATACAGGTTTCAAATAGGAAGCCAGAAAAGAGTCCAAGAAAGTAATTTTGAAAATATCTACATCATTAAGAGTTCAAGATATGAGTGAGTATTCACTATCAAAAATAAATAAATAAATAATAATTTCGAAGTGATAAGCTGAGAGTGTCCTAAATAATCAAATATTAATCTAGTCTTTGTCAAAGTATATGAGTTGGGATGTGTGTATGAGGGCAGTTATGAAGATAATAGTGGCCCAAAATAGAAGTCTTTGTGCTGAGCTTCATATCACCATAGGAGACTTACTATCTAACCTTTTATTCTAGCCTCTAATAGGAATGAAATTGTAAATCAGTCAACCTCCACTGACTTCTTTAATACTAATAAAGCAATCTGTCTAAAGAGTCCTGCTAGCACTAAAAAAGTGTTTTTCAAAAAACAAGACTGCTAACATAACTTCCCTTTTAGTGGCTAATAATTAATTTTGTATTCAGGAAGGTCCTTTCTATCTACTAAATACACTATCGAATAGTGTAAAAAAAAGTTAGACTAGGTGAATTTTTATCTCATCTGTAAGTATTATATATAGTATTATAGATATATACAAAGAGTATGTATATATACATGTATATATATATATCACATAAAAACATACCTTGTTTATTTTTGGGCCACACCTGGTGATGCTCAGAGGTTACTCCTGGCTATGTGCTCAGAAATCGCTCCTGGCATGAAGGACCATTTGGGATGCTGGGGGATTGAACCGCAGTTCATCCTGGGTCAGCTGCGTGTAAGGCAAACACTCACCTGCTGACCCATCGCTTGACCCCTCCTCTGCTTACATTTTAGCATTATTACTAGACATCTCAATATTCTCTAGTTAGAGTTCCTTGTATATGTTTTGATGTACATTGCAATAATCATGTCCATCTCCATTCTGCCAGCTACGTGCTGACACTTGGGTTCTGCCATTCTAAGATTCTCTCATTCTTTTGGCTTCAGATAACTGGTCCAGTAATGGCATCTTCTACTCCAACTTTTTGCCTTCAGAAGCTTCTGGATCAAGATTTCCCTGCACTGTCAGATTGAAATGATAGGAACCTAGTCACATGCCACAATAAAATAGAGATATCAAACACTTCTATATGTATAAATTCAGAAAGGAAACTTTCCTCTAACTTGAAAGAGCTGCATTTCATGAGCATGACAATTCTGTATTCACTAGAAAAGGCTTTATAACTCCATTCCTAGAAGATATAATTTACTGTTTAATAATATAGGCTCTGAAGGGTATCCATGAAAAATGTTTTATAGTGAAGTGGCATGGAATGTGTAATTTTTGGTTCAAATATATCATATGTGACATGGCTTATTTTTATTTTTTCTACAGTATTTATTTTGTCTCTAGCTTAAAGAAAAGGCAATTTGATTTGTGTACTGATTTTCTAGGAGTGTTTCTGATTGTTAGCTAAAATTATGTTATATGCATTTCTCCATCATAATGGGAATCAAAGCATATTTTGAAGCCATCATTTTATAGTTCATTTGGACTTTTAAAGGATTATTTTTGGTTAGGTTTAAATAGGTACTTGGAATAAAAACATTCACCCTGCTGGACCACAAAATCACTCTGTAACTAGATATGTTCATTGTTTTTGATCAATATTAAACTAAGGTGTGTTTTATAACATGGGAATTTGTTATTGCTTAAATTTTCAAATCTGTACATTGACATATACTAATGATTTTAAGCATTTTTGAGGGTAACTGAAAAAATCTTAATATTTTTTGTTAGGAAATAGGTCAAATGTTTTCTAATTTATACATTATTATTTAAAGAGAAGTTATCATAATAACCAGTGGATAGGGCTGGTGTGATAGAGTGTGATAGAGTCTTCTGCTAGTGAGTTTGCCTTGCATGCTGCAGACTCGGGTTTGATTTCTGGCATCTCATACAATCTTCGAGAGTGCCAGGAGTGATTCCTGAGTGGAGAACCTGGAGTATTCCCTGAGCATTGTTGGGTATGTCCACCCCCAATAAAAAACCAACAAAAGAAACCAGTTGATAAAATATACCAGTTTTGAGGACTTGGTGCCTGGCGTTTTACTGGTATATAGTTCAACTTCATGAGGTGCAAGTAAGAATTTCATGTCTTGTTTATATGGCAGTGATGCCATTCATCAGTGTATAGAATGAAACCCATGTACATGCTTGACCTTTTTAGAATAACTTAGAGACTAAGGGTAGCTAGGTACCTCTTTAGTGTCTGAAGAAAAATCCTAATATCATCCCTTTCAGTTAGTCAAATTTTCTCTATGATGTAAGAATTCAACACTCCCTAGCTGCCCTTTCTCATGCTAGGTCTAAAACTTTCACACTCATTCTTTCATCCAAGACCACTGTAGTTATTAACCAATTCTCATTCAAAGGAAGAGTAATCAACTGTCTGTTTCATTAGAAAAAAAGCTAAATAATAACTTTAAGTCAGGAATGATTATTTCTATTAAAATTCTAGCAGAATATTAGCAATCACATGCTATTTATATTAGTGTATAGTTTATTTAGTGGTCTAACAAAAACTGTAAAATATGTTGATATTTACAAACAATTACCTTCATAAACATTTTTCAGTGCATTCTCAAATGAACAATAAAACAATAAAAATTGAATATAAATTTATGAAAGAACCAGACACTAAAGAGGTACCTAGCTACCCTTAGTCACACCCAGCAGCGCTCAGGGATCACTCTTGGCTCTAAGCTCAGAAATCGCTCTGGGCAGGCTCAGGGGACCATATGGGATGCCGGAATTCAAACCACTGTCCTTCTGCAAGCTAGGCAAACACCCCACCTCCATGCTATCTCTCAGGCCCCAAAAGAATCACAATTTTAAACCATAAAATTAAGATACCCCTAAAGGCTTATTTTTAAAAGTAAAACTCAAGTACATTCTTTTTTTGTGGGGTTGAGGGGACATACTCAGCAGTGCTCAGGACCTTTTCCTGGTCTGTGCTTGGGAATTAATTCTGGAGGGACACTTTTACATATGCCAGTATTTAGTATCAAATTAGGATAGACATCTTGAAAGAAAATAGACCCTTGTATTATCTTTCTGGTCTTTTCACTGAATTAAAACAAATTGATAATTGCATTACATTTAAATTTCTGTTAGGTATTTATATTCTCTGTTTTTGATGAACTTCTCTAACCATTATTTTTTCTCACTTTAAACTGCATTTTCATTTCTATCTTACTATTTACTGAATAATTGAGTTGATTACTATTAAATACTTAATAGTATTTAAATATTGGTCTCTGAATTTCTATCTTAACTGGTTTTACTAAATAACAAAAAAGGTCTTTCAAATCATTAGAATTTGCTTTTTATCTCTTGATATGATGCTTTGATATCAATTCTCTAATTTTAAGAAGCTTAATATATTTAGCCTTACATTTTAAAGTAAAATATGGTAGTTATTATCAAAGAATCCAACATTAGACATATGTGCATGGTGTTAATTATTCTTTATGATTAGCAAATGCTTGCATTGCATGATCCTTTACTAATTACTGATTCCATGTTCTTAGAGTTTCACTTCCATGTCACAAGTGCACATAAATCCAATTATAGAGCAATCACAGAAGAAAGATAAAAGGCTCTCTCATCATTTGTCACACTTTCCACTAATTCTCCAATCCTAGAAAATGGAATTCATTTATTTTCACTAGATAGTTTTTATAATTTGATATTATTGTCCAATCAATACTATATAAGTTATACCTTGAGATAACTTACTTATGAGCATTTTATTTCAATGTACATATATTCCAAATTATTTTTCCAATTATAGGATTTGAACACAAAGTTTCACTCATGCACAGCAATGTATAATTCTAGAGAATCATATCACCTCGTCCTGATATATTTTTTCTGGAATTTAGTTTGATATAAGAATATATTATTCTTTATTTTTATATGTTATTCTTTTTTTGTTTTGCTTTTGGATCACACCCGGCTGCACTCAAGGGTTACTCCTGGCTCTATGATCAGAAATCACTCCTGTCAAGTTCAGAGGACCATATGGGAAGCCCTTCTGCATGCCCTTCTGCATGCAAGGCAAATGCCTTACCTCCATGCTATCCCTTTGGTCTCATGTTAGTTATTCTTACCTGTAAAAATTCCCTATGTTTAAGCATTTCATAGATGTATTTCTGTGTGCTTTCATGTTCAGAGTGTACAGTGTTTTACTTCAGTAGAAAATATAGAATACAATTATTTTAATAAATGCTAGTATGCTAATAACTAGCAGCCTATGATCAAGCATCATTTAATGATAGTAGGTAGTTTATCAATTTATTTCCATTTTATCCTTTTGTATTACCTTACATTTTCTTTTTAATTTTATACTTAAATTTTACTTAATTTTAAATAATAAAATTTTACTATCAAATTAATTAAATTTTATACACTATATTTTTTTTGTCCCTCCATTCACAGTACAGACCAGGCAAAGGGCCTGGGTTGATGTGTATATGGGGTGCATTTACTATACCTATACAGTCAGTGTAAAGAACACAGCCTGTGGTAAGCATTGGAAGGCCTTATTTTTTTCTTTTCTTTTTTTTTGATTTATATATATATATATATATATATATATATATATATATATAAACCTTCACCAGTGCAACTCCCATCACCAGTATCCCAAGTGTTCTTCCTTCCCACCCCATTCAAAACGCTATATATTTTGAATGTTAATATTAGTCTATTAGAGAGAAAGCAAAAAATAATCAAGCTAATCTTCAAGGGCCAATATAATAGTCTAATTCTAAGTGTTTATAAAGTGGCTGATGGTATTACATTCTCTTAAAATCATTACTTAATTTTGTTTTGTTTTATTTTGGGTCTGTTTTGTTTTGTTTTTTGGGCCACACCCAGTGATGCTCAGGGGTTAATCCTGGCTATGAGCTCAAATATCACTTCTGGCTTGGGAGACTATATGGGACTCTGGGGGGATTGAACAGCGGTCCATCCTAGGCTAGCACTGGCAAGGCAGATGCCTTACCACTCCACGCCATGGTTCCGGCCCCATTTTATTTTGTTTTTATGAAAGCACACCTGCTAATGGTAAGATGTTACTCCTGACTCTGCACTCAGGAATTACACTTGGCAATGCTCAGATGACATATGTGATGCTGAGTATAGAATCCAAACAGACAACATCTAAGTTAAGTATCTTATTCACTGCATTATCTCTCCAGTTCCCTAATCATTACAGAGTTTAATTTGTTATAGTGTGTCCATGAAATGGTTCTGAGGACTACCAAAATCATAATGAAACATTTCTTTATTCTGTGAGTTCATTAACATTTTATTCCTTGTGTTTGACCTGCCTTCAAGTGATTAATATATTGTTTTATACAAAAAGTATGAAACTCAAGTCATGAGTGTAAAATCAAGAACTAAAGAGGGCTAGTTTAGATGACACAGCTTAATGAAATTTATGTAAATATTTGGCCCTATTTATTAAAAAAAGTTAAAACGTAGTCTTGAAAATTTTTCAAAAGCAACTTTTCCCAGATGGAGACAAGTAAGATATTTTTAAGTTAGCATATTAAAGACCTTAATTTTTCAGCACCATTTTGGTGTTTATTTATTAGGAATCACAGCTATGTTTAAAAAAAATAATTTTGACAATTTGGTTCTTTATCCAAAAGAGTTGAAGTACAATTCTTCATTTGGGTTGGAAGCTCATAAATCTTTGAGGTTGAGTGGAGAGTGTTTGAGTCCTAAGTGCACTCTCTTCTGATAGCATGAAATATTAGCTCTGAAGCTCCCCCACTGTAGCAATAGTGTTTATCTTAGTTGATGCTATTGCAAATGACAGCCTTGTAGTAATCTCATCAATAATTTAAGTTTTATACCCTGAACCAAAATATCCACATGAGAAAGAATTCCTAAAAGTAATACACTTGATGTTTGGATAAGAGAGATTTGTCATTTTGGAGTAGTGGTTCACCCAAATTGAAGTGTTCTATTTGCAATCTCTCCCACATTCATGAATGATTTAAAACATCTGCTGTCTTTTAGCAGCATGTTATTCTATTATTTATTTCTACCAAGGTGGGGATAATTAACTTCACTATCTTCTGAACAGTTTATGAATGAATAAGTGTATTTTATGTTTTGTTAATCATATTTAAAATTGGAACAATAGTCATGTTAATTATATAAATTTGTTTACACATTGATTTACTACTTATTGAAATTTGCATAACATTTTTAATTTATACTAACTACACTTTTTTCTTAATACTATATGTCGGAGCAATATGTCATATCAATTAATGGAAAAGTTAATTAAAAATAGTTTAAAGTAATAGGAGCAAAGCATACTCAGCTGTGATATAGGTGATTCATTTGCAAAAAATATATTATGAAATAATACATTTATCCACTGGTAAATGTT
The DNA here is from genome assembly GCF_024139225.1 of Suncus etruscus. Taxonomy (NCBI): domain Eukaryota; kingdom Metazoa; phylum Chordata; class Mammalia; order Eulipotyphla; family Soricidae; genus Suncus; species Suncus etruscus. The sequence continues at coordinate 79,305,631 of NC_064849.1, forward strand.
ATATACAAATTCTTGTTTCTTTAAAACATAATCTTACATTTTCTTAAAAAATAATGTTTTAATGTTTTGTGCAAAGGTATATTTATACTAATGATTATATTTGTAAATATATTGGAAAAATAGGTGTTTTATTTGAGTACTATTTGAAATATAAGTAATAGTCTATTTTATTTCTATTGAAATGTAGCATATATGTTAGAAAATATACATGTTTTCTCATGCAATTTTTGAATTAATTTAGACAAGTAGAATACACCTCTGTAATGAGTATCCTGACATCTCTATCATGGAAACTCACTTTCTTTAGCCTCAATACTCTTTCAATTTTCCTTCATAATGTTTTTATTATAGTATAGTGCTTAGGATATATTTCATTCTGACCTAATGCTACCAATTAAATTTTGTCAGATTCTTTTCCTGGCCCCTAATAAAAGAAAAGGCATGAGAGTGAACTAAACTTAAAGCAAGTGGGCAAATAAAGTACAAATCTTACTTTATTAATAAAATGAAAAACAGAAAAATCAAAGAAAACATATTAAAACAATGCTGATATTTTAAAAAGTAAAATTAACCAATTGAAAATTTTCAGATAAATTGACCAAGATAAAAATGAAATAAGTCACCAAAATTGTAATGGAAAAATTATTTATAATCAGCTACATAGAATTAAAAAAAGATCAAAAAAAGTTAAAAACAGTTGTTGGATCACAAGTTAGATATTCATAAAACCAATAAAAACCCCCAAAACAGAACCCAAAAGCAGTAAAATAAAAAGTAAATTGATTCTGGTTATAACAAATCCACAACCAATGTCTAGCATTGTAGTTACTAGAGTGAAACTGGGAACATTGTCCTGTCATCAAGATAACATATAGTGCTTTCTGCCATATCTTTCACCTGTACACTTTAAGTTAGAATAATTATATAAAAATATCTGGTAGAACCATCCAGATAAAATAATCTTGGTAGATATGGAGTAAAATTTGTATCAAGGATGTCAAGATAAGAAAAAGAACCCACAGTAGTGAGGCACGGAACAGATGATTAAAGAAAACACAAAATTATGAGAAGACCCTCAGAAGAGGCTGTAATATAAATTTACAAGCACATTTCTCCTGAGAGTCTATCCAATCTAGCTAACCTGAAAAAAAACACTTCAGTCACTTGTGATCCCAGAAACATATAGTTTTGGTTGCTGTAAACTCAAACAAAATGGATTTTGATGTGAAGGAAGCTTTCCTCAAGAGAATTTCTAAGGGCATTTTTTCTTATTAGGCATAAGCATCAGCAATGAAATAAAGATATATGGATGAAAACAAAAATGGATAGATGAAGAGTTATTGTGGCAGTTAGACCAGAGATGATCTCCCAGACTCTGGGTATTTATGTCATTGTATAAACTCTCCATCTGAACTGAGGCAGGAGATGTGGCTTGCCTGCAAATAATAGAACATAGAAGAATTGATTTGCTACCAATTTCAGGATTATAGGACATTACATAAGATTTCATCTTGCTGGAGGAATCTCTTTAGAGACACTCTTCATTTTCCAGAGGAAGGAAACAGCCACGATGGGGAAATCCCCAGTGAAAATTATTCAGTAATTGTAGTGCCTTGCTGACAGCCAACAAGAAAGCAGAGTTCTCAATAGTACAACTGAAAAGAAATGAATTTTGGACAACTTGAATTTATTTGGAAGTGAAGGGCTCTGAATTCAAGTATTGAAAGAATCAAAGGTGCAGTCAACACCTTGCCAATATCTTTCTTTTTTATTGAGATTCTTTTTTTTTATTGAGATTCTTAATGAGGGCTAGGCTTTGCTTAGTTCTTATATTGTTAAATCTCAAGATAATAAATTATGTTATTTTCAGTCATTCTCTGGTAATTTGTTGCACAGTTACAGACAGCAGACCCAGCAAAGTAATTACAGAAACATTTTATTTCTAAGTTAATAGTTATAAAATGTCTGTCCTAGTAATCAAGAATATAAGAAACAAGAAGGTATTAGGATAGGAGAAATGGGATTTTGAGAGTTATTGGAGACAGTTGAAAGATAACCAAAAAATATTGGTTGGGGATAATATATAAATGCTGGTAAAAATTTGTACATACATGAAAAGTTATCATTCTACTAAAAGTAAGTTACAAGTAAAATTAAGGGCTGTTATAGGTATAACAGCTAATCAATTAAATTCATAATGTTTTCACATGAAATGAAGGAAATTAGAAAAATAATAAAACTAAAAAATAAAAATGGTAAAATGTCAGTAACTAAAAGCTAACAGTAAATCTAATGAATATAAGTAAGTTAAAGAATTAAAATTTTTATGTATAGCAGTTTATTTTTATAAACAACTGGTAATACGTTGTTGACAAAGCACTTAATTCTAACAGACAGAAACGTGGATAATTTGTACTGCAAAATGCACACAAAAATATGTACCCTATGAAAACAGAAATAACAATTATTGTAAGACAGAATTGCAAGTATGGCACTCACCTTGTACATGGCCAACTTGTGTTTGATTCCCAGTCCTCAATATGTTCCCCTGAGTCCCATCAAGTATGATCCCCAAAAGAGAATGAATCCTGATCACTGCCAGATTGAGTCCAAAACCAAAATTAATCTGAGACAAGATTATAAAGAAAATAATCAAATGTCCCAAAGTAAATTTATTATATCTTTGAAAATAAGATTAAACCAAGTGAATACAATTCTCTGGGATATCACTGAGCATATTATTGAAATACATAAAATATTGAAATACAGATATAAGCATGAAAATCTATATCACAAAAATTTTAGTAATAAAATCTGTATTTAGATACTACCAATACTTATTTTATATATAGAATATTTAAATAAAATTTATATATTGCATTCATTAGATTGCTATTGTTATTAAAAAGTATAACCATATTATAAATACTTTGGAAATAACTTTTGAATATAAATCCAGTAATTTTCAGTTATTTGTGTAAATTGAGGTTCTGTATTTCACCTTCTATATTTCTTTGCTATCATAATTTTTTGTTCGGTTTTGTTTTGTTTGGTTATTTTTGTTGTTAGTTTGGTGTCACACCAATAGTGCTTGGTGCTTATGCCTGCCTCTCTGTATGTGCATAGAGAACGTTCTTTTTTTTCTTTGGTTTTTGGACCACACCGGTGATGCTCAGGAGCTACTCCTGGCTCTGCGCTCAGAACTCGCTACTGGCTTTAGGGGACCATATGGGACTCCGGGGATTGAATCTGGGTTCGTCCTGGGTCAGCTGCATGCAAGGCAAATGCTGTACCACTGTGCTATCCTATCGCTCCAGCTCCAGAAACATTTTTTTGAGACTAAAATTAATCCTACTCCTATAAACTGTTTTGTAAATGAAGCCAAAAGAACAATAGATTTAAAGACAAAAAAATAAAAATAGTGATTTTTAGGGCCGAGAGATAGCAAGTGTATGCAAAGGGACGATGGTTTGAATCCCTGCATCCCATATGGTCCCTCGAGCTGCCAGGAGCGATTTCAGAGTGTAGAGCCAGGATAACCCCTGAGCACTGCTGGGTGTGATTCCCCCCCCCCCAAAAAAAAAAAGAATAGTGATTTTTACAAGTCTTATTTCCATTAATTAGATTATTTAAATGACTTAATTTTTTTCATTGTTTTGGGGACACATCTGATGGGGTTCCTGGTTCATTCCTGGTTCTGTGCTCAGGGACCTTTCCTGGATGTGGTCAGAATACCATAAACTGTGTCAGCAGTTCTAATCTGCAAGACAAGTGCTGTAAATCCTGTACTATCTTTCTGATCCTTAGTGGGATATGGTACTAAAAGTGCTTAATAAAGTCACTGGCATGTAAAAAACATGCAAAAATAACAGTAACTTCACAATCCAATCTCCTTCAGTAGTTCTAATAGTGTTTTGATCAATGTATGAGTACTGAAAAGGTTTATAATAAAAAAATAAATACAATAAACCTAGCTAAGGTATGACATCCATTTATTTATTATTTATGAGTGACTTATCATTGATCAATAATACTATCAAACTTCAAAATTCTAGCTTCATAACTCTATAGGTTTTAACATCCATTGCACTTACATAACTAGAAGTCACCTAGTAGACAAAAAACCATAGAGAGTATGGTTTCTTTCCAAGCATGAGATACCTGTATCTCAGTTATTTCATGGTAGTTGGGTGATAATATTGTTGAACTATTACTATTATTATTATTATCATGATTATTATTATTGCTATTCTTTGTTGGAGGTAGTAAAGGTTGATTAGGGGTCAACAAACAGTGATGCTCCAGGATTACTCCTACACAGGCATAGAGAACCAGGCAAGTGCGGAAGTCAATCCCTGGTTAGCTATTTTTCTTTGCAAGCATCTTGAGCTCTGTACACATTCTCTTGCTGGTACTGTTACTGAAAATTGAAACTGATGTTCTTTGCAAGTATCTTATCATAATTTAGTTGAACTTTATAACATCTTGCTGGTCTAGGAAAATTCCTTGGTGATGTAAGAAATTCCTTCCACCTCAGAATTCGAATCAGGATTTGATATGGAAATAAATTACAATAAAATAAAAAAGTGCATTTCATGTCCAGAGCCTGTTTAAATAACATTTTTAAAAATAATACATTTAAGGTAGAGATTAACTCACTCTCATATCTGCTAAAAATAAGATTATATGAAAATATTCCAAGTGTTGTAAATGTATATATTTCCCCAAAATCAATCGCAATACCTTCATTCCATAGCTCCTTTTTTGTATAGATATTCACAATTTTCTTTATTCCTTCTCATCTATATTTTTCAATAAGTGGCACAATTTTAACTGTTTGAACTCATGACATTTGAATAAATGTAAGAGTAGTTTAATATACTTGAGAAAACCTAACATTTGATTTCATTTTTTAGGATAGAATAATTAAAATTTTATAAAATATGTAGTTATATAGTCAGTTATATATTATATATTATGTATGTAATTATTCCTATAGGATAACTTCTGATATTTATGTGCTATACGAAATAGTAGTATTAAACTTTTTTAAACACTTATTTTGAATTTGTTTTGTTTTTTAATCACACAAAGTGTGCTCAGAATTTACTTCTGAGTCTGTGCTCAGTGACTACTCCTGGAAGGCTCAAAATACCAAGGATTGAACTCAGGTTGGCTATATGCACAGCATTAGTCTGTGTTATTGCTCCACCCTCATCTTGATTTTACTTAAAACAAGTTATTATGTTAAAAGACAAAATTCTTGTCTCTAGTATGAGATAGCACATCTTCTAGAGGCTTTCCTTCTACACATAAAATAAAATCTTAGGAAAGTATATTTCAAATTAAGTGATCTGATTAAAATTCATAATGGATGATCTTATAGCCCTTTTCAAATTCAATGTCAAATTTTCCCCTGAAGAATATATTTTAGAAGTCATTGAGAGGCAGACATGCCTGGCTTACAAGTGTTATTTCCATCCCTTTAATTTTACTTAGAATAAAACTTTGTAAGAGTCTCCAGACAAGTTTTAGTGGAAATTTTAACTCAGCTGAAGTTGCTGTGTAGTTAAAATGGCCATGGGCTAAAGTGTCTTCAGTTCAGCAAGGTCAAGAGCATGTAAATAATTACCTCTCAGATAAAAATAAAAGAGAAAAATTAAAAAAAGAAAAATGCTAAATAAACCAAGATAAAGTCAAGAGAACAAGAAAGAAACTTTCCAACCAGTCACCTCCATAATAATATTCATAGTGCCCTTTCTATGTTTAAGTGAACCCCCTGGTTTACTACATATAAATCAATGACTTTTTTTAAATTGAGATTTCTTCTAAGGTTTAATGAAAGTCTAGTACTAAAGATACACACAAATTCTTCATACATTTAACACTCTCTTAAATATGGCTTTAAATAATTCATATCCTCCTTAGTTAAACTCATTTATCTGTTAGATTTATTTAATTTATCCTTCTATGGGTTCTATGTATGTTACTTATATGGGAACTGACTTCACAGCTGAAGAATCAATAGTAAAACCACAAGCTAATACTGGAATAAATGTATAGGGTCTCACAATAAAGCTCATTTCTTTTTTTTTTTTTTATTTAAACACCTTGATTACATATATGATTGTGTTTGGGTTTCAGTCATGTAAAGAACACCACCCATCACCAGTGCAACATTCCCATCACCAATGTCCCAAGTCTCCCTACTCCCCACCCGACCACCGCCTGTACTCTAAACAGGCACTGAGAACTACTGCACTTAAAAAAACTTGTTTTGAGCTTGTTCCAGGCTCAAAAAATTAAATTCTTGATGCCAATAATATGATGTGTGTAAATAGTCTTTCAAAAAGTGTCATGATAGGACTAGAGAGATAGCACAATGGTAGGGTGTTTGCCTTGCAAGAGGCTGACCAAGAGACTTGGTTCAATTCTCTGTATCCCATATGGTCCCCCAGCCTGCCAGGGGTGATTTCTGAGTGCAGACCTCTAAGTGCCGCTGAGTGTGGCCCAGAAAACAGTCAATCAATCAATAAAAAAATAAAGTTAAAAAAAAAACAAAATAAGAAAGTGTTCATGCATCCTTTTAACACGGGTATTTGGTGCTGTTGAGACTAGATTCCCATGAAACTCAAGCCTCGGTACACACTTCGTACACACTTAGTACATATTCAGTACACTCAGAGCACAGTACACACTTCGAACACACTTCATGCCTCCCTGCAAGCTTTCTTCTCTAGGCATGTGAACTAGCATAGCCTTTTTTTGATGACATGAGAGTGTTGTAGAATTAATGAATTGAGTCATGTAAACACCATAAACCAAAGCAAGGGGGGAAATTACCTTCATCAAATAAAATAACTATTTTTCATGAAAAACATTTAAAGTTACAATAAATTATATATTATATGACACAAATGTAATTATTCATATAAGATAACTTTGTATTTTTACTATGTATATGAAGTTGCACTATTTAACTTTCTTTTAAACACTCACAATTATGATCTTTCTGCCTAGACTACAGCCAATTATTTTAAAGGTCAACAGAAGCTGAAACCTTCTCATCCCCTCCCTTTATAAACTGGCTTGTGACCCCTGGGCAAGGATAGCTGCCTGCAGATCTCAATTGCATCTCTTCATTCTCTAGCAGTACCAACTTTCCTTCAACGATGACAATTCCTTATTAGATAAAGGTAATTTCTATTGACTTTTTTCACATTCTGTTTCATTGTTTCACTTACTAATATTGTTTCTTGGACATTTCTAAAATGAATTTCTTCATATATTTCTAGCATAAATTTCTCCATGACTGCTTTAAGAGAAATACAGCTTAAGAATTGGGGAATTTGGGGCCAGAGAGATAGCATGGAGGTAAGGTGTTTGCCTTGCATGCAGAAGGTCGGTGGTTCAAATCCCTGCATCCCATATGGTCCCCTGAGCCTGCCAGGAGCAATTTCTGAGCATAAAGCCAGGAGTAACCCCTGAGCACTGCTAGGTGTGACCCAAAAACCAAAAAAAAAAAAAAAAAAAAAGTATTGAGGAATCTTATGAAGTGTATCTTTACTTATATTCATTTTAGAGATCTTAACATTTAAATTTAATATATAAATTATATATCAAATATATTTATATACATCTTGCTTATTTCATTTCATTCAAGACACTATTTTTTCTCTATGGCCACAGAACAAATTCTAAGATAGTACATCAAAATAACTAATTCTGGATGTACAAAATTGCAATGACTGAAAAAAGTAGGTAAATATGAAATACTATTTAACATGGCAAAAACTCTATACAACACACTAGTCTATATATAGGGATATATATATATTGAGGCAGACTGAGGTAGTAAAAGTAAATAACCATATTCCTCATATTTAGTTAATGTAATCCTTGAGTTTGAATAGATAATTTGAATTTCATGATCTATTTTCTCCTCTGTATTAGATCTACTACTTAAAAAAGTACTTAATTTATTTGCCAAAAAACAATAAAAATTCTAATATTGAAGAGATGCAATATAGAACAGAAAGATCATTTGCCCCGAACATATTTGATCTGTTAAATCTACCAGGGTGATCCATGAGTGCAGGTCCTGTTGTAAATCCTGAACACTTTCTGATCTGGCTCCCAAAACAAAATAAAAACCTAAAAAAGGCAAAATAAAAATCCCTTAATATTGAGAGAATATTTTTTTTTAATTTCTTAAACACTAGAGGGCACTTTTACCTTACAAGGATCAGAACAAGCATCACTAGCTTTTTTTTAATAGAAAAAAACATAATTATGGGTCTTTCAAAGTATATCTTTAAGAAATTAAGCAGTCTCTAATTTTATATTCCTGAATACATATATTTTAGCTTACTGAACAGTTGAAGAACACAATGAAAAACTATTGCTTCTGGCAGACTTTACTGAAATAATTAGGTCTATTAGAATGGTATGCATCTTGTAACAATCTGAGAATATTCTAGAGCATTTAGTATTACAGTTTTCAGCAACTTGTTTCCTGAAAAAACTAAGATTGAACAGTCCTAAGCAAGTATAAAACAATGAAATATGTAATTCTAAAAATAATTATTTGAAAAATTGATTAGAACTTTAAAGGAGTTAATTAAGAATCCATGTTTTCACATATTCTAAGTTTAAAGGGTGCTGGGGAAAATATCAATTGATTTGAATAATTTTTAATTCTTATTCAATTTTCAATTCAATTATATTTATTTTTAAGATATTTTTAATGTAGAATAGGAAAATCAGGTTCTACTCTGGGCACTATATATGATCTCCTAAGCCCTGCCAGGAAAGATTATTAAGGACAGGGCCAGTATGAAGCTCTGACCATCTCTAAGTAGTGTCCAAACAAACAAAAATTACATAATATTTTGTGTAGAATCATTCGGAGAAAATGTTTCATTCTGTACTTGTAATGATAGAGTTTCTGCAGTCATAAAATTGAGTTTTATATGGGAAGATACACTATGCCTCAGTGTCTATGTTTGAATTGCTGCATTTACAATCTATTTGTAATTTGTAATCTATTTATAATCCCCTTTTATTTGATTTGGTCTTTTGCTATTATATTGCTTATGATTATCATAGATAGAAGGATGCTTTGTAGATGTTTCTCAAACAGAGTCCAGCCTCTATCACTTAATTAGGAAAATCATTCACTTAACTCTGTGCTTCAGATTTAAAACAATAAAAAGAATATAACAATAATATCTAAATTATTGAATGATTACAAGAATTAAGCTTGTTCTTATTTTAAAGTACTTCAATTACGCAAAAGAAAATAACATGAAAGGACTTCTTTAAACTATAATTTGAAATAGAAATATGAAAAGGGTAATAGGAATTGTATAATTGTTTTTAAATGAAGAATTATGTATCAATTAGACTTGAATCAAGATTTGTTTGAATAGATGTTCTTTGCTCTTATGAAATCATGAGGCAATCAACTATCCTACATCTAACATATGCAAAAAAAAAATGAAAGAAAGAAACAGAGAATTAAAGATCAGTATCTGTGCCCCATAAGTCATCGGATCCATATTTGTATGGAAGATGAATCTATGACTTAGTTAATAATGTGTCTGACTTGTGACTCCTTCCATTACATCTGATTGCTTCTCTCTCAGGCAACATGCATATCAGCTGAACAAAAGCTTTGATCTCCTGTGACAAATCAGATAAGTAGTGTCATCTGTCCTGTCACTCGCAGTCCCATTACTAGTCTCTCCCATGATAAATGAGGTAGGATATAGGAACATACTTTCAAAACTGTAAAACACCATTTAGATAGATGCTGTCATTTCACAGGTGATATGTACATGTTCAAAATGGTCTAGAATTCAATGCTGCTAGATCTGCCACTTTGGTAATTACATAACCTTTCCAAACTCCAGCTATCTCAAGGGTAAATGAATATAGTCATGAGAAATATATGTGAAACTCAGTGAGAATTAAATTCGGCAGAAAAAACATATAATAGACTTCCCTTATTCTTCACAGTGCTTAACACAGGAAAATATGTGGTATTCACTAAATATTCCTATTATAGTATTATTTTTGTGACAATTTCTTTAGCAATAAACTCAATGGTTACATTTTCTTAAAAAAAAAAAAAAAAAAAAAAGCAGTAAATCCAGATAGACTTACAACTCTTTGTCCTCTCTGTGGCCAAGGCAGATGTTGCTAATTAAGTAGGATATTTCTTTAGCAACTGGTAACCTCTAATAAAGGGAATGGAAAATGAGATGCAAGTTATTTCCAGCATTTTCTCGATTTTCACAGACTCCAAGATGTAGAGTAAACAAAGCCAATAATGAATATACAATTTCAAAACATGGAGTAAGGAATGATTGGTAAAATAGAACAGCTTAGCATGCTTTCCCACATATTCATTGTTTTCACACTACAGAGATCAAAATAGCTCTAAGATAAATCTTAGATAAATTTAAATCAAATGATTCCAGATTGCAGTATGCTAAACCCAATTTCTATCAGTTAATATGAAAAGAGGTATGAAAGATGATTTTACTTTGACACTATCTACTCATTACCCAGACTGGTGTGACTCCACACTAAGAGAAATTATCTCCTACTAAAACTTTTTCCTTACAACAGAGAGAAAAACATTATAGTTATATACCAGTATGTTCAGTTGCTTACATCAGTTTTTCTTTTTGCCTCAATCAGCCATATAAAAATACCAGAAAAATCTGTGTAGTATGGGGTAGCTAAGGACAAAGGAAAGAGGGCAGCCACTACATCTGGCTTGATTCTGTGAGATTTGAAGTAGGCACAGAAAAGAAAACTGTTCTCTTATTCCAGGAACAAAGCAGAGTTTTTGTCCAATCAAGAAGGCAAAAAAAGGATTCTATATGTCTGAAAAAAATATAAAAATAGATATGTGTATGTATATACATGTATATACATATTAACATATATGTATATACATATATACACATATACACACATGTGTGTATATGTATACAGTTAAGAGAAGATATATTTTACAGATTGAGAAAATCTCAAAATATTTTTTTTGGTTTTTGGGCCACACCCGATGACACTCAGGGGTTACTCCTGACAGTGCTCTCAGAAATTGCTCCTGGCTTGGGGAACCATATGAAAAGTGGGGGAAACCAACCGTGATCTGTGCTAGGTCTGCTACATGCAAGGTAAAAGCCCTACCCCTACCCCACCGCTCCAGCTCAGAGAAAATCTCAAATTCTATCAAGCCTACCTGGGAGGTCATTCTCTGTTATAGCCAGTATGTGAAGAAAAAGAGGTCAGTTTCAAATGCACAGTTGCTAATTTAAATGTATAAAACAAATACAAAAAGTCTGTGAAAAAAACAGTTATGTGCTAAAGAATGAAAATAAATTGCCAATAATGGACATAATGAGGTGTAGATCTATGAGTTAAAAGAAATAACTCAGTAAATGATTCCAAAACTGAGTTCAGTGACTAACAAGAGAGTCCAGACAACTAAAATAAAGTAAATGCTGCAAAGAAACATTCAGAATAATAGATGAATTAAATATGTATAAGATAGAGATTTTAAACAAAATAACTGAACTGAAAAATTTACTTGTGTTCAGAATCAAATATTATCAAATAGATAAAAGAGTCAGTGAAGAGAAAGACAGACCATTTGTTATCCAGTCAGAAGGGCAAAGACAAAAAGAATAAACATGTGAAGAAAGCCTCAGGGACTTAGAGGGCTGACAGCAGCTAAAGTAAACAGCAGTACTGAAATATAAAACTCTCTGATAACGTAAGTGTATCTTAGGTTTTAAACAAAATAAACTACTATAATAATATCATTGTAGTTTAATTTTATTATAAATCGTATTTATATGAATTTATGTAGATGTGCTAAAGGGACAAAACAAAGATTTAATTATATGATTTCAAATCACTTTAGGATTATGAATACAGATATGTTAAAATATACAATAAAAGATATCTTATACAAAGATATCCAAGAGAGAAGTTAAGCTATATAACATGTATATATGTTATATATATATATAACTTATAGCTATATCACACAAAATGTATATTACATAAAACATCTTAGAAATGACAAATAAACTTATTACATAAGGAAATTAATCAGCTTAATGTTAGTTGTAACATTGTTAATTGGTATTACTAAAAATTGGAATAACTATGTACAATGTAATAATATATGCAATACCTATATGATAACAATATGTAATGTAAAAACAGTATAGTAGGATAAGATAAATTATAGTTAATAGAGGAATGTTCATGTGGAGCATTTATCTGGATACAGGATATGAAAAGAACCATAGATTAAATATACCAAAATAGACAATGTCAACATTCTATCAACTAGTAAAAGACACCTTCTTATCTGTATAAGAACATTTTCCAGAAAATAAAGTATATAGAATTTCAATAGTGCATATTAGGATAAAATATAAAGTTTTACAAAATTACTATTTTAATATACAAAGTACCTTTTAAAATTACAATAGAATATTACTGGGATACTACAGCAAAAAGAAAACAGAAAAAATTCTCAAATATTTGGAAATCAAGTAAGGTATACTTGAATCACCAATTAAGTGAAATGATAGGTTAGAGGGAAATTCAAAAATATATTAAAACAAATTAAAAATGACCTACCAAAACTTGTGGAATACAGAAAAAAAAAACAGTACAAAAAGGGATGATTATAGTAAAAAATTGTCATTTAAAAGAGTCAGATATCACATATCTTAAATTTATTCTTCAAAATACTAAGAAAATAGAAAAACAGAGAGATAGCCTGGAGAAAGGGTGTTTGCCTTTCATGATAAAGGAGAGCAGTTCAAATCCCGGCATACCATATGGTCCCCTGAGCATGCCAGGAGCGATTTCTGAGCATAGAGCCAGGAGTAACCCCTAAGCGCTGCTGGGTGTGACCCAAAAACCAAAAAAATAAATAAATAAACTAAGAAAGTAAACTCAAATTTATTAATTAATGCAAGAAAATAAAGATTAGTGGAAAAAAGAACTTAAGAATTAGATATACTAGGGCAGAAGCGGTGGTGCAAGCAGTAGGACATTTGCCTATTTTTGCTTTCAATGTACCTTAATAACTCCTTAAGATAATTTTCTATCTTTTCTGTTTGCTTTTTTGTTTTTGGGTCACACCCGACAGCTCTCAGGGGTTACTCCTGGCTCCACACTCAGAAAACACTCCTGGCAGGCTCGGGGGACCATATGGGATGCTGGGATTCGAACCAATGACCTTCTACATGAAAGGCAAACTCCTTACCTCCATGCCATCTCTCCAGCCCCTCCTTAAGATAATTTTTATGGATTTTCTTAACTCACAGCCTAACTCAAGATTGTGATATGGAGAAGTACATAAATGCCAAGACCTGTTTAATATTCTGAAAGGATTCAAAGGAAGGAAAGGTCATCCTAACTTGTCTGATCAGAAAGTTATTTGTATATAAAATGGAATCTGAATTGAGTTTAGGAAGTATCAAAGAACCACGACCCCTGCATAAAGGAACATAGTCTGTAGACCATGGCTAAAAAGGACAATAGGCTAGAGGGGCCTTGGCTGCCTGTACCCACAATTTCCATGAAGACACATAGGGAAATGGGGAAATCACTCCTTTCATTTGAAACGTAGTTTTAATAGCATCCTAAGGACCTTTCTTTGAGCCCCTCATAAGACTATTCAAATTTCTGTAAAAACTGTTCCCCTAAGTTACCAAGCAGAAGTGCTGCTCAGGCATTATCACCCTGCCCCCTCCTTAATCAGTATAGGAATGCTGTATAGAGGTAAGCATGTGAGATATATTGCAGAACCAGAGCCACCTGGCCCTGAGCCAAGGCCACTTGGTTCTAAAAATAATCTTTACATCAAGACAAAACCCAATTTAGGCATACTGTAAACAGCCACACAAATCCTAAACAAAAGTTTCTCCCAACTTCCTTTTTCCCTAATGTCTTCCTTTGAGATGTAAAGTTTAATAACAATGTGATTGAATGAGGGAAGTAGAAAGCCTGTCTCAAGTTGGGGGTGGTGGGGAGGAGGGACACATTGGTGATGGGAATGTTGCACTGGTGAAGGGATGTTCTTTACATGACTGAAACCCAACTACAATCATATTTGTAATCAATGTGTTTAAATAGATATTTAAAAAGATAAGTAATGAAATAATTGCATTAAGGAAGAGGTTATCGAATTTTATATAATGTTTTGTTTTTTGTTTTTTTGGGGGGGGTTTTTGGGGCCACACCCATTTGATGCTCAGGGGTTACTCCTGGCTAAGAGCTCAGAAATTGCCCCTGGCTTTGGGGGACCATATGGGACGCCGGGGATCGAATCACGGTCCTTCCTTGGCTAGTGCTTGCAAGGCAGACACCTTACCTCTAGCGCCACCTCACCGGCCCCTATGTTTTATGATTATCTATACCTCACAGAAGCCACATGTTTTCTTGTTAAAACCAGATATGTAAACTATTGACCACCCCCTTCTTGCTTACTAATTCAGAATAACTTATCCTAGTAGATGTATAAAATCTTGCTCTCTCACTGAATAGAGTAGATCCAAATTCATTTCTGAGTGTGCCCTCTTGTCTTATTTGCCGACTCCTGTACTCACCTTTCTAGAGTACTCCACTGCTGTTCCAGTGTCCTCATCAAATTTAAGAAAATTTGAGGTTTCTGTAACAATTGGATATATGTCATTATACTAAGATATTCCAAATCACAGTAAGTAACTATAGAACTGAAATTCTGCAAACAGAATTGGAGAACACTGTTTTAAATTGGATTTGGATTTGATAGTTGTGGTTTTTATTTTACAGAGCTCAGACTCACACTCAGGAAGATAAAGAAACTATCCCGAATAGTCTAACAGCTACTTTGCTAAAATCATCTATTAATCTCAAGGACAGTACTCTTTCAATGACTACTTGATTTGGTTAAAACATTAGCCCCTTGCCCCAGTACAGTGTAATACTGTGAGTTGACTCAACATTGTGAAATTAACATAAACTAAATTTTGTTCTATCTAGCCCCTAGTAAATTTAATGCATACTAATTTCCATCTCAGAGGCAGCTTTTGGGAAAACTCATTCTTTCAGTTTATGAAAATGAGAGTTTATACAGTGCTTTACAGCCCAAAAGCCCATAGTAACGTTAATACAGTTGCTTATTTTTCAATTGTGTTTAAGCATTTACTCTGTTTCTTTCTAAGGCACACATAAAATTAATCAAAAAATAATATGACTGCATTAGAAAAAGACCATGAGTTAAATCTCAGTTAAACAAAATTTTGTTTACATCTGCAAAATGCAAATAATATAAAAGCCAGTATTTTTGAAGAGAAAAGTAATAAAAAGAAATAATTTTAAATAAAACAGGGAGGCACTAAGAGGAAAAGATAGAGTGAACTGTTTAAACAAAAGTCATATGTAAAATTCTTCCTCAAATACACTGTGTGTTTTACCTGTAAAATTATATTCAATGAAAGAGCTAACATAGTAAATCTCACTGACAGAATGAAGAGAAAAAGATGAAATTTTGAGTTTGTGAGCTAAACTTTATCTTTCCTAGGAAAGAATCAGGAGATAATATGTTAAGTTGACAGTTTAGAAAATGTAATTTAATCTTTCAGTTGCTGTACAAGTAACTTTAGTAAGTTAGAAAAATTTGATTGGGAACAGGACATGGAGAAAGAATTATCTTTTGTTTATAAGCTGCTCTGAACAACATTATATTATATTTTTTTAACAATAATCCTACATTCTTGTGATTTTTTAAAAAGAAACATTAAACTGGTAGCGATAATCACTGCAATAGAACAGATGAGTGGGGGAATGACGCAGATAGATTAAATAATCGAACTGTCACTGAAAGTTCAAGCAAGTAATTATGACACCAATGGGAATAGAAAATGGAACTGTAAGTTTTCATTATTAGGGATCTGAGACAGAAGGAGTAAAATGAGAAGAAATAGTGGTAGTTAAGGAAGTTGATTGTAAGAACAGGTAAACACTTTTAAAATTTAGATCAACCAAAATAAATGCTAAAATATGTTCAAGAGTTTACTGGAAATGTGAAAATATAGGAATACTTAAAATGGCAAGATTCATTAGGTCTATTTAAAAAGCAAAGATCATTGTGTTGTGTACGTTTTTTGTTTTATATATTTGGCCACAACCAGTGGTGCTCAGGGGTTCCTCCTGGCTATGTGCTCAGAAATCACTCCTGGCTTGGGGGACAATGTGGGACTCCAGGGGATTGACTTCGGTCAGTCCTAGGCTAGCGCCAGCAAAACTTATCACTTGCGCCACCACTCTGTGTTTTTTTAACATTCAATCAGAGCTTATGTCTGCACATGCAAAACATGTGTTCTACATTGAGGGAAGCTCTTTCCTTATGTTTTCTCTTCATCTTTCTTTTTCTATTTTGATTTCAAAGTTTATGATTATCTTAAATATACCTATATTTGCTATAAAATATAGGGTGAAAGATGAAAGTATAAAATTTAATTTGTTTTTATGTCAAAATGGGGTATAGAGAATGAGATATGATCAAATAAACATCTTTAGAAACAACATAGAGAAAAATAAGCAAAAAGACACTATCAATAGTTGCTGATAGATTAAAAAATAATCAGAAGGAATTGGGTTGGGGGAAATTGTGATGTGATTGATGACTATGCATGAACGACAGTAGTAATCCCCTAAGGTACATTTTGGAGTTTGAATAAAAGGAAGCATTAAAAGACAAAAGGATCTGATGACCCTGTTCACTTGGAAAACAAAGTAGCAGCTGAAAATATTACTATATGTGTTCGAGTATAATGCGCACCCACCACACTATACTTGAATAAATACGGTAACTCATCAACAAAGTCACCTGTATAAGATCAGAACCCAGCTGGGCTTCACCATTCGGTACATAAATATTCTTCATCAAACATTGCCTATAGAATACCAGAAAGCATTCCATGCATTCATTTTTAAAAGACTTTATTGAGGGGCCGGAGAGATAGCATGGAGGTAAAGCGTTTGCCTTTCATGCAGGAGGTCATCGGTTTGAATCCCGGCGTCCCATATGGTCCCCCGTGCCTGCCAGGAGCAATTTCTGAGCCTGGAGCCAGGAATAACCCCTGAGCACTGCCTGGTGTGACCCAAAAACCAAAAAAAAAAAAAAAAAAGACTTTATTGAAACATTCTTGTATGAGATACACCTCTTTGTCAAAGTTGGATGTTTGTAAGCAGAACCAAAACACATACTATTCTATTTTCTAAAGGAAGTATGTGTTGGGGTGAAGTTAGAAAATGGCAGGACTGAGAATGGGAAAATATATGTATAGTGCTCCATAAAATTTAATTAATAAACTTATACTCTACTACATTAAATTCATATTGGAATATTGGGTTTTTATTTTAAATTTCTGTAAGTGTTGCCTTCAATTTAGTAAGCCTTGGTGAAAATAAAGAATCCTTCTGCAAAGAAATAAGGTCTAAAGAATCAATAATGGCTACTAACTGATATGTGTTGATTCCAAACTTACTGGTGGAGAACATGGGAACATATTAGTCAATAATATAAACTTTTATTATAGGCTAGAGAGAACTCAACTAATCAAAAATATGCAGAGTAGACTTTGATTGTTGGGAGTTGTGTTTAATGAAGAGCTCTCCATGGTCCAGCAGGAGCCAGAAGTAGTTCCTAAGGACTACCAATTCTCCCAGAAATTTTACATTACTACCAATAAATTTTGAGGATAAATCATGTACGTTATGGTGCATATAGTTCCTCATATTTATTGCATACTTGAAATTTTCTTAGAATAGAGCTTAATTTTATCACACATAAAATGTGTTCCCATCTTTACCCTCCATCCCCCAAACAAAGTATTAGTGTAAAATGGACTATTTCCACTTAGCTCTATTTATGTGTCTGTGAAAACAGGAAAGTCTCCTCAAGCTTTAAAACTAAATCTTCCAACCAATGTTACCAGAAAATTCAAAATGAGCTCATTTCTGAAATACTTCAAATATTATATTAATCTTTCATTAAAATTTATTTAATCACTACTTTATGTTTCAACTCTCTTAACATTATAATTTTAAAACCTACATAGGGTGAATACATTTGAAACAAAAAAGATTAAATAAATTCAGGTCTTCAAGACAAGGATGCTTAAGATTCAATTGACCTCTGACTTCTCAATCCTGCTATGACATTTATCTTCTCATTCTAGGTCCATATGCCAAATGTACTCAAAAGAATATGATAATGATTTTGAAAAATCACACACCAATGACCCCATATACCCGTTAGTACCAGGCATTATCCATAAAATTTGAATTTATTAGCATATGTAGGGAAATAAAAATATTTAAGATAGTTGTATAGCTCTTAGTACAATATAATAATTTTATTTTATTCAACATAATTAAAATAAGTTGATTCAGATGTACTTGTTCCATAGATATCTATATTTCGTATATAAGTTATATTTGTTACAACTTATATTAGAATCTCTTCTTACTTAAAGTAAGAAATCTGCTAATTTTCAATTGACTTCAATATATAAATATCATGATAATTCATCAATTTATTTAAAATATATTTATTTAAATTTAATCATTTATTTAAATATTATTTTTTTAAAAAATCATTTAAAATCTTCAATTATATGTCACACACTAAAGTGACCTCAAACAATGAACATTGAAAAAGTTGTGGTTCATTCTTTAGACAACTTTTTGTTTTGTTTTGTTTTGTTTTGTTTTAGTGCTATACCAAGTGGTGCTTAGAGATTATTCCTGGCTCTGCATTTAAGAATTACTCCAAGAGGTGCCTGGGCAATCATATGGGATGTTAAGGAGCGAACCTGTGTCAGCCACCTATAAGGCAATCTTTAGTCTAAGCAAGAAATTTAGTTTATAGATGTTGATACATTTATACAATCAGAAAATGTTGTTATGCCTTGGGGTTCAAGAGATCAGTAGGGAAAATAGTATGGTGTTTTCTGGTATGATTTTAGGAACTGTGTCTATACTTACTTATCCTTTAAGTAAGTTTTTGATTTTGCTGTAGGACCCTATCCATCCATGTTCAGGAGAACCCTATGAGGTTCCAGAGATGGAGCCCATTCTAGATGCATGTGAGGCAAGTGACCTACTGGCTGTATTATCTCTCTAGCCCTTCCTGAAGTAATAAAATTGATGAGTGTGTCATGCATGACAATGACCTCTGATTGAATTTTTTCTATCCAAACATCAGAAACTGTTGTTTTAGTTTTTGTCTAATGAAACACACATATATTTATTCTTTTTTAGTTGAGGAAGTGTTGGTTTCTAGGAATTGTGTTTTAGTCAATTTCTTTGGCAGCTCAAAATACCACTTTTAGACTGTTACCTTATAAAATGTGTCTTGCTATATTGTTAGATCATGGACACTGAATTTAGCATGAGTTATATTTCTATAGCTTCTTACTGAGCTTGTGAATTTTTGTTTCTTTTTCTGTAAAATGTTATGATAAAAATAATGCCATCATGGTTAAGATTTTCAGAAATAATAATATGTACTTATAATTCTAGTTCAGAACCTGGATATATAAGCATATACAATACAAATATTTAATGTAATATGTTTTCTTTTTATAAATAATTTAAAAAATGTGAGGAAAGAGAAATATAGAAAAAGTGATGTGCCTAAGAGAGAGCACAGGCTTCTCCACAGAGATAAAAAGTATCTTTATTATACATGTTTTTATTAAAATGAAAATGAGGTCCAGAAAGATAATACAGAACACAATGCATTTGCCATGCCTACATCCACCCTGAGTTCAATTTCCTGCATCAAAGATAATCCCCCAAGCATGACTAGAGTGATATTTGAGCACATGGTCACAAGCATTCTATGATTACATAGGTGTGGCCCAAACAAAATAAAACATAGTTTTGCCATCACTTACACTGAACTTGGCTATTTGTTCTTCTTTTTAAGACTAAGAACTGTGTAACAACCCATCTATTGGGGTTATAATATTTCTATAGAATACCTTCTTCTGAGTTTTTGTAATAATACACAAAATAAGATTTCCTCTCTGAAATTGGGGGATCTTTTGATCATTAAGTTAAACTTAGATTATTCCAAATTACCACTAGCAGAATGTATATCACTTTATTAACAGTTATCAGAGTTAAATATAATGGCCAGGTATTAGACAGCTTCATTGTAAGAATGGCTGGTTACTTAGACAAGGGAAATAGCTCAGTGAGCTAGAGAATGAGTAGTAATCCCCACACTGCAGGTTCCAAGAGCACCACCAGTAGTTGTCCCCAAGCTCTAGGGTGGGTTTTTCAGTCACCGTCTAACATCAGTGATTTGACTTTCCTTCAAAAACCAAAATGAAAGGGTGACCAATTATATAAATGATTATCTTTCTTAACAATGCCTATTCTAAAACAATTACTGTGTCTTTTAGAGTCAAAACTGGAGACAAGTAAACTTTTATTAAAAAGCCTATCTAGTATGAATAAAATAAATATGTAGTTTCACTAGCAGATGGAAATTCAACATGAAATAATTGGATAATTAGAAGAAAATTACTCAAGACAACTATCTTTGAAAGACTGTGCTATGTTCTACAAGCCTGACATATAGGTGTGTCTTTTCTCTCCCTACTGCTACCTCATAAACTAAATTTTAACTATTTTCAATTTTGTCTTCAATAAACCTTTCAGTGCAGTTTTCTGTAACATAGAAAAATAGAACTGACTAAAATTTTTTTTGAATAAACAAATCTGAAATATCCTCTTATTCCATTCCAATGCTGATCTAAAGATGAAAGTAAATTTTGGACAATAAAAAATGAAACTTGGTATTATTATGCTAAGTGAAATAAATTAGGAATTAAAGAATTTTTGGATTGTTTTACTCATATGTAGCTATGAATTTCTAAAGCAAACAAACTGACAAGCCAGACTAACTGTAAAACTCAGTAGTTAAAGTTCATTACTGGCTACTTTATTTTATTGTTTTTTTTTTATTTTAATGTTTTTATGATCCAAGAGAACATGAATATTATGACCCCCCTGCCTGTCTTCCTTGTTTCAGTCATGTCATATGAAAATATTCTTGAAATATGTTCCTTGACAGAAAAAAAAAATTGCAAATACTCTTTTGTCTTAGAATTTGCAATTTTATCATGATCATGACACTTGAGTTATATAACATGATAGAAAAAAAATTGCAAATACTCTTTCGTCTTAGAATTTGCAATTTTATCATGATCATGACACTTGAGTTATATAACATGATATGTAGTTTTTATATAATTTATTATTTCCACCATGAATATGTATTTATTTTAAGATTTCATACCTCCAGGGCCTGCGAGGTGGCGCTAGAGGTTAGGTGTCTGCCTTGCAAGTGCTAGCCAAGGAAAGATCACGACCGCAGTTCAATCCACTGGCATCCTATATGGTCCCCCCAAGCCTGAGGCAATTTCTGAGTGCTGCTTAGCCAGGAGTAACCCCTGAGCATCAAACAGGTGTGGCCCGAAAAACCAAAAAGAAAAAAAAAAGATTTCATACCTCCTATTGTACTTTATTTAATTAATGATATAATAAATGTATTCATTTACAAATCTATTTTATTTTCACCTATAAATGTTATTGTTACTTGATTAATATAATACTTGAACTCAATTAAAGAAGATAAACGTATTTTTCTCTACTGCATCTTTTGTGCATTGTTTTGTGAATTATATAATAATGCAATTAACTGAACTCTTTTATAATTGATAAATAAGTTTGGATACCTTTTTTTCCCACCCCATGTTTAGAAACTTAATGGATAATTGAAAAGGCATGCATAAAATAATGGATTAAAATAATCATGATTTGCTCTTTTATGACCTATCCTTAAATCTAAAACTTGCAATTCCTTTTTGTTTTTTTGTTTTTGTTTTTGTTTTTGGTTTTGGTTTTTGGGTCACACCCAGCAGCGCTCAGGGGTTACTCTTGGCTCTATGCTCGGAAGTTGCCACCGGCAGGCACAGGGGACCATACGGGATGCCGGGATTCGAACTACCGTCCTTCTGCATGAAAGGCAAACACCTTACCTCCATGCTTTCTCTCCCCCACAGACTTGCAATTCTAAAGAAATAAATTATTCCATTTCAAATATAAGAGCTCATAAGTCATTAGGTCTCAACTTAATCTTTCGTGTTCTACATATAAATAAGAAAACATGGTCTAGGTAATTATGTTAACAGGTTGTGAAAATATATGAATTAGACTTCACTGCAACAGAGTCAAAAAACAGACCCATATCTGACCCTCACACTTGTGAATAAAATTAATTTTATAAGCTAATAATTGTTTTATGATTTTCATAATACTTCTTATATTAAAAATATCTAATTATAAGTCAGAGTGGTAAAAATGAACATAGACTGAAACTAAGATAATAACCTTTAACCTACGGTTATTTTTCATGCATCTATATATACTAATACTAAAAATATAAATTCAGATGATGACATATTGTATGTATAGTTTATAGTTGCCTATTTTCTTAATATTATTGTTACTAATTTAAACATCATAATTAGAGCTCATACAAAAAATTTAATATCTGTACATTTTTAGGAATATTGCTTTATTTTAACTTTAGAGATTTTTCAAGTTGCAGCCATATAATCTATCTAAGAGCCATAGGATCTGTGTTGCTTTATTCTTTATAGCTCTATGTTTTCATTGTTTATTCTTTATGGCTAAGCATTTGCATTAGGAGGAACTGAATCTTATAGATTCCTTAAAATTTTTGGCTCCATCTTTGAAACCATATATCTTGCTTTGACAGGGAAAAGAAAGCCTTTGAAACATAACTAAGGTTTGATTTTATTTTCCCCAGTTTCCTTCCAAGAACTGAGGAGTAATTGGAACAATAAGCTCATATTCTGTTACATTCACTGTACTGCTTTAGTGAATTGCTTTTACTTTTCATAAGAATGTAGACTTTACAGTGGTTACCCACTGGGCGTGTATTTCTGATGAATGGCAAGTGTGGTATGCCTCAGTCATTAAAATCTCCAGGCAGAATCTATTCCTAGAAACACATGCTGGTGTTCTCAGGCAGTGGCACATAAGAATAAGAAATGAATAGGAATTATCTTTCTCCTTCTCACTTTTTTTTTTAAATAGCACTTTCATTTAAAGTTCTCAGAAGGATGTATTTTAGGTCCACTGTTTTAAAATGTTACATCATATCAACAACTATTTTATAAGGATCTTTTAAAATTTCTTTAAACTGTGAGAAGCCTGGGTTTTCTCTATTCCGCTTTTGCAATTACTAAGAACTTTTAAAATAAACTAATGATCAAATCCATCCTAGAAAAGCTATGCTTATGAAGGTTGTACATTGGTACATGTTTTAAAAAAACACCTCCGGTTAATTTTAATACTCATTCATGTCTAAGAGATTTAGCAAATTTTAATGTAATTAAATGGGGGGAGACTAAGTAGTATACGAATTGAAATGATTTATCCAAAGAGATAAAGAAGCCAATATAATAATGTATATTAACCAATTCTATATCATAATAGATTTATAATACAGTGGTATATTTTTATTTGCTGAAATTTTATCTATTTACATTAGAAAGTAGCAGATTGAATTTTAAGTCCAACCTTATATTAGTACTTGGAGACTTACGTTTGATGAAGATTCATGTAATTTTAAAACTAACTAAAAAATACCACCTAGTATTGAAATTATTTTATATCTAAATGTGATATGATATAGAAAATGCATAAAATTTTCATTTTTTTCATGAGACATAAAGCAGAAAAATCTATATATTTATTGATTATACTATATCCCACATAATATCATAAACTCAAAATCAGGTCAGTTACATTTACTTGGTGTATAATGAGTGATATGGAAAAATAAATTAATAGAGCAGAAACAAATAAATAGAATAAAGGGCAGAATCATATGAGAAATAACAGTCAAACGTGTGTTATTACAAATAAAATGTGCTTGTTAACCCTTTATAGAAAACAAATCTAATATTGAAACACAGCCTGCAAAAATGCATATTATCCTTGTAAACTTACCTCATCTGAATTTAAAGAGGTCTTAATTGAAACTAAATTAAAGAAATGTGAATAGATTTTACCAAACTCATCTTGGTTATGCTTCTCCGGATAAATGTACCAAGGATAAACAAAAACTTAATGGGGAACTTTTTGTGAATGAGTAAATAAATAAATAAATAAATAGTAAATAATAAAAATAAATATTAATATAAATATAAGTATTTACAGTTAACAAATTCAAAATTCATCTTTCTGAAGAGTACACTGTAACTTACTTATTTAATTATTGTCATCAAAATTCAATAACTCAGTAAAAACACAGTATGGGTAGTAGTGTCTTACTTATTCTATGAATGCATGTATTTGTCATAAAAACAATAAGACAGCAATATCAAAGAATATTTAGTTTCTTTATTAAAATGTTAACTAGGATTGCTGCTATTTTTAACATTGTACAAATGGATCATATTGTTAATGATGATAAAGTTAATACCACCACCTGACTATTGTTATCTGAGTCACAAGACAGGAAGACTCAGAAATGTTCAAAAGATCTCTTTCTTTGTTACTTTGCTTCTAAATGTATCTCTGGGAGGGCTGAAGCTGTCTACTGCTCATTTTGCAGCAAGAAGGTCATTTTTAATGAACAAAAGTTAATTAGGCCTAATTGTATCTCTTTTAATGCAACTGGTTTTGTCACGATTTGAATAGTCTCTGAGTGCTGTGCATGGGGGGAGGAATTTAGAAGTGCCTCACTAACAATGTCAATCTAGCATTTTTAATGAAAGAAATCCCTCATTGAACACAGAAAAAGAGAAATGTACGTGTTATGAATTATTTAAAGAAATGGTGAAGAGAAATTGCAGATTGAGCATAAGAAAACTACAGACTTGGAACAAAATATATACTAAAAAGATTACTGAAGGTGATGGAACATGAATAATAAGCACAGATAGCAAAACATTACAGATAAAAATTGTTGATGTGCTGATGGAACCACAAATTCACGGTTATTGTGAAAATTACTATATTATTATAGATGTGCACTTATTTTTGATGTATAATCTAATTGGTTAACAATTATGGGTCCTATATTAATCTAATACTGTCAAACAGTGCTTTGTAACCCCAGTTAAATAATAACACTGAGTTTTTATATTGAGGGTAAACTTTTACATACTCATACATAATTTTAAGTCTAAAATTTTTACACAATGCAGGAGTCATTATGTCTGTAAGTGAGCTCAGAGCTGTGGTGATGGACATATTTTATAATTATGTGATAATGAAGATAACAGAAAATAATCATATTTTGATAAACATAATCCTAGGGCACTGATTTTGATATTATTTATACGATAAACAAAAGTACATAATATGTACAGAAAAAAACAACTTTAAAGGGGGGGAGCAAAAATGACAAAAATTTCTGAACTTATTCTTAAAGGATAGTGATGATGAATAAGAAATATTAAGCAGAAAGAACTCTAAAGTAGTGATACACTAAGCCAAGTATTTGTAGACCAAAACAAACAACTGACGTTCAATTAACCATAGAGACATAATTCTTCTAGCTTAAATTTTTCGTATCTTGTTAGAAATTCACATATCAAAATCTTAACCTCAATGGGATGCTATGAGGAAGTCAAAACTATGAGAGATTATTAGATCACATGCTGGAGACCTCATATATGAGATTAACCTTCTAAGGGAATTCCATGCACTTTCATCTGACTTTTCGGTGAAAACGCAGCCAGTGGTTGGTTACTATATTTTAGAATACAGTGTACGACTAAATTTGACCAAGTAGACAATTGTATTCATGCTTCAGTCTCCCCAGCTTTTGGAAATACATTTTCAGTTGCTTCTATGCCAGTCTACAAAATTCTACTCTAGCAGTCAAAGTGACAAATGCTCAACTCATAAAGAATAAGTTGATAGTTTCTTGGAAGAGCCAATCCTAAAATACTTCATCAGAAGTCTAAGAAAGGATAATTTTTGCAATTCCCAAGTATAGATCATGTTGGAACGCTATCAAGTGAGCAAATGCCTGATAGGTTTATGGCACTAGCTTCTGACCCTCGATTTCTGAAGAGTGGTGAATATAGCCTGTTACAAATAAGTTAAATTCAGAAGAGCAGGTTACAAGAGGGGATCACAAATGAATGGTCACAAAATTCAGAAGCTGATTGATGCCTGTGTTGTGGAGTAAACAGTACCAACTAGTATTATTGCAGTGGACTTAAAAGGGCTGTTAATACCAAGCAAATTATATAGATATAAGACAATGGTGGCTGAAAATAAGAGCTAAAAATTGAATGAGAAATTCAATTTACACTGAAACATTCAAGACAATGCATACAGAGTACAAGATACAAAAGATTAGTGAATCAGCAAAATTAAGTGGTTTTAGAGACAGATACTATTATGCTAAATTGTCTCATAGCACAATAAAAAGTCCTGGTAGTTAGAAATATGTGTCTATATTTCTAGCATGAAAATATGGCACTTATCAGATGGTATATAGCTTTAAATTATTGCTTTACTTAAAATTGTATAAGAAGGGGAAATTGAGAATAATTCTGGAGGTCCAAAAGCTTTTAAATGCAGTGTCATTAAACATTTAAAAGTAATAATCTTTGTTCTATGGTTATACCCTTTTTATAATAATTGAGTAATGAGGTCAGGAACCTCTGATGAATATACCAGTTCCCTCTGTCAACCTAATACAAATCTATTAACTCTGTCCAGGCTTTCTGTTATAAAGGTTCAGAGAGTTTTTTCACATTGGGTAAATAGATACGATTATGTTAAAACACATGATAGCATTGTTTACACCTATAAATAAAAATTACAACTGTCGACCCAGACCCAGCGAGACCGGCCGGATGAGTGTCTAACTCCCAAGCGGCCGCCCCGCAGACTCAGGCAACCCAGACCCAGCGGGACCGGCCAGGTGAGTGTCTAGCTCCCAAGCGCCCGCCCCACAGACTCAGGCAACCCAGACCCAGCGGGACTGGCCGGGTGAGTGTCTAGCTCCCAAGCGCCCGCCCGGCAGACCCAGGCAACCCAGACCCAGCAGGACCGGCCGGGTGAGTGTTTAGCTCCCACGTGGCCGCCCCGCAGACTCAGGCAACCCAGACCCAGCAGGACCGGCCGGGTGAGTGTCTAGCACCCAAGCGCCCGCCCCGCAGACTCAGGCAACCCAGACCCAGCGGGACCGGCCGGGTGAGTGTCTAGCTCCCAAGCGCCCGCCCGGCAGACTCAGGCAACCCAGACCCAGCGGGACCGGCCGGGTGAGTGTCTAGCTCCCAAGTGGCCGCCTGCAGACCCAGGGACCCCAAACCCAGCGAGGAAAGGCTGGGTGAGTGTCTCGCTCCCACGTGGCCGCCCGTCACAGACCCAGGGACCCCAAACCCGAGTGGAGAGCCGACTGGCTGAGGCTAGGAGGGGGTAGAGCTCCATAAACACCCAGAGAGAGGAGGGAGGACAGAGAGCTAGGCTCAACAGCGCCAGCAATCATTGTGGCCAGGAGTGGAACTGCACCACTGGCTGAAATAGGAGCAGAAAAGTGACAAGGCTGACCTCTAAGTAGGAAAGGGGAGAAGAAAGAGCTAGCTTCAACAAGCTCACCCAACAGCCCCCTCTAGAACCACCCTCAGGAAAGTGACCCATCTTCACGCCACAGGGGACCAAAGGAAGGCTGAACTCTAGGTAGCAAAGGGGAGAAGAAAGGGCTAGGTTCAACAAGCTCACCCAACAACCCCCTCTAGATACACCTTTAGGAAGGGGACCAAAGCAGGCCAAAATTAGAAGCCACAGCACTCCAAAACACACCATTAAATACAAAGAATTATGGGTAAATCTAGGAGATCCCTAATAACTGGAGACACCATGACAAACCCTATCAAGTTTCCTAGTCCACCAAAATGCACAGATCAATGGGAAGAAGACCTAAAAGCAGCCATGAGGAAGGAAATGAAAGAATTACTAAAAGAATTCAAAGAAACCCTAGAAACTGAGTATAAGAAAGCCATGGATGAACGAATCAGCCAAATTAAAGAAGAAATGTCAAAAAACATGAGAGATTCCATACAAAAGGAAGTGAAGGATTTAAAAGACAAAGTAACAAGCCTTACGAGCAGAAACACAGAGTTGGAGAAGCACATCGAAGAACTTGAAGGAAAACTGCAATCAAAAAGTGATCAAGAAACCAACAAAGAAATAAAAGGCAAAGCACTGGAAGGAAAAATCTAATATCTAATGAACAAGGACAAAAGAAACAATCTAAGAATTGTGGGTATACCAGAAGGGGAAGAAATAGGGAAGGGAGAAGAACAGGTAGTCAGGGAGATAATAACAGAGAACTTTCCAACCCTCTGGAAAGACAATTCAGGACAAATCCAAGAAGTCAAGAGAGTCCCTAATAAAAAAGACCCTAATAAACCCACACCAAGACACATAATAATCCAAATGACAAAAAACAAAGAGAAAGAGGAACTCCTGAAAGTAATAAGGGAGAAAAAAACCCTCAAGTACAAAGGAAAGGACATAAGAATCAAACCAGATCTCCCATTTGAAATAATTCAAGCAAGAAGACAGTGGAATGACATATTTAAATGGCTGAATAAAAGAAATTTCCAACCCAGGGTCCAATACCCAGCAAAACTATCATTCATATGGGAGGGCAGACTAAAAACATTCTCAAACATGAACGAGCTTGAACTATTTGTGCAAATTAAGCCGATCTTAAACGACCTACTCAGAGACGAATTACACAATCCAAACCCCCGATTGTAACATCAACCACTCCACACAATACAACTGCACAACAGTCCTCTCTCTCAATAATTTCCCTAAATGTTAACGGACTAAACTCTCCAATTAAAAGACACATAGTAGAGAACTGGGTTAGGAAAAATAAACCAGACTTCTGCTGTCTCCAAGAAACACACCTACAACTACAGGATAAGCACCGGCTTAGAAAAAAGGGATGGAAAGTAATTATACAGGCCAATGGAAAACAAAAAAGAGCAGGGACAGCCATTCTTATATCAAACCAAATTGCATTCAATCTCAAGAAAGTGATCAAAGACAAAGAGGGTCACAACCTACTGATCAGGGGAACATTGGATCAAGAAGTACTAACCCTGGTCAATATCTATGCACCTAATATAGAGCCAGCAAAATATGTGAGGCAACTACTGGCAAACCTGGAGAAACACATGAAGGGAAATGTGATAATAGTAGGGGACCTCAATACTCCACTATCACCACTGGACAGATCCACCAAACAGAAAAATAGCAAAGAAATAAGAGCTCTAAATGAAAAATTAGAAGATTTAGGGCTAATAGACTTATTTAGAGCCCTCCATCCCCAGAAAGCAGAATACACATTCTTCTCAAACCCACATGGAACCTTCTCCAGAATAGACCATGTCTTAGGATACAAAGCCAACCTATATAAGACTACAAAGGTAAGGATCATTAGAAGTACCCTTTCAGATCACTATGCAACAGAGGTCAAAATTGATGTCAAGAAGAAACAATGGAGAAAAACTAATACCTGGAGATTAAACAACATGCTGCTCAACAACAACTGGATCAAAGAACAACTCAAGGAAGAAATAAAAAGATTCCTTGAGACAAATGACAATGAGGAGAAAACTTGTCAAAATTTGTGGGACACAGCAAAAGCAGTAATTAGGGGGAAACTCATAGCAATACAGGCCTATGTCAAGAAACAGGAAAACAATAAAATCAACAGTTTAAACGATCACCTCAAGGAATTGGAACAGCAGCAACAGAGAAACCCAACCAAGACCAGAAGGCAAGAAATAATAAAAACCAGAGCAGAAATAAACAACATAGAAACTAAGAAAACAATACAAAAAATCAATGAGACCAGGAGTTGGTTTTTCGAAAAAATAAACAAGATAGAAAAACCACTGGCAAAACTCACAAAAAAAGAGGGAAAACACCCAAATCAGTAGGATCACAAATGAAAGGGGAGAGATTACAACAGAACCCCAAGAAATACAACATATCATGAGATCATACTATGAACAACTATACTCAACTAGGCTAGAGAACCCAGCAGAAATAGACAGATTCCTAGAAAAATACCATCTTCCAAGACTGGAGAACGAAGAAATACAAAGCCTAAATAGACCAATCACCTCAGAGGAAATTGAAGAGGTAATTAAGAAACTCCCCAAGAACAAAAGTCCAGGCCCAGATGGATTTACAGATGAATTCTACCAAACATTTCGAGAAGACCTACTACCACTTTTCCATAGGCTCTTCCAAACCATAGAGAAAACTGGAATACTCCCCAATTCCTTCTATGAGGCCAATATCACACTCATTCCCAAAGATGTCAAAGACACCACCAAAAAAGAAAACTATAGACCAATCTCACTAATGAACATAGATGCAAAGATACTCAACAAAATCTTAGCAAACCAAATCCAGCACTTCATCAAAAAGATCATACATCATGACCAAGTGGGATTTATACCAGGAATGCAAGGTTGGTTCAACATACGCAAATCAATCAACATTATACATCACATCAACAACAAGAAAGACAAAAAACACATGATCATATCAATCGATGCAGAGAAGGCGTTTGACAAAATCCAACACCCATTCATGTTAAAGACACTCAGCAAAATAGGGTTAGAAGGATCCTTCCTCAAGATAGTTACAGCTATCTATGAAAAACCGACAGCCAACATTATTCTTAATGGTGAGAAACTAGAAGCATTCCCACTAAGATCAGGAACTAGGCAAGGCTGTCCACTCTCTCCACTCTTATTCAATATAACCTTAGAAGTCCTAGCAATAGCAATCCGACAAGAGAAGGGAATCAAAGGAATCCAAATTGGGAAAGAGGAACACAAACTATCTCTATTTGCAGACGATACGATGATATACATCGAAAACCCTAAAGAGTCCACAATAAAACTCCTAGAAATAATCAACCAATACAGCAAAGTGGCTGGATACAAAGTCAATACACAAAAGACAGTTGCGTTTCTATATACAAAAAATGAAGCCGAGGAGAGAGAGATTATAAATACAATACCATTTAAAATAGTATCAAAAAATATCAGATACCTAGGAATCAACCTCACAAGGGAAGTGAAAGACCTATACCAGGGAAACTTCAAAACACTCCAGAAAGAAATTGAAGAGGATCTAAAGAAATGAAAGAATATCCCATGCTCATGGATAGGTAGAATTAACATAGTTAAAATGACTATCCTACCCAAACTACTATATAGATTTAATGCAATCCCTATCCAAATTCAAACACCATTCTTTAAAGAAATAGAACAATCCATCACAAAATTTATCTGGAACCACAAAATACCCAGGATAGCCAAACAAATACTGAAAAAAAAGAAGCTGGGTGGCATCTCCTTACCTAACTTGAAACTATACTATAAAGCCATAGTAATCAAAACAGCATGGTACTGGAACAGAGACAGGACCTCAGACCAATGGGTCAGGATAGAATTCCCAGACATAAACCCCCAGATATACAGCCAACTAATATTTGATAAAAGAGGCAGGAACTTGAAATGGAATAAAGAAAGCCTCTTCAACAAATGGTGTTGGTACAACTGGAAAACCACATGTACGAAAGTGAAAATTGACCCATACCTCACTCCTTATACGAAAGTCAACTCAAAATGGATCAAAGACCTTGAAATCAGACCCAAATCTATAAAATTTTATCGAGAATAAAATAGGTAGAACCCTTGAACAACTATACATCAAAATGGTCTTCGAGAATGGAGCACCAATGGCAAGAACTTTAGCATCAAACATAAACAAATGGGACTACATCAAACTAAAAAGCTTCTGCATGGCGAAAGAAACCTTACTTAATGCAAGAAGACAGTTAACAGAATGGGAAAAAAAATTTTCACTCGACATATCAGATAAAGGGCTGATATCTAGAATATACAAAGCACTCAGAAAGCTGAGCCCCCCAAAACCAAATAAAGCCATTAAAAAATGGGGAGAGGAAATGAATAGACACTTCTCTGAGGAAGACAGAAGGATGGCCAACAAACACATGAAAACATGCTCACCTTCACTCATCATCAGAGAGATCCAAATCAAGACAACAATGAGATACCACCTTACACCAGTAAGGATGGCTCACATCAAAAATAATGGAGACAATCTCTGTTGGCGGGGATGCGGTATGAAAGGAACTCTTATCCACTGCTGGTGGGAATGCCCCCTAGTCCAACATCTATGGAGAACAGTCTGGAGAGTGCTCAAAGAACTCAGAATTGAGTTGCCATTTGACCCAGCAATTGCTCTCCTAGGTATATACCCCCAACTTGGAAGGGTATTCATTCCAAAATACATGTGCACCCCACTATTTATAGCAGCACTCAGTATAATAGCCAGGTCTTGGAACCAACCTCGATGTCCAACAACAGATGAATGGATCATTAAGATGTGGTATCTATACACAATGGAATATTACATGGCAGTCAGAAATGATACAATCACAGACTTTGCAGCAACATGGATGGATCTAGATCATGTTATGTTAAACGAAGTAAGTCAGAAGACCAAAGATAAACACAGAATGATAGCACTATTCTGAAGCACCCAGATCATACATCTTATACACAACTAACACTCAACAATCAAATAATAGGGTTTAATAGGGTAGAAACTCTAAACACTGTAATAGCCAACATATACTCGAGTGCAGCGCCCAAAATACATGAAAAAAGAGACAACGCAAACTCTTGACCGCACTATACCACAAAGAAAACAGCAGCACCAGAAATAACAGCATAGGGAGAACAGGTATGTAATCAGCCTTCTACGACAAAGGCCCACAATAATCCCTTGGAGATCGTAATCAGGATCACAGGTAAAGAATACCACTGGAAATCACTGACTCCAATGGAATCATCCCATAACATCATGTTTTAATGCCTTATCTTACTATATTTAAAATAACCTCTCAGCTTTTCTGTCCACAGACATCCTTGGATACAAAGGGTGGATAAACCAAGATGGCAGCTCGGGATACCACATGAGATACCATTCCTAGTTGGCACTACGAGATGGTCCGAGAAAACTCTTTAACATACACTTTTTTTTCAAGGTTATACCTTCTTTTAGGAATCGAAGCACGTGGCCAGTCAGACCACCGAAGCAGTACCCGTGACATATGGACTTAAACTACAGACTATACTCATCGAACACACTCAAGCAAACCCACATTCCCTTGCTATTCTCTCCTCTCTTCTCACTACTTTCTCTTTTTATCATTTCTTCTCCACTCTTCTCTCTACTTTTTTTTTCCCTCTTTCCCCTTCCTTTCCAATGTATTTTCTCGTTTCTCCCTTCCTACCCCTACCATATACCTTCCCCTTTCCCCCCTTTGGAAATCCAAATACCCCCTCATCCCTCATTCCCATCCATACTTCCCACTGTATTAACACTCTTCACCCTCAGTCCTTAATCTATTAGGCATCAAGATTGACCTCCTACCCCAATGAACCAGTACCCAGTACCCAAACGAAGAGACACCCAGTCAAACCCACACTTCGTCTCCTGCAAGAAAAGGCAACTAACTCCCCTGCGGACCCATGCTGCGCGGCCCTCCCTACCATCTCCCCCTAAGAAGGACTGTTACTTGAAACCGGATTTAGCTCCAAAAGTAGACCCAATACAAGAACTCTTCCCAAGACCTCCCTGCCGCAAATCTTTCACCAACCTGAAGGAGGTCAGGGGGTGTGATGGAAAGGTACCTGGAAACCCACACAC
Source organism: Suncus etruscus (assembly GCF_024139225.1). Taxonomy (NCBI): domain Eukaryota; kingdom Metazoa; phylum Chordata; class Mammalia; order Eulipotyphla; family Soricidae; genus Suncus; species Suncus etruscus. The sequence continues at coordinate 79,339,573 of NC_064849.1, forward strand.
TACAAGAAAAACCCAAAAGACAACGGGAAAACCTATACTCCCAACATAAACATAAGACCTGTATTACACCTCCTCTTTACCTGCCTTTCCCTAAAAATAAGGTAGTCTTTTGCACCTCTTTGGTCCTTTAAATACTCTGTTAATTCATTTTTTAACTTTCTTGTCCACATATACATATGTGAGCACATACATTTTTAATCCTATTTTTTTCTAATCTTTTTTGGGTATGTGACCTGTTTTTGTTTTTCTCTCTGTCCACCCCCAAAGGCACCAGCAATATAACGTAGCACCATTTCCCTCTGCAAAGGCACACTAAAAAAAGGGGAAAGCTTTCACAAAAAAAAAGAGCTTTTATCTACTAGAGATAGACACTCAGAGTTGTTTACAATACAGGGATAACTCCTACCTTGAAAATATGTCATGTGGCATCAACCTAGACCTCAGGAGATTAGATCCCATCCATCCAACCTTGATCCCTGGATCCCTGTCACAGAAATGGCACAGACCTTCACAACAGCTGCAGGTAACAAACCCCATCCGGAACAACCTTATTACTGCTGGAACACCAACGAGTGCCAGTTCTAATACGATATCCTGACACCGAGGAAAAGGGGAACAACTTGATTTAAGAGCAGGTTATCCTGCCCTACCAGCCACCGATAAGACAAAATCAGAAGATTTGTCACCCACTGGTGGTCCAGAAGCCAAAAATGCGATTTACAGAGGACTGGCTGCTAGAACCATGACCAGACTGTATATATCTTGGGTCCAATAAAAAAGCCCTAGCCTAGGGTTTGAGCTACGACCTGCACAACAACCATGATCCCCAGTTCCAAAGGTCTGGCAGAGACAACTGTAACGGAATGGGGCTTCTGGGAATGCAAGGAAAGGCTCTAACCTAGGTGCCATCCCAGGGCTAGTGCCAAGACCAAGACCACCAACCACAGAAGATGGACTGACGTGACACAGAGGGAACAGAACTTCTACAACCACAAAGACTGACTTCATCATAAGTCCCACCCCTGTAACTGTGCAGATACTGAGATCTCTAGATACAGAGGTCTCACTATAACACCCAGGATGGAGCAGAAGCCTCCCAAACTCCACAAATGCACCACCGGGAGATAAAGGATCATGAACAGAGTCTATAGTTGATCCCATGACAATATACTCCAAGGGCGGAGAAATCCCAGATATCTTAGGCCATGTGAATCCCTTTTTGAATGACCCCAATATTTACTGTGCCTGGGCAGGAGGGAAAAAAAAAACCACATTGTTTATTTTTCATATATTACGTTTTATCCTCATGTACTACTATTATTATTTTTATTTACCTATCTATTTTTGGTCGATTTCTTTGTTTTAGTGTGGTTATTGAAGTTATTGCCCCCCACTTATCTTTTTTTCTCCTTTTTTTTTTCTTTTTCTCTTTTTTTTTTCTTCTTTTCAAATTTCTGGGTGGCACCCGGCAGTGCTCAGGGATTATGCCTGGCTCCGGGCTCAGAGATTGCCCCTGGCGGGCATGAGGGACCCTGTGGGGCGCAGAGATTCGAGCCGATGACTTCCTACATGAAAGGCAGACGCCTTGCCTCCATGTGATCTCTCAGGCCCCTTCTTTTCCCTCTTCATGGTCTCTGCCATGATGCCTTTCTCAAGACCACGACATTTTTTTTGTTTGTTTGTTTTGTTCTGTTTTTGGGGTGCTTAGCGTTATGGTTGGAACTCTTAATAGATATTTGACACTTCATTTCGTAGGGGTGGACTGCTTCACCTTTTTTTTCTCCTTCGTCTCTCAAACCGATGGCGAGAGCCTCTAAAAGAACTCTGCTTATTCCCGGCGTATTAGACTTTTACCCCAGTTTATTATTTTTCTCCTCTTCAAACAAAACCACATAACTTGAACTAGCTAGTCCTGCCCCCCAATTAGAGGGGGAAATAAAGGAGGCATTAGGACCAAACAGGTGTAAGACTATGAAGTAATAGGATAGGTACAGAGGGGACCACATATTCTAGTAGCACTGGGGGTGAGGGAAGAGGATATGGAAGGTAGGACAAAAAAGGAGGAGTAGGGAAGACAAACCGGTGATGGGAATCCCCCCTGATTTTATGTAAATATGTACCTAAAATATTATTGTCAACAATATGTAAGCCACTATGATCAAAATAAAAATTATGTTAAAAAATTACAACTGTCTTATTAACTATGAAGAATATATATACAGAAATAAGAGTTGTTTTTATTTACAGTTTCTGAGTAAAAGTTGGTAAATTTCTGAGTAGGAAAGGATTTTAAAGAATTATAAAGGGGGCCGGTGAGGTGGCACTAGAGGTAAGGTGTCTGCCTTGCAGGCACTAGCCAAGTTAGGACAGCAGTTCATCCCCCGGCGTCCCATATGGTCCCCGCAAGCCAGGGGCAATCTCTGAGCACTTAGCCAGGAGTAACCCCTGAGTATCAAACAGGTGTGGCCCAAAAAACAAACAAAAAAAGAAATATAAAGACAGAGTTCAATGCAAAATATAAGTTTTATACTATTTCAAATTTGAATTATTCTTTCTAGTTAAAGGTTTTGTCCTTGTGCATGGTATCTTGAATGCTCTTTTAATAATGTTTATGATAAAGAAGCTTCTCAACTACTTTTCCCTCTTTGATGCTGTTAAGATATTCAGTGGAGGAATGTAATTTAGCTAGTCCTACAAAAAAGAGCAATTTGAATCAAGATTTGAAGACTTGAATGTTAAAAAGCATAATTTTGTTTAGCATGATATAGTCTCATGTTATTATATATTTCAATTTGTTTATAAATCAAAGATATATGTTATAAGCACAAAGAAGCCAATATAAACACATATGAACAATTTTCTTCGTACTTAAAGCTAGTGGAGCTGGAGATATTGTACAGGTGCTTGTCTTGCATATTGTGAATTCTGCTTGATTCCTAGAATTACACACCATTTCCAGATCACTCTATAGTCATTTTTTGAGCATAGTCCAGACTAAGCCATAAACATTAGAGGATTTGACTCAAAACACAAACAAAACAAAACAAAAATTCATGTCATGCATACATTTTCTGTTTACTTTGACATTTTTAATATGTCTAAGTTCAATATTGATTTTATGAACAATTAAATTTAATTAATATTTAAAATCAATATATAACTAAGTATATCTTTTTTATTAATTTTATTTTACACCCGGAAGCACTCAGGGGTCACTCCTGGCTCTATGCTCAGAAATTGCTCCTGGCAGCCTCGGGGGGTTGAGGGGGACCATATGGGGTGCCGAGACTAGAACCACCATTCTTCTGCATGCAAAGCAAACACCCTACCACCACACTATCTCTCTGGTTCCAACTAATTATATCTTATATGTTAATTGGTAACTAGCATCTGGTAAGCACTGGATATGTATATGTGTTTTACAGAGAAAAATGTATAAGTAATATACTAATAGAATGCTCTCTTATCAACACATGTTAAAATACACATATTCAACTAAAAGGTTAACAATAGGGACAGGGACAATAATACAATGGGGAGGGTGTTTGCCTTGCATATGCAGTTGACCCTGGTTCAGTCCCTAGCACCTCATATGGTTCCCCAAGTCTCTACAGGTGTGGTCCCTTATCACAGAGCCAGGAGGAATATCTGAGCACTACAAGGGATGGCAAAAAAAAAAAAAAATCAAACAAAACTTTAAAATAATCCGTTTCAAATATATGGGTTTTATTTAAGAAATATCATGTATGGAATATAAGAACATAAATGAAATGTTAAGGACACACAACATTTATTAGTATTGATTCTAATTTAAAATAGATTTAAATATATCTACCTTGATATGATGTTAATACCTATAATTTAAAAAAGTCAAATCAATATTTTATCTTCTTATATATATGAACTAAGAAATAAATACAGTTACTTCAATGCTTAAGATCCTTATCAACTATAATAGAGATGAAAAGTATTAGGCTGATTATTTAAACAGTAAATCATAAATATGAATAAATGTAGAATTTTATATTGATAGAAATAAATATATTTGATAGAAAATTAGGTCACATATACTTGCTCTATTTTCTATTTTATGATTACATATCACATACTGTATTTGAATTACCAGATGTTGGATTTGTCATATTGGAAATACTGCTGTATTCTAATTTTAATTGATAAATGACTAGCCCCTAATGAAAAAATTTGCAGTATAGAATTACTATTCTTTCAAAATTCTTGCTTGAACATCTAAAACTAATGTTGGTATTATATTGGTATTATATATTTTTGCAGATGTCATAAACAATTTAAATATCCCCTACTCCCTGAAATAAATTAAATCAAACCAGACCCATATATTTTCCTTTTGAATACTTTTAATTTTAAGGCTAAACACTTAGTGGTTTATGATTTTTTAAGAATACAATTCATCACAGTAAGACATACTTGTTTATTTTTTGCTTACTGACTGCATAAAATATTTTGTTAGTGCTCTACACTAATCTTTGAAACTATAAATATTATATATACATATGTGTATATATGTGTTTGTGTGTCACATAGATTTTGTATTTCCTTGGTATTTTTCTCAATATCTAATTGCTCATTTTTAAAATTACTTGAATATTTACACATATTCATTCAAATTACAATGTTTTGAAAGAGGAAATGTGGACATAGGAAACCTAATTAGAATATAACTGTAATTCAGAAAGAGGTGGTAAATCACTCCTTTCTTTTGAAAAACTAAAAATGTAATCAAAAATATTTATTGATTTACCATTGTAACTAAACACTGCTCTAAACAGGAGACACTCAAGTTAAATAAAAATTACATTTAAAAATAGTTATTTTCAAGACTCTGCCCATTTTCAGCGTATTTGACTTTTTTTTTAATTTATTTTTTCTTATTTTGTACCCCATACAATTGCTTTTCTTTCCTTCAAACAAAACCACATAACTCGATTTATCTAGCTCCACTTCTTAATAGAGGGGGAAACAAGGGAGGGTACCAGGACCAAACAGATATATGATCACTAATAGTAAGCTAGACAAATAGGGGACCACCTTCTCTAGCAGCCCCGGGGGGTGGTGGTGGGGTATATGGGTTGCAGAAAGGGAACTGGGATTGGAGGGAGGACATATTTGGTGATGGGTATTCCCCTGATTCAATGTTAATATGTACCTAAAATACTACTGTGAAAGATATGTAAGCCATTATGATCAAAATAAAGATTAAGACAAATAAAGAAAATTATAAACTAGAAAAAATAGTTATTTTCAGTATTTTTATTTTCTAGTAACAGTTTAAATAAAAATAAGTTTAGATAGATGTGCAATGAATTACAGCATGTTTATTGCTAAAATAAAAAGAGCCTAATACAATAAAGAGTACTGTAATATCAAAATTAGAGATTTGATATGTAAATGAGCTGAAATTGTAAGCACAGTTGGTAGGGTTTTGCCTTGCATATGGCCAACAGGGTTCTCAGCACAACAAATAACCCTAGAGGCCAACAGGAGTTATTTTTGAGCAAAGAGACTGGAGTAAACAGTTTGCATAAGCCTGCTACCCTAGAAGAAATGAGACTACCTGAGGATGAAAGTAGGCAAATGGGAAAGAAAGGTGGAGGGAGGTGGGCATCATGCTGTAATGGATGTGGTTTTGGAATGATGTATACATGAATCTCTGATTAACAGTATTGTAAATCAAGATCACTTAATAAAAGTACAAAAAACATGTCGTTGAGGATGAAATTGGGGGACATAAGAGAAACAACTCTATTCATTCTCTAAGACAGATGACTACTGTTCAAAGTAGAATAAATTACAAAATAACAACATCCACATCTAAAGCAAGAATGGTGTCCAAAATTTAGAACAGAGAAGTTTTTGGATAAGGCTATTTCTGGAAGTAAGTCATATAATTTTGAGCCCTGCACATGCTGACTAACAGTACTTTAAATTCAACCTCAGAAACCATCAAAGATTTGAGTTAAAAACTGATGTTTTGGTTTTGAAGTTTAATTATTAACGCAATAAAATTTACAGAAACAGGTATTTTCTGATAACATTCAACGGAGCAGACCAATGATTCTGAAACCCTTTCCTTTTACACAAGTTTTTTGACTGCCTTACTAACAATGTAATGAAAAGATCTTAATTTTATTCTACTTCATACTTAACTCTCAGACATTGTAGTGAACCATAAAACATCACATTTGCACTTGATCTTAGTCTTCCCAAGGACAAAATCTATAGAAATATATATGGCTGTAAGAGAAATACAATTCTTTAAAGTAACTACTGCTTTAAATTTACTAAAAATATTGGTGCTATTTTGTAGCAAAGAGCAAAAGCACAAATTAGCCCATGTGGGAGATTCCAATACAGTCCATGAGCAAAAGCTATTTTTAAGATAAATAAACTTAAGTTATTCTCTGGATTTTCTTCCAATAGTGAAATAAATGAAGCTCTATTATTTCATTTATGAGCCACTAGAATAAAAATATATCTGAGACTTTTAGTCTCAATAATAAATGAATTCTTCAATAAAACATGCATTTATGGGAAATACATAAACATATATGCATGAATATAAATAGCCTTTGATAAAATACCCACATAGCATGAAAATTTAAATAAAAACAGTCATTGAAAAAGTTGTGCAAGTGGTCAGAAGCTATTACTTTTGTAGTTAGAGAGTGAGACTATTTGATATTCAATTTAAATGTACAAATATTTATTTTTATTAGACATGTCATGCTTTAGAGATTATCCTATATATAAATAGATATAACATCAGTTTAAAGTTTATTTTTTATTAGTTTATTGGATTTAATCATTGGTTCCTATCTGGACAAAGTTAAAGTATCAGATCCATCACCCTTCCCTGGAGGTGAGTAATTCTGATTCACTAAGAAAATTAAGAATAAATGTTGCAGAGCTAAAAATACCCTATAAAATGTCACACGACTCTTCTTTTTCTGTGCTAGGACTTAGTAACAGCACAGTTTTATGTGCTAAAAATAAAAAGTTTTTTAGGTATGGTTGCTAAAGCTAATATATAATTAAACTTGAATTATCTGAGGAAAGATGGGAGGCACTCAAACAGTGGTGAGGGGCCTCTACTGCCAATACGTGGCCAACCAGGCTCAATGGTTCATTGGGGACCTCTGTAGGCCTGTGTTAGACAGAACATCAGGGTCCTATCAGCAGAGCTTGGAGTTCTCCAGAGCTATACTAGACAGTACTTAAAGGCCATCTGGTTTCCCACTTCAAATTTGGGACTCAGTGCATGCAAAACATGTATTTATTGACTGATGAGATAATTCCGTTTCTTAAATTTCAACTATTTAAAAACAAAGCAAAGCATTTTGGAAGTACTTTTGCTGCCATAAAAACATTTTAGTATTAATACTCACTTACCTGTAAATAAATTTATGCTGGAATGACCATTTCCAAACAAATTTAACATTAGCTTTCCTGTACTCTTATCTTTTTTAACCTTTCATCAATAAAGATTAAATCTTTACTAATACAGTATGAGTTTATCTTAATTATACACTATTTTCTTTTACTTCTGTCCTTTACTCATCACCTATCTGCAATTTTTAATTTTTATCCCATCGATCATGATTTTAAAACATAAAAAAGATCCAGATGGAAAATTTTGCAGTGTAGTCACATTACCCCATCACATTACCCCCAATTATCACAACCACTCCATTATCATCACTGTCCATGTACTAAATGAACATTTTAGATACATTAAATTAATATAGAATTTTACCAAAAAATTACAATTTTCTCAAGAATTTATTGATAGGGAGACAAAATGATCAGAGAAGATCTTGTCCATAAATTTGATATTTTATGACATTTTACCTTTTAGGAATAATTCCATCGTGATCCTCATTATCTAAATATATGTAACTCTTTCTGTAAATGGTATAGTATTCTTGTAAAATTGAGAAGGACATTGTATTTTATTTACTGTGTTCTCTAGGACATGGAAAACCCCCATGATCTTAACAGAAATGTTTGTTCATCATGCCCAAAGCCTAATGATCCCCTGGTCTGATTCTAGGTGATGGATTATATCTGGAGGGAATGATGAACCTTCTTTTCCCATGTAGCGCTTGATCCATCCTAACACTCTTAGCAATGAACTCCTCTTTCATCTTTCAACATCCCCACTAATATAATATTGTTGCCCCATAAGCACAGAAAAAAATGCCTGATCAACTGTATGCTTTGCTGTCTGAAAAGAAGTAAATAATGAATTATAGACCAAGATATGTAAGTACTAACTCCAGCATTAGCATTCACAAACCAGATTTTATATTTGTGTTATTGTTAGAAAAGTACAATTGTCTAGTTTTTATTTCATTCATTTTATTTGTTTTTGTTTTTTGTTATTTTTTCACTCATTAAAGTAAAATCTTTAAGCAATTCAAGGATGAAAAGAGAAATATCAGCCTTCTATTTTACAATCCAATGCCTTTAAACATCCCCTAGGATAGAACCAGAAATTTAAAAAAAAACTCACACCATCCTACAGTTATGACTTTCTTCCCTCCAATCTAACCCATCATCATATATCTCTCTTCTTTTTCAGAAGAATTTTTTTCAAAGGCCCATTATTTACTATTTCGATTCCTTTAAAAATAAAATGAAAAGAATAAAAAACTAAACAACGAAACAAAAACAAAAATGCACTCTGGTGTAAGGCAGCAAGATTTGGCATTAAAATACATTATTTTAATTCTAGAAAATATTCCTTTCTAATATAACTACAAAAATAATGCATTATTATGTTAGTATATTTTATTTTACCTTAAATTTTTTGTGGACAACACAAACCTATTTTGACTTTTATATCAGACAATGGCTTCTCCATTTCACCCAAATTTTACTCTTGTGATGAGCATATATATATATATGTGTGTGTGTGTGTGTGTGTGTGTGTTTGTGTGTGTGTGTGTGTGTGCATGTGTTTATTTTACTAAGTAGTCTTAGATAAGTCAGAATCTAGAAATTCCTGGAGTGTAAACTTCTTTTCTTTAGAAAATCTTGCACCTTATATAAATGATTAGGGTGGAACCAGAGTAATAATTTAAATGATAGTGTGTTTGTCTTGCAAGAGGCCTACCTGGGTTTGATCCTCAGCAACCCATGTCTTCCCCCAAACATGCCAATGGCGATTTCTGAACTCAAAGTTGGGAGTAACCTTTGAGCACCACCAGATATGCCCCAAAACCAAAAATTTAAAGAAAAATTAAAAAAAGAAAAAGAAAAAACACACTGAAAGTTAGAGCAGAAAACTTACATAATCATAGCTATTAGCACAGATATTGCTAGAAGGTGTTACTGAATCAAAATAAGCCTGGTGATAGGAAAATTTTCCAATACAATCCCAATGAGTCAGGTGAAAAATAAGATGGTTACAACTTCAGAGAATGGCATTTTAGATAGAAGAAGAAAGGAAGTTCCAGAAATAATTTGGAGATAATATATAGTTTAAATTACTTGATAAATAAGGAACAGTGAAATTATCTGTGATGATTCCTTATTTATCATTTCTTAATATCAGAAGTGGAAGAATAGAGACATTTTAAAAATCTGTTTATTAAGTGTCTTTGACTTAAAAAGTTAATTACAGTAGTTTCAGATATACCTATTCTATCAATTAGTCCTAGCACTAGTGTCCCTAGAATCCCCCATCTCATTCCTGCCTCCTCTGCAGGCATAGTTTTAGGTTTGGTTGTAGTTTGAATCTGATGATGTCAGTGTAGTTGACACTGTGGTTTGGATAAATACATTTATCCAAATATATATGCGAATTCTAAGAACTTTCCCAAACAATAATGGTTTTTGATTGTTTAAAAATTTATTTTAGTTTTTATATAAAATTTCTATTTAAGCACCATGATTACAAGCATGATTGTAGATGGGTTTCAGGCATAAACAGTGCAACATTCCTACCACCAATGCCTTTCCTCCCTCCTTCCTTACCCCTGCCTGTATTTGAGGCAGGTATTCTATTTCTCAGTAAGATTGTCATGATAGTTTTCAGTGTTGTTATATCCCTAACTGCATGCACTGCTCTTTGTGGTGAGCTCCATATTGTGAGCCAGTCCTTCCTGTCCTCATCTCCATTGTCTATGAAGATTATTACAATAATGTCTTTAATTTTTCTTGAAACCTATGATGAGTGAGACTATTTTGTGTCTATCTCTCTTCCTTTGACTTATTTAACGCAGCCAAATAGATTCTATGCACAACCAAGTATAGGAAAATTTCATGACTTCATCTCTCCTAACAGATGCATAATATTCAATTATGCATATGTTCCATAGATTTTTTTAGCCATTCATCTGTTGAAGGTTGTTGGTTGTTTTCAGAGTCTAGCTGTTATAAAGAGTGCTGCAATGAATATAGGTGTGAGGAAGGGATTTTTGAATTGTATTTTTGTGTCCCCCAGGAGATATATCTGGACCACATAGGAGCTGAATTTCCAGTTTTTTGAGGAATTTCCATATTGTTTTCCATAAGGGCTGAACTAGATGGCATTTTCACAACAGTGAATAAGAGATCCTTTCTCAAGTTAGGTAAGGAGATACCTCCCAACTTCTCATTTTTCAGAATGTGTTCAGCTATCCTGGGTCTTTTATGGTTCCAAATGAATTTTATAATTGATTGTTCTATTTCTTTAAAGAATTGTGTCTGGATTTGGATAGGGATTGCATTAAATCTATATAGCAGTTTGGGTAAAATAGTCATTTTGACTATGTTAATTCTACCTATCCATGAGGATGGGATGTTCTTCCATTTCTTTAGATCGTCTTCAATTTCTTTCTGAAGTGTTTTGAAGTTTCCCTGGTATAGATCTTTCACTTCTCTTGTAAGGTTGATTCCTAGGTATTTGATATTTTTTGATACTATCTTAAATGGAATTGTATTTTTAATCTCTCTCTCCTCAACTTCATTGTTTGTATATAAAAACGCTACTGTCTTTTGTGTATTGACTTTGTATCCAGCCACTTTACTGTATTGGTTGATTGTTTCTAGGAGTTTTTCTGTGGATTCTTTAGGGTTTTTGATGTATATCATCATATCATCAGCAAATAGAGCTAGCTTGTGTTCCTCTTTCCCTACTTGAATTCCTTTGATTCCCTTCTCTTGTCGGATTGCTATTGCTAGGACTTCTAAGGTTATATTGAATAAGAGTGGAGAGAGTGGACAGCCTTGCCTAGTTCCTGACCTTAGTGGGAATGCTTCTAGCTTCTCGCCATTAAGTATAATGTTGGCTGTAGGCTTTTCATAAATAGCTGTAACTATCTTAAGGAAGATGCCTTCTAACCCTATTTTGCTGAGTGTCTTTAACATGAACGGATGTTGGATTTTGTCAAACGCCTTCTCTGCATCGATTGATATGATCATGTGGTTTTTGTCCTTCATGTTGTTGATGTGGTGTATAATGTTTATTGATTTGCGTATGTTGAACCAACCTTGCATTCCTGGTATGAATCCCACTTGATCGTGATGTATGATCTTTTTGATGAGGTGTTGGATTCGGTTTGCTAAGATTTTGTTAAGTATCTTTGCATCAATGTTCATTAGTGAGATTGGTCTGTAGTTTTCTTTTTTGGTGGTGTCTTTGCCTTCTTTAGGAATGAGTGTGATATTAGCCTCATAAAAGGAGTTGGGGAGGATTCCTGTTTTTTCTATGGTTTTGAAAAGCCTATGGAACAGTGGTAATAAGTCTTCTTTAAATGTTTGATAGAATTCACCTGTAAATCCATCTGGGCCTGGGCATTTGTTCTTAGGGAGTCTTTTAATTACGTCTTCAATTTCCTCTGAAGTGATTGGACTGTTTAGAGTTTCTAGGTCTTCCTTTTCCAGTCTTGGAAGAGGGTGTTTGTCCAAGAATCTGTCGATTTCTGGTGGGTTCTCTAGCCTAGTTGAATATAGTTGTTCATAATATGATCTCATGATATGTTGTATTTCTTGGGGTTCTGTTGTAATCTCTCCCCTTTCATTCGTGATCCTAGTGATTTGGGTGTTTTCCCTCTTTTTTTGGGTAAGTTTTGCCAATGGTTTGTCTATCTTATTTATTTTTTCGAAAAACCAACTCCTGGTCTCATTGATTTTTTGTATTGTTTTCTTAGTCTCTATGTTGTTTATTTCTGCTCTGGTTTTTATGATTTCTTGCCTTCTGGTTGTGGTTGGATTTCTCTGTTGCTGTTGTTCCAATTCTTTGAGGTGATCTTTTAAACTGTTGGTTTACCTAACTTGAAACTATACTATAAAGCCATAGTAATAAAAACAGCATGGTACTGGAACAGAGACAGGACCTCAGACCAGTGGATTAGAACAGAATTCCCAGACATAAACCCCCAGATATATAGCCAACTAATATTTGATAAAAGAGGCAAGAATATGAAATGGAACAAAGAAAGCCTATTCAACAAATGGTGTTGGTACAACTGGAAACTCATATGCACGAAAGTGAAAATCGACCCATATCTCACTCCTTATACAAAAGTCAACTCAAAATGGATCAAAGATCTGGAAATCAGACCTGAATCTATAAAGTTTATCGAGAATAAAATAGGCAGAACACTCGAAGACCTTTATATCAAAAGGGTCTTTGAGAATGGAGCACCAATGGCAAAAACGTTAGCATCAACTATAAACAAATGGGACTATATCAAACTAAAAAGCTTCTGCATGGCAAAAGAAACCCTACTTAATGCAAGAAGACAGCTAACAGAATGGGAAAAAATCTTTTCACTTGATATATCAGATAAAGGGCTGATATCTAGAACATACAAAGCGCTCAGAAACCTGAGCCCTTCAAAACCAAACGAAGCCATAAAAAAATGGGGAGACGAAATGAATAGACATTTCTCTGAGGAAGAGAGAAGGATGGCCAACAAACACATGAAAACATGCTCACCTTCGCTCATCATCAGGGAGATCCAAATCAAGACAACAATGAGATACCACCTCACACCAGTGAGGTTGGCTCACATCAAAAATAATGGAAACAACCTTTGTTGGCGAGGATGCGGTATGAAAGGAACTCTCATCCACTGCTGGTGGGAATGCCCCCTAGTCCAACATCTATGGAGAAAAGTCTGGAGAGTGCTCAAAGAACTCAGAATTGAGCTGCCATTTGACCCAGCAATTGCTCTCCTAGGCATATACCCCCAAGATGGAAGGACATTCATTCCAAAATACGTATGCACCCCACTATTTATTGCAGCACTCAGTATAATAGCCAAATCTTGGAACCAACCTCGATGTCCAACAACAGATGAATGGATCATTAAGATGTGGTACATATATACAATGGAATATTACATGGCAGTTAGAAATGATACAATCACAGACTTTGCAGCAACGTGGATGGACCTAGATCATGTTATGTTAAACGAAGTAAGTCAGAAGACAAAAGAAAAACACAGAATGGTAGCACTATTCTGAAACACCTAGAACACATAAAAAACAAAAAAATGACATTGAAGAAGCATAACTGCTTGAACCACAAAGAAAGACTTCATAAACTCCATTCCCTGATCTGCACAGCCACCAAGATCTTTAGAAACAGGTCTGATTTTACCATCCAAGATAAAGTAGAAGTCTTCCACATACCACGAAAGCAGCAAGAGGAGAATAAATGATCTATTTTTTTGACGTCTTTATTTTGGTGTGGAGATTACGGTTGATGTCTCCAATATTATTTTATTTTATTTTGATTTGTTTTTCTCTTTTTTTTTTGCACTTGAGTATGATTTGATTTCAGAACCGAGATTATTGTGTGGTGCCTGTCTTTATTGCTGTGGTGCTTATCGGTTATTTAATTCGATATTTTTTTTGTATTGTGGTATTTTAATTACTTTTTTCACATCCTCTCTCAAACTGAGGTTGGAAGCCTCTAGACAGGACTCTGCCTATTTTCAGCATATTTGATTTTTGATTGAGAAGAGGACATATTAGGTGATGGGTATTCCCCTGATTCAATGTGAATATGTACCCAAAATACTACAGTGAAAGATATGTAAGCCATTATGAAAAAAAAAATTGTGTTTTTAATCAGAAATTTTCTTTGACTTACATGTATTATTATTATATCAATTATATTATATGTTATGTTATGTCACTATATTATGTTATATTAGTTTACCTCATTATGTTAATCAATTTTGTCCTTTAAATGAATTCTTACTTTAAAAAAACAAACAAAAAAAAAACAACTTTAGTTTGCTCTGAAGAAAAAAAAATAAAATAAATAAAAGATAAGATAAGGCCTCCCAAATCTTACCACAGGCTGTGTTCTTTACACTGGCTGTATAGAAAGAGGAGGTACAGTAAAGGCACCCCATATACACCTCAACACAGGCCCCTTGTCGGGTATGTATTGTGAATTGGGGGACAAAAAAAAATGGAAAAAAAAAATAAGTATTCTGATGAGCTTTCGTGAGACTTAATGATTCGTTCATGAAATCCCAGGTCTCCTCTTCTAGTCCAAGGTACAGAAGTTTTATTTTAGTTGAGGTGGGAGAGTCAAAAGACATGCACACACACACACACACACACACACACACACACACACACGCACGCACGCACGCACACACACAATGGTACTTGGGGTCACTTCTGACCAGAGGTGCTCAAGGACTATATTTGGTGCCAGGCATTGAACTAGGGTAATATGCTTGAAAGGCAAGTACTTAACCTCTGTACCTATCTCTTTGGCTCTAGATTAATACCTTAGATGTGTCAAAAGACTAGGTGCCTGGTGAGCGCTACAAATAACAAAAAATTAGGTTTAGGTAATTCTCATTACTGCTTGTGATTTAAATGTACTTGGAAAAAATTATAAGTACTTTTAGTACTCCTCTGTGTGTGAAACATCCTAAGAATGTAATTCTTTAAATTAAAATTTACAAAAAAAAAAAAAAGAGATCCTTTCTCTCCATATCCTTGCCAGCACTGATTGTTCTTGTTCTTTGTGATGTGTGCCAGTATCTGTGGTGTGAAATGGTCCCTCATTGTTGTTTTTATTTGCATCTCCCTGATGATTAGTGATGTGGAGCATTTTTTCTTATCTCTTGGTCATTTGTATTTCTTCTTTGAGGAAGAGTCTGTTCATTTCTTCTCCCCATTTATTGATGGAGTTAGATGTTTTTTTCTTGTTCTGTCAGTAACTTGTATATCTTAGGTATTAGCCCCTTATGTGATGAATATTGGTTGAATAGTTTCTCCCATTCGGTGGATGGCTTTTGTATCCTAGGCACTATTTCCTTTGAGGTGCAGAAGCTTCTCAGCTTCAAAAGTTCCCATGTTTATCTCTGCTTCTACTTGTTTGTAAAGTGTTATTTCATCCTTGAAGATGTGTTTAGTCTCAATGTTATAGAGATTTTTACATACATGCTGTTCTATATACCTTATGGTTTTATGCCTGATATCAAGGTCTTTAATCTTTTTGGATTTGATCATTGTGCATGGTGTTAGATGGGGGTCTGAGTTCACTTTTTTGCAAGTGGTGACCAGTTGTGCCAACACCACTTGTTGAGGAAGCTTAAATTGGTCCATTTTGAATTTCTTGCCTCTTTATCAAAAGATTAGTTGATTGTATGTCTGGGGAAAATTCTCTAACTACTTAAGTCTATTCCACTGATCTGAGATCTGACTTTATTCCAATATCATGCTGTTTTTGATAACTACTGCTTTGTAGTACAGTTTAAAATTGGGGAAAGTAATGCCTCCCATATGCTTTTTCCAAGAATTGTTTTAGCTATTTGTGAGTGCTTATTGTTCCAAATGAAGTTCAGGAGTGTTTGATCTACGTCTTTGAAAAATGTCATGTATATCTCCAGAGGGATTGCATTAAATCTGTACAATGCTTTGGTTAGCATTGCTATTTTAATAATATTAATCCTGACAATCCATGAGCAGGGTATGTGTCTCTGTTTTTCTTGTATCCTCTCTTATTTCTTGAAGCAGGCTTTTGTAGTTTTCTTTGTATAGGTCCTTCACCTATTTAGTTAAGTTGACTCCCAGATATTTTAGTTTGTGTGTAACTAATGTAAATGGGATTGGTTTTTTTATTTTAATGTCCATTTCTTCTCTATCATTATGGGTGCATAAGAAGACCACTGTTTGGGGCATAGCAGTGGCTCAATGGGTAGGGCATATGCCTTGCCCACACCAGCCTAGGATAGACTGTGGTTTTATCCCTACTGTCCCATATTGTCCCCCAAGGAGTGATTTCTGAGCTCATAGCCAGGAGTAACCCTGGAGTGTCACTGTGTGTGGCCCAAAATAAAAGAAAAAGTCACTGATTTTTACATGTTAGTTTTGTAGAATGTCACTTTGCTATATGAATCTATTATTTCTAGAATCTTTAGGGTTTTCTAAATTTATTATCATGTCATTTGCAAACAGTTAGAGCTTGACTTCTTCCTTTCCTATCTGGATGCCCTTGGTATCATTTTTTGCCTAATTTCTATGGCAAGTGCTTCCAGTACTATGTTGAATAGGATTGGTGAGAGAGGACAGCCTTTTTTTGTACAAGATTTTATAGAAAAGGCTTCTAGTTTAATGTCAATTGAGAATAATATTTGACATTGGCTTGTGGTAGATAGCCTTGACTATATTGAGAAAAGTTCCTTTCATGCCCACCTTGATGAGAGTTTTTATCAAGAATGGGTGTTGGACCTTATTGAATGCTTTCTATGCATCTATTGATATAATCAGATGATTTTTCTTTTTGTTGATATAGTGTATTATGTTGATTAATTTATGGATATTAAAACATCCTTGCATCCTGAGATGAAAACTACTTGGTCATGGTGAATGACCTTTTTGATGATGCATTGTATTATATTTGCCAGCGTTTTGTTATGGATCTTTGCACCTGTGTTTCTCAGGGATATTTTTCTGTACTTTTCTTTTTTGGGAGCATCTATGTCTTGTTTTGGTATCAAGGTGATGTTAGCTTCATTAACCCATCTGGGCCTGGACTTTCATATTTGAAAGACCTTTGATTACCATTTTAATTTTCCCAATAATGATGGGGTTGTTTAGAAATGCTACTTTATTCTTATTCAAACATGGAAGGTTATAAGAGCCCAAGAATTTATTCATTTCTTTAAAGCTCTCATGTTTCATGGCATAGAGTTTCTCAAGGTAGTTTCTGTTACCCTTTGAATCTCTGTATTATCTGTAGTGATCTCATCCTCTTCTTTCTAATCCAGTTTATCAAGTTTCTCTCTATCCCTTTGTGAGTTTTGCCAGTGGTTTATCAATCTTGTTTATTTTTTTCAAAGAACCAACTTTTGCTTTTGTTGATCTTTTGAATTGTTTTTGGATTTCCACTTCATTGATTTCTGCTATAATCTTTATTTCTTTCTGCCTACCTATTTTGGTTCATTTTGTTAATCATTTTCTAAGTTTATAAGCTGTGTAATTACGCTATTTATGTAGACCCTTTCTTCCTTCCTGATGTGTGCTTGCAAAGCTATAAATTTTCCTCTCAGTACCCCTTTTGCTATGTTCCATAAGTTCTGATAATTTGTGTCTTCATTGTCTTTTGTTTCCAGGAATATTTTTTATTTTCTTTTTTATTTCATCCCTGATTCCTGATTGTTCAGTAATTGCTCAGTAGTTAGCTGTTTAATTTCCAGATGTTAAAGTTTTTCTTCTGTTTCCCTTTGTAGTTCATGTCTATTTTCAATACTTTGTGATCAGCGAAGGCAGTCTGCACAATTTCTATCCTTTTGATTTTATGAAGGTATGTTTTATGGAACATGTGGTCTATCCTGGAGAAAAAACCATATGCTTTGGAGAAGAATGTGTATCCACATTTTCAGGGATGAAGTGCTTGTGGTAGATAGCCTTGACTATATTGAGAAAAGTTCCTTTCATACCTGCCTTGATGAGAGTTTTTTTGTTTACTACCATAACCATGTGAATGAATGAGGGAACTGGAAAGCCTATCTAGAGTACAGGTGGGAGTGGCATGGTATGGAGGGAGATTTGGGACATTGGTGGTGGGAATGTTGCACTGGTGAAGGGGGGTGTTCTTTACATGAAACCTAATCTCAATCATATTTTTTTTTTATTTTTTTATTTTTTTTTATTTTTGGGCCACACCCGGTAATGCTCAGGGGTTACTCCTGGCTATGTGCTCAGAAGTAGCTCCTGGCTTGGGGGACCATATGGGACACCGGGGGATCGAACCGCGGTCCGTCCAAGGCTAGTGCAGGCAAGGCAGGCACCTTACCTTTAGCGCCACCGCCCGGCCCCCTCAATCATATTTTTAATCAAGATGCTTAAATAAACATATAAATAAAAAAGAATGTGTGTTTAACCTTATTTAATACTTTCTCTGTATCTATTGATATAATCAGAAGATTTTTCTTTTTATTTTTGTTGATATGGTGTATTATGTTGATTGATTTATGGATGTTAAAAGATCCTTGCATTCGTGGGATAAAACCTACTTGGTCATGTTGAATGACCTTCTTGATGATGCATTGTTTCCTATTTTCCAGAATTTTGTTGTGGATCTTTGCATCTGTGTTCATCAGGGATATTTGTCTGTAATTATTTTTAGCAGTATCTCTGTCTTGTTCTATATGTATATTCCAGTTTCTTCCATTTCTCTTTTCAGAGCTAGTATATTTTTGTTGGGTTTCAGTGTGGTTGACAATGAGTGACAGGCAGTATTGAAGTCTCCCACAATTATTTTGTTGCTATTGATATCTTTTTTTAGATTTATCAAATATTATATAAAATATTTTGCTGGTCCATCATTTGGTACATATATGTTTAGGATCATTATTTCTTCCTGTTGTACATAGCCCTTGATTAATATAAAATGTCAATCTATGTCACTTATAAATTTTCTGATTCTAAAGTTCGTGTCATCTGATATTAATATGTCCACTTCAGATTTTTTAAGGGAGTTGTTTGGTTGTATGCTTTTTATCCAGGCTTTGATTTTGAGTCTATGTTTGTTCTGACTATTTAGGTGTTTTTCTTTTAGGCAGCAGAAGGTTTTATTCATTTTTTGATACATTTTGCCACTCTGTGTCTTTTAACTAGTGCATTTAGTCCATTGACATTGAGAGAAATAATTGTCATGGAATTTAGTGCCATCTATGTGTAGAAGTTTGGTGTGTCTATTGATCGATCTTAAATTAGACCTTAACTTAGGTCTTAAATGAGACACCTTAGTTTTTCTTTTAAGGCTGGTTTTGAAAATGCACAGTTTCTGAGCTGTTGTTTATCTATGAAGCTATGTATACTTCTTTTAAACCTGAAAGTGAGTCTTGCTGGGTGCAGTATTCTAGGCTAAGCATTCATTTGCATTGAGTTTTATCACTATGTCCCACCACTGCCTTCTGGCCTTGAGGATTTCTTGTGACAGGTCTGCTGTAAATATTAAGAATGCTACTTTGAATGTAATTTCCCTTTATGATCTTGCTGCTTTCAATATTCTATAACCATCTGTGGAATTCATCATTGTGACTAGGATGTGTCTTGGGGTGCTTTTCTTCAGGTCTCTTCTAATTGGTACTCATCAGGCATACAGGATTTGTTTGATACAGTCTTTATCGCTGGCAGTTTCTCTACAATGATGTTATTGACTGCTGATTTTTTCTTGGTATTTTCTTCCTGGGTTTCTCATGTTTCTTATGTTGTTTCTGTTAAGCTAATTGAAGATTTCTATTTTCATTTGTTCACATTTTTTTTCATTTCATCACCAATATCCCAAGTCTCCTCCTCCCAATATTGTTCACATTTTTTGATTAATTTTTCCATTGTCTGATTATTTGTTTTAAGCTCTTTTCCAATCTCTTTTGTTGTGTGGATTTGTTATGCATCTTATCTTCCAGCTCACTGATTTTATCCTCTGCTGCTGTTACCCTGTTGGAGAGGCTTTCCATTGAGGTTTTCAGACCTGTTATTTCAGTTTAGAGTTTTCTGATTTCTATGCCCATATCCTCTTTTTTTTTTTTTTTTTTGGTTTTTGGGCCACACCCTGTGACGCTCAGGGGTTACTCCTGGCTATGCGCTCAGAAGTTGCTCCTGGCTTCTTGGGGGACCATATGGGACGCCGGGGGATCGAACCGCGGTCCGTCCTAGGCTAGCGCAGGCAAGGCAGGCACCTTACCTCCAGCGCCACCGCCCGGCCCCGCCCATATCCTCTTCATTCTTATATGTGATCCATTCAACCTGATCTATGCTTTCTTTGAGTTCTATGAATATCATTTATATTTCTTCTCTAAACTCCAAACCTGAGAGACTAACTAGGTTGTTGGCAGTTCTCTGGTCATCAGAGTTGCCATCTTCAATCTCTATGCCTGGTTATGGCCTGCATTGTTTCCCCATTGTCACACTTGTAGTGTTGATTTTTCTACGTCTTATGGTGGTGTTCATTGGCTAGAAGATATGTGAGGTCATAAAGCACAGCAGCTGCTCTACTCTGGCTCTACCCTCAAGGAATGATGGTGGAGAGGATCAAATCCCAGGCTGCAGGACTGCAGAGAGAAGACCCAAGATGTCTGCCGTGTTTCAGGTCTCCCCAAAAACTAATGTTTTAAATGCATTATCATTGTGGAAATAAAAATCCAATTACTACAAATAATGAGAATTCAGCAGAAGTTCTAACACCTTGAAAAAGGAAACGTAAGTTGAATAATTTTAAATTTAGGGAAACACTTCACAGGGAAAAAAAAATATATAATTTTATATATTTTTAAAATATATATTTTAAAATATATGAAATTATACAAATTATAAAATTTATATATCTACAATTACGGAGAAAATTAGTTCTCTTTTTTAGCATGATATAATATATATTATATATAATTATATATATAATTTTAAAATATATAAAATTATACAAATTATAAATTTTATATATAATATGGAGAAAATTAGTTCTCTTTTTTAACATGAAAATTGATTGCTATGTGATGAAATTCAAGAGACATTGTGCACATATTCTCTGCAGTATAGAATCATTTTTCTATAGAAACAATATAGACAGTATTTTTTGCTATTCATTTTTATTTAAAATTTTTTTCTTTTTTTTATCATACACCCTCATTTGTGACATGACCTAGCATAACAGCTTATTAGAAAGCATTAAGTTCACTCTTCTTATAGCATACATAGATACATATATATGTATATATATGTATACATATAGACATATGCCTTATATTATACATAGATACATACTTTCTTGGGTTTTTAGAGGTGGATACTAGTTATATATTTAGTATCATTGTGAAAATTTAATGATTTAGTCCATTCCTGTGAAAGTTCTTTTTTCTTCTCTTTTTTAGTATACAATTTTTCATAGTATAGAGCATAAAGTTTTTAAATGAGAAGATAAATATTTTTATCTTATATTTTTATGAAAATATCCTTATCAATAAATGAGTATTAATATCCAAGCACAGAAAACAGAATATTTTAAATATGAGCATTATTTTTATCATTCACAAGATATAGGTATTGGTATAGAAGTAACATTTTAGAATACTGATATTTTTAAAATTTATTTTAATATTGAGGGTATTTAGTTTTAAATTGTAATTGAATAAATATATCATTACTCCTGTTGAAATACTATCACAGTCTTTCTTATGATGTACTAAAATAGGTACGTTAATCCTTACTATAAAAGTAAAAAAATTAAACCCAAGAAATATTTTATGGGCCCGGAGAGATAGCACAGCGGTGTTTGCCTTGCAAGCAGCCGATCCAGGACCAAAGGTGGTTGGTTCGAATCCTGGTGTCCCATATGGTCCCCCGTGCCTGCCAGGAGCTATTTCTGAGCAGACAGCCAGGAGTAGCCCCTGAGCACTGCTGGGTGTGGCCCAAAAACCAAAAAAAAAAAATTATACTTTATAAGTCAAAAATGGGAGGATTTTTATATTTCCTCAGTTAGATAAAACATAATTCAATGCCAGTTGAATATTTCCTCTCTTTAGGACTTTGTTATGAAAATTGCTTTATTTTCTAAGCACACTAAATGCTTTTTCAGATAAAACATCAACTATTCCTGGATAAATTCCCAGGTGTTCTTAAAAAAGTCCATTCTGTCTGGTAACTTATGCATCTTCCTTCATATAGTACTATTTTGGATATTGATGAACCCATTCATTCTCTGCTGCAGACTTCTGGTCTTTATAAATTTTTAGATAATCCTACTTGCAATTATCCTTATGCTAAGCCCTACACTGTTTTTTTGAAAAAAATTTTGTCAATCACATTATGCATAACTAACAACATTGCTCTGCATGGATTCTATGCTGTATCATGTCTAAGGACTCATCTAAATGCTAAAAAGAGAAGTAAGAAATAATCCATTCACATGAGAGATATTACAGCAGGCAGGACACTTGCTTTAAGTGTAGCCTAACTAAGTTTGATCCTGGCAGCCTATATAGTACCCTGAGAAAGAGAGAAAGAAAGAAAAGTATGAAACAAAGATAGAAGGAAAGAAAAGAAAGAAGAGAAAGAAAGGAAGGAGTAAGGAAGAAAGGAAGAGAAAGGTGAAAGAAAAGTAGAAAGGGAGAAAGAAGAAAGAAAGGAAAGAAAAAAAGAATGAATAAAGAAAGAAAAAGAAAAAAAGGAAGAAAGGAAGAAGAAAGAAAGAAAGAAAGAAAAAGAAAGGAAAGAGAAAAGAAAGAAAAGAAAGAAAAGAAAAAATGGAGAAAGAGAAAGAAGAAAGAAAGAAAGAAAGAAAGAAAGAAAGAAAGAAAGAAAGAAAGAAAGAAAGAAAGAAAGAAGGGGAAAAGAAAGAAAGGGAGAGAGAAAGAAGAAAGAAGGGGAGAAGAAAGAAAGAGAAAGAAAGAATGAGAAAGAAAGAGAATGAGAAGAAAAAGAAAGAAGGAAAAAAGAAAAGAAAGAAGGGGAGGAGAATAGAGAAAGAAAAAAGGAAAGAATGAAGGAAAGAAAAAAAGAGAAGAAAGAAAGAAAAAGAAAGAAGAAAGAAAGGAAGGAGGGAAAGAAAGAAAGAAAGAAAGAAAGAAAGAAAGAAAGAAAGAAAGAAAGAAAGAAAGAAAGAAAGAAAGAAAGAAAGAAAGAAAGAAAGAAAGAAAGAAAGAAAGAAAGAAAGAAAGAAAGAAAGAAAGAAAGAAAGAAAGAAAGAAAGAAAGAAAGAAAGAAAGAAAGAGAAAGAAAAGTTGCTATTCCATCTTCATATTCTTCCTCTAAAATGCTTTCTTCTAAATATTCTTCTAAATCGCTGTTAAGGATCCAAACCTCTATTGTTTGGAGGTGTATTTTTTTTGCTAATTTTTCCTTATCATTTAGTCATCTGAAATATTTATACTCCTGAATATAATATGTCTGGAATGATTATTTATATATATATACATATATATTATCTTTTGGTTAGCAGATAATTTGACTTTCCTACAAATTTCATAATCTGCTGAAATACTGTCAAATTTAAAATTATAAGGATTTTAATATTCATTATTATTGATATAATTTATCTATATCTATGTAATGGTTATTAAACTTTGTAGGTGAAATTGGCAAATTCATGATCAGGGAGCTTAGCAAGTTCAGATTCAAAATATCCAGGAACAACTTTGGGGAGATCACTTGGTTGATTTTAGGTGAGAGTGGGATACTTTTGATGTACATTAATCAGTTAGAGAAAAGTAGGGTGTGCTCTTTGAGTGTTTAGGGGAAAGCAGGGTTTGCGCTCTATGTGTTTAGCTACAATCGTATTTCAATATCTTAAGTTAATTGCTCTTTGAATATCATCAGCATTTCTTAATATCTCACTAGTTAAGTTTACCAAACTCTAAAATAATGCCTTAAAAATCTTATTATTAATCCATTCTACAGTGATGTTAAGGATAAGAGCGCAAAGGAAGACTGTTAACATTCTGTTCCATGTATTAAAAAAATGGTTTAGAAAAATCAAAATAAAGACAGACAAAAATGTTGAAAGGGGGAAAGTTTTGTGGTATTGGAAAGAAATTTGATTTTTTTTCCTGAGTTCAAAGCCAGGAATAATCCCTGTGTGCTGCTGAATGTGGCCTAATATCTAAATAAAAAAATTTATTTTTATAGTGTTCATTTCATAGTATATACAGATGTCAAAACATCAAACTATACAAATGAGGGATGACGAGAGAGTACAAAGTACTAGATTAAAGTACTTTGAGTTCTGGGATCTAGGGTTCAACCCTTAGCATCACATGCTCCCTTACAACTGTTATTTCCAACCCCCTACTGGAAATCAACCTCTAAGCACTGCTGCATATGGCCCCAAAATAAATAAAATGAAAATTGTACACCAAACCTTAAAAATTGAACAACATAAAAAATTCATAGAGGAACAGAAATATGAATGTTTTGCATAAAAGTAATTTATTATATAGTAACAGAAGTTGAATTAGAATGCACATAACTAAATCCTACATGGCTTTATTTTTACAATAAAATTTTTACAAATGTGGTGGTTTGAATCCTGGCATCCCATGGTCCCCCGAGCCTGCCAGGAGTGATTTCTGAGCATAAAGCTCAGGAGTAACCCCTGAATGCTGATGGGTGTGACCCAAAAATCAAAAAAAAAAATTTTTACAAATGTACTAAATCACACGAAATTACAAAGTGATTCCAGATTAAGTTTTACATATACAATGTTCTTACCCCAATTCCTTCACCTATTCAATTTACCTCTTCCAGTGTTCCAGTTTCATCCTATCCCCAGCCTGCCTATTTGACAGGTGTGGGAGCTTGAGAATTCTGCTTTCCCCTTGAAAGTTTCTGCTTTTTGCTAAACTGCCTTTTAGCTTCTGTATACTCCCTTTGTTGGAATGTCACCTTCAGAAAAGAGTTGGAGAGGAAGGCTGACTACTGGTCAGCAACAGATGGATGGACATTCCATGTGGGTGTAGGATGGGAGATACAGATAAAGAGGGACACTTACATCAATGTCTGTTACCGTGGGATCAAGCTGTCTAAATTTTAACATTAAGTGGGACCCAATAAAATAGAAGATGTTTCCTTTGAAATGTAGCAGGTGCCAATAAGAAAAGTAACGAGGTTCTTCTAGATTGATGCTGAACAATCTTATAATTGAAGTGGAATTGTTTCTCTGGGTCCTTAACTGGAAACTTGCTGTCAGGGTGAAGTCTTGAACTCTTAGCTAACTAAGAATTAAACCTGCCTCTTCGTTTGCATGCTCATGTCTTTGTTACTGATAGGATATCATACATATTGCTTTACCTCTTTTCTGCTCATGGACCTTGTCCAGAGTGGCCACATCTCTCTATCAGTGTCCAAATGGCTCTGACCTTACCTGTCCTGCTTCTGCCTCAGTGACAAGCTTCCTGTTACAAAGGACCAGTTCTCTGGCTCTTCCTTTCTATTGTCATCATGCATTAGTCCTTCCCCCACTATGTTTCTTTATTTTATTTTATTTTATTCTTTATTTTATTTTATTTTATTTTTATTGAAACATTGTGATTTTCAAAGTGCTTCATAGTTGGGTTTCCAACATGCAATGAATCAGGGCCAATCCCACCACCAGCTGGTTCTGACTTTAATACAGTGCTTCTCAATTTTTTTTGTCATGCCCCCCTAGGAAGAAGAAAACATTTTTCGCACCCCCCGTGCGACTGTAAATAGTATCTTTATTAAAAAAAAACATTAACTTGCAAAAATATATATAAAATAATTTGAGCTGATGTTTTAATCAAAGGTGATGTCTGGATTAATGGCTACAATGAGCACGTTTTGCAGTGCATGGTGTACACAGCAACTCTCAGCTCCAGAGACATACAGAGACATAATAAACAGGGGACTTAGCTTGTTATAACAGTGTTTGCTGAGGTCAAACGTGCCCCTCTTTAAGGAACCTCGAGCCCCACCCCCAACCCCGGAGGGGCGTCCCACTATTTGAGAAGCACTGCTTTAATACAATTTTTTTAAATGATTAATTTAAGGATATGGGTAGCTCACAGGGCTGAGTGCAGAAAGCCCAGTTTTATTCCTGACACCACATGGCATTCAAAACACCATTGAGAGCTCTCTGTAAAATCACCCCATGTGCCATATTCTAACCCAAGGTGAGAGAGTCCAAAGCAGGGTCTTGCAAGAAATAATCCAGACCAGGCTGAGGATGAAACACAGGTATTTTGCTATTTATACTTTGTATCAAGAGCCAGTTGCCTGTCAGAATAGTCGTTTTTAATGAGTACAGAGACAGCCCTGGTGGGGGGCAGTAAAAACAGATAGTTTATGGTTTAGGCCAGTGGTCAGCAATCTACGGCTCGCGAGCCACATGTGGCTCTTTACACTTTTAATTTGACTCTTCTGTGTGCCGAGTGGCCGCTCCAGGAGTCAGGACTCTGCTCCTAGCCTCTGTCAGTGCGCGCCCTGTGTGCAGCACCAGCAGCCGGCTCCAGGAGTGTAAGATGATACCCAGTATCAACCCTAAACAAAGGTGTTCCCCCAACGTCATCCTTTCTTAAAACTCTTCGATATGTAAAAGTCCACTGAATATGTACTTTTGTGTCTCTCTCTTGACCTGAAGCCTCCTGGTATTGGGAATTGGTTTTAATAAAGAATAGAGGTGTTCTAGCACTTTGGGCTTGAAACAAAGAATACAAGGTAAAAGGCCATGGACTTTATGATCATCCTTTTCTGGCTAGCTTGGTTTATTATCTCTTTCCTACTACCCTGCTTCCTCAGACTAGGTTGGGTGGGGTTTAGAAGAAATACAGTGCCTGGAGTGATCTTAAAACATATATTTTATTTTGCACAAGAGTGAGCATCTTCCATGAAGGGATTCTCAACCCCGAGTTTTCTTTTCCGTGGATTCTCATGTTCACAGTACTCATGATTAAAGTTGTGAGCTAATGCCCTTTAAAGCTGTTTTCATATTGAAGAAAAAAGCCATATATTTTGACTTTCTGCATAATATAAGTGCCAATCAGAAATTTTTTCAAGAGTGGACATATTTCCACATTTCAATATCTCTTTCTCAGACACAGCTATTCCAGAATCAGATTCTTTTTTGAACATATCCGTCTTATGTCTCACTGTAAAGACTATTTGTGAAACTCCACTGCAGAGAAATATTAAGTTTGTAGAGAAAATTAACAATGTCTGCCAAATGCACAAGCTTTGCTACCCATTCCTTGTCCAACTGGGGCTGTACAAAGTCAGAGTTCTGCTCTCACAGGAACTGCACTACTTCTTCCCTCTTGCCAACAAGGCAAGAGAGCACCCTTCCACTGAACAGCCACTTCACTTCTTCATTGAGAAGATGCTTTTATGAAAAGCCTACAGCCAACATTATACTTAATGGCGAGAAACTAGAAGCATTCCCACTAAGGTCAGGAACTAGACAAGGCTGTCCACTCTCTCCACTCTTATTCAATATAACCTTAGAAGTCCTAGCAATAGCAATCCGACAAGAGAAGGGAATCAAAGGAATTCAAGTAGGGAAAGAGGAACACAAGCTAGATCTATTTGCTGACGATATGATAATATACATCAAAAACCCTAAAGAATCCACAGAAAAACTTCTAGAAACAATCAACCAATACAGCAAAGTGGCTGGATACAAAGTCAATACACAAGAGACAGTAGTGTTTTTATATACAAACAATGAAGTTGAGGAGAGAGAGATTAAAAATACAATCCCATTTAAGATAGTATCAAAAATATCAAATATCTAGGAATCAACCTTACAAGAGAAGTGAAAGGCCTATACTAGGGAAACTTCAAAACACTTCAGAAAGAAATTGAAGACGATCTAAAGAAATGGAAGAACATCCCATCCTCATGGATAGGTAGAATTAACATAGTCAAAATGACTATCTTACCCAAACTGCATTATAGATTTAATGCAATCCCTATCCAAATCCAGGCACAATTCTTTAAAGAAATAGAACAATCAATTACAAAATTTATCTGGAACCACAATAGACCCAGGATAGCCAAACACATACTGAAAAATGAGAAGTTGGGAGGCATCTCCTTACCTAACTTGAAACTATACTATAATGCCATAGTAATTAAAACAGCATGGTACTGGAACAGAGACAGGACCTCAGACCAGTGGATCAGAACAGAATTCCCAGACATAAACCCTCAGATATACAGCCAACTAATATTTGATAAAAGAGGCAAGAATATGAAATGGAACAAAGAAAGCCTATTCAACAAATGGTGTTGGTACAACTGGAAACTCACATGTACGAAAGTGAAAATCGACCCATATCTCACTCCTTATACAAAAGTCAACTCAAAATGGATCAAAGACCTGGAAATTAGACCGGAATCTATAAAGTTTATCGAGAATAAAATAGGCAGAACACTCGAAGACCTTTATATCAAAAGGGTCTTTGAGAATGGAGCACCAATGGCAAGAACGTTAGCATCAAATATAAACAAATGGGACTACATCAAACTAAAAAGCTTCTGCATGGCAAAAGAAACCCTACTTAACGCAAGAAGACAGCTAACAGAATGGGAAAAAATCTTTTCACTTGATATATCAGATAAAGGGCTGATATCTAGAACATACAAAGCGCTCAGAAAGCTGAGCCCCTCAAAACCAAATAAAGCCATAAAAAAATGGGGAGATGAAATGAATAGACACTTCTCTGAGGAAGACAGAAGGATGGCCAACAAACACATGAAAACATGCTCACCTTCACTCATCATCAGGGAGAACCAAATCAAGAGAACAATGAGATACCACCTCACACCAGTGAGGTTGGCTCACATCAAAAATAATGGAGACAATCTCTGTTGGCGAGGATGCGGTATGAAAGGAACTCTCATCCACTGCTGGTGGGAATGCCCCCTAGTCCAACATCTATGGAGAAAAGTCTGGAGAGTGCTCAAAGAACTCAGAATTGAGCTGCCATTTGACCCAGCAATTGCTCTCCTAGGCATATACCCCCAAGATGGAAGGACATTCATTCCAAAATACGTATGCACCCCACTATTTATTGCAGCAATCAGTATAATAGCCAAATCTTGGAACCGACCTCGACGTCCAACAACAGATGAATGGATCATTAAGATGTGGTATATATATACAATGGAATATTACATGGCAGTTAGAAATGATACAATCACAGACTTTGCAGCAACGTGGATAGCTAGATCATGTTATGTTAAACAAAGTAAGTCAGAAGACAAAAGAAAAATACAGAATGGTAGCACTATTCTGAAACACCTAGAACACATATTTTATACACAACTAATACTTAACAATCAAATAACAGGGTTTAACATGGTAGAAACTCCGAACACTGTAATAGTCAACATATACGTGGGAGCAGTGTCCAAAATACATGAAAAAGGAATAATGCAAAATTTTGATTACACAATATACCATAAAGAAAACAATAACAACAGAAACGGCAGCATAGAGAGAACAGGTAGGTAATCAGACTTCTACAACAAAGGCCCACAATAATCCCTTGGAGTTCGTATACAGGAACACAAGTATAGAACACCAAGGGAAATCACGGACTGCAATGGCAACATACCATAACACTACCTTTTAATGCCTTTATCTTACTATATTTTAAATAACCTCTCAGCTTTTCTGTCCACAGGCGCCCTTGGATACAAAGGGCGGACAAACTAAGGTGGCAATTCGGGATACCACACAGGATACCATACCTTGCATGCACTATGAGATGGCCACGAGAAAACTCTTTAACATACACTTTATCTCTAGGTAATATCTCCATTTAGGAATTGAAGCACGTGATCATTCAGATCATCGAAGCAGTACCTGAGACATACAGACTTAAACCACAGGCTCGATTCTTCGAACACTTTTAATTAAACCAGCATTCCCTTGCTATTCTCTCCTCTCTTCTTACTACTTTTCTTTTCTTTTCTTTTTCTCTCTATTCTGCTTATTACTTTTTTCTCTTTCTCTTCCCCTTTTCTCTCTAAGGTATTTTCTCTTTTCTCTTCCTTCATACCCTTCCCATATACCTTCCCCTTTCTCCCCTCCGGAAATCCAACTATCCCTTTACCCCTCAATCCCATTCAGATCTTCCACCATATTAAAAATTTTCACCCTCAGTCCTTATTCTATTAGGCATCAAGATCAACCTCCTACTCAACGAACCAGTACCCTGCACCCAGGCGAGGGGACACCTAGATAAACCCACACCTCGTCTCCTGAAAGAAAAGACAGCCAACTCCCCTGTGGACTCATGCTGCGAGGCCCTCCCTACTAACTCTCCCTAATGCGGACTGTTCCTTGAAACTGGGCCTAGCTCCAAAAGTATCCCCAATGCAAGAACTCTTCCAAGACCTCCCTGCCGCAAATTTTAATAATCTGAAAAAATTGTAATCAAATTCTTGTCGTTGATTTCTCCTTTCAGTTCATGATTGCCCCCAATTTAACATTTTTTTTGCCTGTTTCACTAGTTTATCTCCCCCATTGTTCTACATTTGTTTCTTTAGTCCCAGTACCACTGTGTTTTGGTTGTTTTAATGCCTAAATTGACTGTTATATCAAAAATTGCCTTATTACCTCTTAAATATAATCTTGTGTCTCTCCCCGCTGCAGTACAAAAATCAAACACTGCCATCACCCTAGCCTTATTAAAAGGCCTAGGTGTTATTGGTGTAAGCACAAATATTTATTCATTGGTTCATACTCTAGAATCTGATAATGCCTTATAACTGTTGCTAAAAATGTTTACAAACTTAAAGAAGTTTACACTACTGTTGATTTCCTAGCAAAGAGTGCAGAATAACCGCCGTGGTTCAAAATTTAACATTTTTTTGAGGGAGAGGGAATTTGTGTCATCCTTAGAGTAAAATGTTGCTTTTTAAAATTAATTCGGCTTAGCTAGAGATAGCATTCAACACATAGAGGATAATTTAGTAAATAGACAAAAAGATATAGAGCAGAGTGAGAGCTGGTACAAAAATTGGTTTTCTACCACTCCATGGATAACAACAGTGCTCCCAGCCTTTTTGGGGCCCTTCATTGGCTTTATGTTGCTAGTTTCCTTTGGTCCTTGGGCTTTTCACAAACTCACCACCTTCGTAAAGAATCAAGTGGATGAAGCAACCAGAAAGGACTCAAAGGTTCTATACCAACAACTATGCACCTCAGAAGACCAGCTGACACCTGACATCTCCCCTCCTGCCAACACTCCGCCACTTAAGTTTGAAGTTATCGAGGAGCTGGCGCATAGACCTCAATCTGTGCCTTGCCAAGCTTTGGAAACGACTGAATCAAGGGTAGCAGATGCGGTGACTGGAAGCCCCACACCTCTTCACCCAGTGTGGCCAGTCCACCGAGGCACGTCTATCCCTTCTATATTGTATACTAAACAGGGGGAGATGTGGGAGATCGAGCACCCCACATATCAAAGGAACTCTGAATGAATTTTCCACCGCCTGTCTGATTCAAGCCACAAAAGTTTGCATAGCCCCGAACCAACAGAAAACTCTGCAAATAAATTTAGCTCAGCACAAAGAATCTGGCTTAACCAGATGCCTTAACCTTTCCATGGAACCTGTTTTTGTAACTGCTCTCAAGCATGTAGTTATAGATATGTTTTTGTAAAGTTTAAATTATGATCCTTATTGCTTGCACAAAAGATAGATCTAAATGGAAAATAGGCTAAACAAATAATTGTATTTGCGTAAATATCAATTAGCTATTTGTTTAAGAATTTGCTTCCCCTCCCCCCATCCTGCCAGGTTCCTCTTTATCCTTCCCGCCATCAAAATGTGTTATTGCTCTCATTAGTTAAAATTGTTGTACTTGTACAAATCTGATTGGTTTATGTTTCAATCCTATGTTACTAAAATAGGCCCTGGATTGAGCTATTATGAAAGGGGCCCTTGGGCTACTGTGAAGGTAAGAAGTGCTCAGGCCATGGGGGTATTGTTGGAAAGATGTGTTCAGAAATAATGTTAACCGTATATTAACTTCTGATCCTCAATAAAAATAAGCTATTATAAAATAAAAAAAAAGAAAAAAAATTAAAAAAAAAAAAAGAGAGGATGCTAGTAGTGGGCATCCATACTCTCACCCATGGTGGTGAATAGCCTAGATTTGATCACAATTGTGAATTTTACAAATTATCTTTACTGTGTCATCTGTCACAGAGATTAGTTCAGCAGAGAGTTTTTTTGAATCCAGTCTATCATACAATGAGTGGATACAATGTACTGGTGTGCAACTTCTGTTTCTTGTGACTACACATAAAGCAAGTGAATGATCTGTACATACATCAGCACATCAGTTTATTATTCTGAGTGAAATTAGTCAGAAGGAGAGGTGTAGACACAGAATAATCATTTGTGGCATGTAAGAATAATAAATGGCAATATGGTAATAATATCTAGAGAAAATAGGGAAGAGGGACAGGAGGACCAGTCTATGATAGGAAGCTTGCCATAAAAATTTAGTTAGAATAGAGAAAGGTACTTTATGACATTGATAGTTGGAACATATCACTCTGAACAAGAACTGGATGCTGAAAATGGATAAGAGACATGCATGGTACCTTTTAATTAACAATATTGCAAACCACGGTGTCATAAAGGAAATTTTGCAAACCTCAGTGTCATAAAGGAAAAGAGAGATAGAGAGAAGAAAGCAAAATGCCTGCCCCTGACATAGGAAGAGGAGGTTGAAGGGGAAGGAAACAAGGGACATTGGTGGTGGGAAAAGTGCACTGGTGAAGGGTGGTGTACATTCTATGATTGAAACTCAAGTATGAATAATTTTGTAACAAATATGCTTAAATAAAAAGATTATTTTTAAAATGTTTCAGGCACTCTATCATAATTCCTTTATGATATATCATATGCCTTTAACAAAGTTAAAAAGTTTTTGTTTTTGTGTGTATTTTAGTTTGGTTTCTTGCAGCACACACTAAAGTATCAATAGATTTTGTTTCCTTTCAGTGAAATCACTACTTTTCTCTGGAACACTGTCCTTGCTTTTAAAAATTGTTAAAAGGTTTTTCTCTTTTACCTGTTTCATCTCCATATTGTAGGGTTTCAAATTTTCAGCACATTTTGGTTATCATGAGGAAACATTTTGAAACGTTTTGGTTCCTTATTATCAGAAATCAAAGGCTTTTTCCTCGAGAAGGGTGTTCACTATCCAGAATTAACAGACCATCAGTGGATTCAAAAACTGTATTTCATGGTGGATGTTACTTCACATCTAAATCAGTTTAATCATAAACTAGGGGAAAGGAAACACAATTTTTTCAATGTTAGAAGTTATTCCGTTTGAAAACAAATTATCTGTTTTTGCTCAAGATTTTGACAGAGAAACTTTGATTCACCTTCCAAGCCTGTTGAAACATCGCCAAGAAAATAATTCTGATATTAACATTACCTATTTTAAAACAGCACTTTTAAATATGAAGGAAGCTTTTCTCAAGAGGTTTCAGGATTTCAGAAACAGCAAAGTGACATTGGCCTTTGTTAAAAAAACCTCTGGATGCCACTGTAACGGAATTAAATTTTCTCCCTTTAATATTGACATTGGCAACTTTGAAATGCAATTTCTGGATTTAAAAAACAAAGAACTGTGGAGCTCAAAATTTGAACGTCTTTGTGCTAATTTAGAAAGATTGGAGAAACGCAAATGTGAACTTAGTTC